>NC_135235.1:402643372-402949401 GCF_051348905.1 Ranitomeya variabilis | reverse complement strand
CTGCTTTATCAATTTTACCAAATGCGGAACGGTATAAACGCCTCCCCCAAAAGAAATTCATGAATAGCTGGTTTTTGATCACTCTACCTCACAAAAATCGGAATAAAAAGCGATCAAAAAATGTCACGTGTCCGAAAATGTAACCAATAAAAACGTCAACTCGTCCCGCAAAAAACAAGATCTCACATGACTCTGTGGACTCAAATATGGAAAAATTACAGCTCTCAAAATGTGGTAACGCAAAAAATATTTTTTGCAATGAAAAGCGTCTTTCAGTGTGTGACGGCTGCCAATCATAAAAATCCGCTAAATAACCCGCTATAAAAGTAAATCAAACCCCCCTTCATCACCCCCTTAGTTAGGGAAAAATAAAAAAATTAAAAAATGTATTTATTTCCATTTTGCCATTAGGGTTAGGGCTAGAGTTAGGACTAGAGTTAGGGCTAGGGTTAGGGCAAGGGTTAGGGCTAGGGTTAGGGCTAGGGTTGGGGCTAGGGTTAGGGCTAGGGTTGTGGCTAGAGTTAGGGCTAGGGTTGGGGCTAGGGTTAGGGCTAGGGTTAGGGCTAGTGTTACGGCTAGTGTTAGGGCTAGTGATAGGGCTAGGGTTAGGGCTAGGGTTGGGGCTACAGTTAGGGTTGGGGCTAAAGATAGGGTTAGGGTTTGGATTACATTTATGGTTGGGAATAGGGTTGGTGTGTCTGGGTTAGAGGAGTGGTTAGGGTTACTGTTGGGATTAGGGTAAGGGGTGTGTTTGGATTAGGGTTTCAGTTATAATTGGGGGGTTTCCACTGTTTAGGCACATCAGGGGCTCTCCAAACGGGACATGGCATCCGATCTGAATTCCAGCCAATTCTGCGTTGAAAAAGGAAAACAGTGCTCCTTCCCTTCAGAGCTCTCCCGTGTGCCCAAACAGGGGTTTACCCCAACATATGGGGTATCAGCGTACTCAGGACAAATTGGACATCATCTTTTGGGGTCCAATTTCTCCTGCTACCCTTGGGAAAATACAAAACCGGGGGCCAAAAAATAAGTTTTGTGGGAAAAAAAAGATTTTTTATTTTCACGGCTCTGCGTTGTAAACTGTAGTGAAACACTTGGGGGTTCAAAGTTCTCACAACACATCTAGATAAGTTCCTTGGGGGGGTCTAGTTTCCAATATGGGGTCACTTGTGGGGGGTTTGTACTGTTTGGGTACATCAGGCGCTCTGCAAATGCAACGTGACGCCTGCAGACCAATCCATTTAAGTCTGCATTCCAAATGGCGCTCCTTCCCTTCCGAGCTCTGTCATGCGCCCAAACAGTAGTTCCCCCCCCCCCACATATGGGGTATCAGCGTACTCAGGACAAATTGGACAACAACTTTTGGGGTCCAATTTATCCTGATACCCTTGTGAAAATACAAAACTGGGGGCTAAAAAATCATTTTTGTGAACAAAAAAAGAATTTTTATTTTCACGGCTCTGCGTTATAAACTGTAGTGAAACACTTGGGGGTTCAAAGCTCTCAAAACACATCTAGATAAGTTCCTTAGGGGGTCTACTTTCCAAAATGGTGTCACTTGTGGGGGTTTTTAATGTTTAGGCACATCAGGGGCTCTTCAAACGCAACATGGCATCCCATCTTAATTCCAGTCAATTTTGCATTGAAAAGTAAAATAGCGCTCCTTCCCTTCCGAGCTCTGCTATGCGCCCAAACAGTGGTTTACCCCCACATATGGGGTATCGTCGTACTCAGGACAAATTGCACAACAACTTTTGTGGTCTAATTTCTCCTCTTACCCTTGGGGAAATAAAAAAATGGGGGCGAAAAGATCATTTTTGTGAAAAAATATGATTTTTTATTTTTACGGCTCTGCATTATAAACTTCTGTGAAGCACTTGTTGGGTCAAAGTGCTCACCACACATCTAGATAAGTTCCTTAAGGGGTCTACTTTCCAAAATGGTGTCACTTGTGGGGGGTTTCAATGTTTAGGCACATCAGGGGCTCTCCAAACGCAACATGGCGTCCCATCTCAATTCCAGTCAATTTTGCATTGAAAAGTCAAATGGCGCTCCTTCCCTTCCGAGCTCTGCCCTGCGCCCAAACAATGGTTTACACCCACATATGGGGTATCAGCGTACTCAGGACAAATTGTACAACAAATTTTGGGGTCTATTTTCTCCTGTTACCCTTGGTAAAATAAAACAAATTGGAGCTGACATAATTTTTTTGTGAAAAAAAGTTAAATGTTCATTTTTATTTAAACATTCCAAAAATTTCTGTGAAACACCTGAAGGGTTAATAAACTTCTTGAAAGTGGTTTTGAGTACCTTGAGGGGTGCAGTTTTTAGAATGGTGTCACATTTGGGTATTTTCTATCATATAGACCCCTCAAAATGACTTCAAATGAGATGTGGTCCCTAAAAAAAAATGGTGTTGTAAAAATGAGAAATTGCTGGTCAAATTTTAACCCTTATAACTCCGTCACAAAAAAAAAAATTTGGTTCCAAAATTGTGCTGATGTAAAGTAGACATGTGGGAAATGTTACTTATTAAGTATTTTGCGTGACATATGTCTGTGATTTAAGGGCATAAAAATTCAAAGTTGGAAAATTGCGAAATTTTCAAAATTTTCGCCAAATATTCGTTTTTTTCACAAATAAATGCAAATTATATCGAATAAATTTTATCACTATCATGAAGTACAATATGTCACGAGAAAACAATGTCAGAATCGCCAAGATCCGTTGAAGCGTTCCAGAGTTATAACCTCATAAAGGGACAGTGGTCAGAATTGTAAAAATTGGCCTGGTCATTAACGTGCAAACCACCCTTGGGGGTGAAGGGGTTAATCCTTCTGACTCTTGGACCCAGTGTCAACCTCCCTCCGGCTCTAATTGATACACCTGGACCTGGGTGTTTATAGACTCCCAGTCGGCTTCTGTGAATCGCCGGTAATATTCATATTTCTCCCTTGTGAAGGCTTGGAACTGTAAGGGGGTGTGTAGGCGGCTAGTTTGAGCCCTGCATTCCTGTGCATGCCTACCTAATGAAACTGGGTATGTTTTGTGTTTGCTGTGTGCCCTGTGTAGTTTATGATAGTTGACACTGTTTAATATGATAATGGCTGACACTGTTCTGATATCTGTGTGTTAGGGACAGGAATAGGGACAGTAAGTTGCAGTGGTAAGTCAGCATTGGTAAGGGTTATGGCAGTGTGGTTGTGGGTCAGCGTTAAGGGGGCACTGTAGAGTAGGAGATTAGATTGTGTTGAGAACTGGTTTCAGTCAGAGTAGTGACAGTTGAGAAAGGGGGCGGAGCAGGTCTGGAGATGTTAGATCTTAAAGCACGTGAAAAGCGAGGCAGTCTGGAAGGGTCGGTGGCTTGTCTGTGGGTTACCTCCTGTGACGTCCGGGACTTACGGTCTGAACAGGAATTGCAGAGGCAACCTGATTTTTCGCTCAGGATGGGGGAAAGTGGACGGGGAGCACCTAGTATCAGAAAGCTGGAATTCCCAGGGAACTGCGGGTCTGGAAGCCATGGTGCTAGAAGATAAGCTGAAGGAAAAGACAACGGAAAGTGCAGGAGGAGTTCTTATGTCTTTTGAAGATTGTTGGATTAAGTCATGTGTTGTGAAGATGCACGAATTGAGTAAAGTTTTATTGAAAATGAATTGGGACTTTGATAATATTTGTGTGTGTCTGTGACAGATTGGAGCCCTGTATGCTGTAAAGGATTCTGACTCACAGGTGGGTGAACTACTTGACACACCACAAAATGGACATGATATTTCTGTAGCGGAGCGTCGGGCTGTGATGAGGAAGCAGCAGCAATCCCTCGGTACGGCTATCACCCTGGCCCCCATTACAGAACTATAGCAGTCGGCTATCTTCCTCTCTGGTGCTGTTGGAGGACGTCTGTTGTCACCTCTCTGAATCTGCTCAAGATAACTATTCCCCTTGTTCGTCTAACCTGTCTTTAGTTGTAGTGGGGACTGACTAGTTGGCATCACATCCTCTCCCTAACCAGGGCCTATTGCTAAGGGTCAGGCAGGGATTAGGTTCCTGCTCGGTGATAGGTGTAGAACCTATATAGGGACGTTTAGGGCAGACAGGGTGATGTTAGAGCTGCCTAGGGGTCTCCACTCCCTGCTTCCTTAGTGTTTGGGCCCCCTTTCCCCTCATGTTGCACTTAGTCTTCCCACACTGTGCGTGACACTCTCCTAAGCTATATTCTGGACACTAGGTAAAAATAACTTCATACTCATACCTCTCAACTTTGTAATGGCAAGTCAAGGTAAGCTCTTAAACCATGTCCCCAATCACCTAGGAACACTCAAGAAACCCTCACTTTCATGAAAATTTACATAAAGTCCTCCCACGTGGCGAAGCATTTTGTGGAACAAGCCTAAGTGGAAAAAAAAACAGATGGTTAGGTGGAGTGGGGTATGATTACCTAATATTGTTAGTGGCTTGTGGTCCTCCATCATGATGTCTTTGTACAGATCCTTGTGTCCTTCTATGTACTCCCACTCCTCCATGGAGAAATGGACAGAAACATCCTGACATCTTATAGGAACCTGATACATAAAGAAACAATCATTATTTGGAAACATTACCTCTTGTGTTACTGTATAATGTCCCAATATTCCCAGCAGCACTCACCTCTCTGGTCAGCAGCTCAATGATCTTGTTGGTGAGTTCTAGGATCTTCTGCTCATTGTTCTTAACATTGATCAGTGAATGAGGCAGAGGCTTCTCTATGATAGGCTTCTGTGCCATGTGCCATCCTCTTGCTATATTCGGATAGTTGCTGGAGGTCACACACTCTCCAGATGCCTTTCTCACTACTGCACAATCCTGTGTATGTAGAGAGGCTATGTAAAACATCACTATATACATTCCCAGAATGCCTCATCTTTCCAGTCATATCTCTACTCTATATTGTTAACATTCATAACTTTCCAATGGCGGTACTCAGTGGTATGGATTGACCCTCCAGACAATAGTAGAAGAACCACGGCACTCAAGTAGACAAGCAGCTAAAGTTTGAATTTTATTGGCAAGCCAGGATATGGTAAAAATAAGAATAGCCAACATTTTGATCTATCCCAGACCTTGGTCACAGATTGTATCCTAAAATGTTTTGTAGATTCATAAGCAGACTGCTAATGCTAAAATTCTACCCTTAACTGTAGGGCTATTTGAGTGCCATGGTTGTTCTACTACTACTTTGTTTTATTAATAATCATGTGCTCATGTGACTTTTTTCCGGAAACCCTCACCTCTCCGGTTAGCAGATGGATGATTTCCAAGGTGATATTTAATATAACTTCTGTCACCTCACTTGTGACCTCCATTCTGGTCACCATCATGAAGTAGACAATAAAGAAGATTTACTAAAAAGAAAGGAAAAAAAGTATGAAGTTAGCACCTGTATTACCTTCTTCTCTAGTGAAGAGCGAGTATACTCGTTACTAGGGTTTCCCCCTGCATGCTCGGGTGATCTCCTAGACAGGCTGAATACATGTGGGAATTCCCTAACAGGCAACCCCCACATGTACTCAGGTTGTCTAGCAGTAGCAAATCATGCAGCTGCAGCGACAAAAACTAAGTCTCTGAGCAGTCACAAATACTCGGAGACCACCTGAGCGTGCTCGGGGAAACCCGAGTAACGAGTACAATCGCTCATCACTATTCTTCTCTACTAAAACATACACTGGATACTAACCATATAATACAGAACAAAATCTACTAGAGTAAAATGCATAAATTCCAGGTTACCATGAATATGCAGAATACCAATCTACATAGTCAGCCTGTAGCTGGACTTGTGTTATCCCATCCTGGCTATTTACCTATCCAAATAAAAGATGATAACTTGCTAATTGCCGATATGTCCACCAAACCTGAGAATGGGGTCTCTATGCAATGTCCTGTTGTACATTCCTGCCACCATTCCAGTTTTAGTGTATGACTAAATGCACACCCTGTGGATTTTGCTGCGGATCCGCAGCGGATTTGACGCTGCAGATCCGCAGCAGTTTTCTATGAGGTGTACAGTACCATGTAAACCTATAGAAAACAAAATCCGCAGTGCACATGCTGAGGAAAAAATCGCGTGGCAACGCAGCGGTTTATATTCCGCAGCATGTCAATTCTTTGTGCGGATTCCGCTGCGGTTTACACCTGCTCCTCAATAGGAATCCACAGGTGTAAAACCGCAGGTGGAATCCGCACAAAAAACGCGATAAATCCGCAGTGCGGTTTACCTGAGGATTTACCAAAATCAGTGCGGAAAAATCAGCACACCATTCCGCAGCTTGTGCACATAGCCTATATGGGTCTGTCAGACGTAGCTGAATAGCGCTCAACTATGCCCAGCAGTCCCATAGACAATGGAACAGTGAGGCACGTGCATGACCATCACTTCAAGTGAGGCTGTGACTTCAGAGGGCTGTTCTTTGGATTGGGGAGAGCCCACAGCGATCAGCAAGTTATCACCTATCCTTTAAATGAATGATAGCTTGCTAAGAAGGGAAGAAGGGAGTACCTCTTTAAAGTGTAACCGACATTTTTTTTTTTTTTTTTAAATCAGATAATTTTTATTGATCATTCAATTTCATAAACAATTACATACATTATACAGGAGAAGGAGGTCTTGGAGCTTCAACGGGATCCACATGCAGCACCAGATGGGTAGAGCCAAATCAGAAGGCAGGTGGGTGCTCGCACGGCTAGTGAGCACAGCCAAACAGGAAAAATTGAGAGGATAGCGGCACACCACTGATGAAAAAAAAACTTTATTCAAGTATAGCAAGCCATATTAAAAACATGAAAAGCCTTACGCATTTCCGGTGCATGCAGCATGATCCTATGACTTAGGGTGCTGCATGCACCTGAAAACACGTAAGGCTTTTCATGTTTTTAATATGGCTTGCTATGCTTGAATAAAGTTTTTTTTTCATCAGTGGTGTGCCGCTATCCTCTCAATTTTTCCTGTTTGGCTGTACATACATTATAGTACAAACACAATAAACAAGTTTAACCCTTAAAGTTTACATAGCCCTATATCTGCCAAGGTATTCCATGCCAGAGTTATCAATTTTGTCCAAATTAAGATTTTCCCAAAGCCTGGTGACACACTATTATATACAGCAATTATACAGAACTAGTATAGGTTGTATATTCACTAACAAGATGTTTACGAACAGAAAATAATTGGTATTTATATGTCCTCAACATACAATATTTAAAAAGCCCAAATAGCCAACCGGTCTAGTACAGTTATTGTGAGTAGGTCCGCAGATGCCACCCCAGGGGTTACCAGCCACCGTTCCCATATATTTATAAACTTTTTTATTGAGCTCCTTTTAATGTACTGTAAGTACCTCTCTTCAGGCATATGGTATTATTAATTTTAGCTTTCAATTCCTCCAATGTTGGGGAATTACGGTCTAACCAGTGCAATGTTAACAAATTCCTGGCCAGAAACAGCATTCCCAGAATGGCGGTAGTCACAGGGGGATCTTAAATCTACCCCCACCCCCAGAAGGCCCAGTATGCACACTCTAGAATCAAGTTGTATGTGTATCCCGAATACTTGTTCAATCAGAGAGGTCACCCCCACCCAGTAGTGGCGTATATCAACACATTCCCATAGCATATATATCAGATGGGCCCCATTCGTACCGCATCTCAGACATGAGTCTTCAGTCCGAGCCCCAATTTTAAACAATATATTAGGTGTCTTATATACCCTGCGGATAAGGAAAATTTGGGACATTCTCTGGGACGCAGATAAAGATAGCATAAGGGTTGTTTCTAGTATTTCTGCCAATTGTTCTTCAGTTATGGGCCAAGCTCTGCTTCCCACTTTGATCTCACCAACATGGGATGCTTATCTAGATACAAGGGTAATAATAGCCTATAAATAGAGGAAATAAGGCCCTTTGTATTAGAGAATGTAGCGATTAAATCTAAGATATAGTGATTAGTGATATCTACCTTAGTATTCTTAATTTGTGTCTGGAAGGCATGACAAAGCTGCAAATACTGATAGAACTATGTGGAACAAACCCAAAGCGAATCTGATCAAAACTTTGGATTGATCCATCACGTATTATTGGGGTCCCTCTCACCGAAGCCCTCTAGTTTAGCTATTTCACTTCATTTAGGATTGTGCCACAGAGGGGAATAGTTTGTGACTCCCTTGATACGGAGAATGTCCTTGCCCCATCCCAGATTTTATAGATCAAATTTGGAGTGAGAACCCTTTACTCATTTTCCCTGAGAAAGCCAGCCTCAAGAGTTCCTCTCTATCTACATCACCTAATACTTGACGACAAAACAGATCTTCTTTTGATTAGCTGGCCTCGCAACGTATCTTGTATCATGCCACAATGAAGATGTCATGCCACGCTGGCTAATCTAAAGAAGAGCCATGAATGCCGTCATATACGTGGCAGTTCTCATGGCTCCCATCCAGCAGTCACAGATTACCGACGTGGCTAATGGACTGAGTTGCACCTCTAGTTTTGAATCTCTCTCTAAGCGGCTCAGACTCGTAGGTGAATATTTAGAGACAGTTTTTATTGACATTTTTTGTTTTTTTTTACATATGTGTGAAAGCTTGTTTTTCATGTGGTGAGTTGACATTTTTATTGACACTACACTGTGTGCAGAATTATTAGGCAAGTTGTATTTTAGAGGATTATTTTTATTATTTATCAACAACTATGTTCTCAATCAACCCAAAAGACTCATAAACATCAAACCTTAATATTTTTGGAAGTTGGAGTGGGGTGTTTTTAGATTTGGCTATCTTAGGAGGATATCTGTTTGTGCAGGTAACTATTACTGTGCAGAATTATTAGGCAACTTAAAAAAAAAAAACAAATATATTCCCATCTCACTTGTTTATTTTCACCAGGTAAACCAATATAACTGCACAACATTTAGAAATAAACATTTCTGACATGCACAAACAAAACCACCCCAAAATTAGTGACCAATATAGCCACCTTTCTTTATGATGACACTCAGCAGCCTTCCATCCATAGATTCTGTCAGTTGCTTGATCTGTTTATGATCAACATTGTGTGCAGCAGCCACCACAGCCTCCCAGACACTGTTCCGAGAGGTGGACTGTTTTCCCTCCCTGTAGATCTCACATTTTATGAGGGACCACAGGTTCTCTATAGGGTTCATATCAGGTGAACAAGGGGGCCATGTCATTATTTTTTCTTCTTTGAGACCTTTACTGGCCAGCCACGCTGTGGAGTAGTTGGAGGCATGTGATGGAGCATTGTCCTGCATGAAAATCATGTTTTTCTTGAATGATACCGACTTCTTCCTGTACCACTGCTTGAAGAAGTTGTCTTCCAGAAACTGGCAGTAGGTCTGGGAGTTGAGCTTCACTCCATCCTCAACCCGAAAAGGTCCCACAAGTTCATCTTTGATGATACCAGCCCATACCAGTACCCCACCTCCACCTTGCTGGCGTCTGAGTCGGAGTGGAGCTTTCTGCCCTTTACTGATCCAGCCTCTGGCCCATCCATCTGGTCCATCAAGAGACACTCTCATTTCATCAGTCCATAAAACCTTGAAAAGTCAGCCTTAAGATATTTCTTGGCCCAGTCTTGATGTTTTATCTTATGTTTCTTGTTCAAAGGTGGTCGTTTTTCGGCCTTCCTTACCTTGGCCATGTCTCTGAGTATCGCACACCTTGTGTTTTTTGTTACTCCAGTAATGTTGCAGCTCTGAAATATTGCAAAACTGGTGGCAAATGGCATCTTGGCAGCTTTACGCTTGATTTTCCTCAATTCATGGGAAGTTATTTTGCGCCTTTCTTTCCCAGCACGCTTCTTGCGACCCTGATGGCTATTTGCCATCAAACGCTTGATTGTTCGGTGATCACGCTTCAAAAGTTTGGCAATTTCAAGACTGCTGCATCCCTCTGCAAGACATCTCACAATTTTGGACTTTTCAGAGCCTGTCAAATCTCTCTTCTGACCCATTTTGCCAAAGGAAAGGAAGTTGCCTAATAATTAAGCACACCTTATATAGGGATTTGATGTCATTAGACAACATCCCTCCTCATTACAGAGATGCACATCACCTGATTTACTTAATTGGTAGTTGGTTCTCACGCCTGAACAGCTTGGAGTAGGACAACATGTATGAAAAGTATCATGTGATCAAAATACAACTTGCCTAATAATTCTGCACACAGTGTAATTGGAGGTATAGAAGACATTTTGATTGTTTTATATTGCATTTGAGAAGCATGGCACATTGCTGTTCCGGGGAGGCAAAACCCTTTTCTAGGCATTAATGGGGGGATTGCTCCCAAATGTCAGACCTCAACAATCGGTAAGAAATATTTAGGGATTGTAAGAATATTCCCTTAAAGGAGTTTTCCAGAACTTAAAAAAAAAATTAATATGAGTACAGTATGTTCCAAAATAAAGGATGTCCTCACTGTAAGACATGCAGGGACCATGGGGGAATCAGCAGAGGAATATTACCCGAGTAGAAACTCAGATGTTAGCACAGATGTGAAATGGTGCAGGAATATATGACATAAGCAATATAATGTTTCAACACACACGACGAAGGCACTGGAGTGCCCGTTCACAGTCTACTTAAAGCGACATTATGAATGAGACCCTGGCAGGCAAAAGTTATTTAGATAGTCCAGTGGGCATAGGCTGTCAATGTTTTCAGAAGCGCGAGTCCTGTTTACACAGGACGTGTTGCCAAGAAGGGATCTTTTAAAGTGAACCTGTCACCCCCAAAATCGAAGATGAGCTAAACCCACCAGCATCAGGGGCTTATCTACAGCATTCTGTAATGTTGTAGATAAGCCACCGATGCATCCTGAAAGATGAGAAAAAGAGGTTAGATTATACTCACCCAGGGGCGGTCGCGGTCCAGTCCGATGGGCGTCGTGGTCTGGGGCCTCCCATCTTCTTATGATGACGTCGTCTTCTTGTCTTCACGGTGCGGCTCCGGTGCAGGCGTACTTTGTCTGCCCTGTTGAGGGCAAAGTACTGCAATGCGCAGGTGCCGGGTCTCTCTGACCTTTCCCGGCGCCTGCGCACTGCAGTACTTTGCTGTGCCCTCAACAGGGCAGACAAAGTACACCTGCGCCGGAGCCGTAGCGTGAAGACCAGAAGAGGACGTCATCCTATGAAGATGGGAGGCCCCGGACCGGAACGCGACACCCATCGGATCGGACGGCCTCATAGGCATATATGTCGAGTTCAGGTCAGGGAGACACAAATCTATGAAGTCAGCTTAAGGGCGCATTCTGAGATCTGTGTAAATTGGTCTGAGATCGGATCGCAATGCACGGACTAGCTGCGGCTCTCCCGACCTGAGCGTGACAGCCTCATAAAATAAATGAAGCTGTCACGCTTGAGTCAGGAGAGCCGCGGCTAGTCCATGCATTGCGGTGCAGGGTGAAAAATGGTCTTAACAGTCAAATGGTGGAAAAGAAAGAAATCTAATTGCAAAAAATATTTTTAGCACAAAATATATACAAAATGTCCCCCAAAGTTGTCCCATATATTTGAAGCAAATAGACCAGGACTGCAGGAAGTTGTCTGTCTGCATACAGGCAACTACGATGTGTCTGGAGGAGAGGAGCATGCAGGGTGGACATAATCTGTGTCTTCCCAGCAATCCTCTGGGAGAAGATCACACAGTAAAAATGTCAAAGAAAAACAATCATAAATATTAAAAAAAACCAAAATCTAGCTCTTTCCCCAAACCCACTCACACCATCAGACTTTTCAGTGACATAAATGCATTTTATATGGACACAAGTAGTTATGTGTCCACATCACAGAGTACATATTAGATCAAATGCACATGAATTATTCACGAGCTTTCGTCTTCCTTTCCCCGTCACCATCTGCTCTTATTACTCCTATATTAAACATTTTGTACATCGGTGAATTGTACCCAATTTAAGCTCTGATCAGATCAGGCTAAAAAGCCGGATTACTCACCGGTAATGCTCTTTTAGTGAGTCCACGACAGCACCCCACTGGAGAGAGGGATCCGCCCTGCAGGAACAGGAAACCTACAGAGAAATAAAAGGGGGTGGTCCGCCTCTCCTCCTCAGTTTAATTTCAGAGTACCCGGAGGACCGCCAGTATTAGGCAAATACCATTTATTTCATTTTTCAAACTTATTTGCTTATAATTAAAATAATTTTTACTCAATAGTATATACTATATTAATCTAGGGAGGGATGTAAGAGGGTGCTGTCGTGGACTCACTAAAAGAGCATTACCGGTGAGTAATCCGGCTTTTTACTCTTCGCCACGACAGCACCCCACTGGAGATCTTTCAGAGACCATCACCTAGGGAGGGGACCACCGTGCTGAGGAAAGTCCTGCCAAAGTCTAGGTCACAAGTTGACGATAGGTCTAGCCTATAGTGGTTATAGAATGTAGAAGGATTTGACCAAGTTGCCGCCTTACATATAGTTTCGATCGGGACGTCTCCCCTCTCTGCCCAGGAGGATGCCATCGCTCTGGTAGAGTGTGCTGTTATGCCTTCCGGAGGGTTTTCTTTCCTCGCGGAATAAGCCAGTCTGATAGACTCTCTGATCCACCGGGATAAGGTGCTTTTTGTTACTCCGTGACCCTTCTTGTGACCCTGGAAGGAAATAAACAGAGCCCTACACTGTCGCCAGCTGCTGGTCCTTTCAATGTATTTTAACACTACTCTTAACGTCTAGAGTGTGATATTTCTGTTCTTCAGGAGTGGAGGGATTACTGAAGAAAGTGGGCAAGATTATTTCTTGTGACCTATGGAATTTTTTTGCTACTTTGGGAAGGTAGGAAGGGTCTGGTTTAAGGATCAACTTATCCTGAAAAGTTAACAAAAAAGGTGGATCTATAGAGAGTGCTTGGATGTCACTGATTCTCCTAGCTGAAGTCAGTGCTACCAAGAGGGCCATTTTTAGTGATAGACATCTAATGGGTATTGAGTCTATTGGCTCGAATGGAGAGTCTGTTAGGGCTTGTAAAACTAAATTTAAATCCCAGGGTGGAATCCTAGGTATGTTAACTGGATTTATTCTTTCGCAGGCTGTGATAAATCTGGATACCCATCTATCCCCCGCGATGTTATGGCCATAGAGGGCTCCTAGTGCTGAAACATGAACCTTTAAGGTGTTTACAGTTAAACCTAGTTCTCTCCCTTTTTGAAGAAATTCCAGGATAGATTGTATCGGAATTTCTGATGTGTTGGTAGATGTATGGAATTGTAAGAATTTCTTCCATATTCTCGTATAAATTTTTGTGGTGGAAGGTTTTCTACTCTGGAGAAGTGTGTCAATCAAACCCCCCGAGAATCCTCTCGATCTTAGCATCTGCCTCTCAAATTCCAGGCCGACAGATGGAGATTGTCCACCTGAGGGTGGAAAAACGGTCCCTGGAAGAGAAGACTGGGTGTGGAGGGGAGGACCCAAGGGTCTGAGACCGACATAGTTTGCAGCCATGAGAACCATGGTCTCTTGGGCCAGAATGGAGCTATCAGTATAATTCTCGCTCCTTCTTCTCTGATTTTGCGTATGACCTGTGGTAGTAATATGATCGGGGGAAAGGCATATGCCAGACTGAACTGCCAAGGGGCTTGGAGAGCGTCCAGAATGTCCGGATGATCTGCTGGAGATAAAGAGGCGAATCTCTGAACTTTTTTGTTTTTTCTCGTGGCAAAGAGATCTATCTGGGGACGACCCCATAGGGACACTATGTCCTGAAAAATATGATGGTTTAGGCACCACTCTCCCTGTCTCAAGGTGTGCCGACTCAGGAAGTCTGCCTGCTGGTTGCTTTCCCCTCTTATGTGGAGCGCAGTAAGGGATGCCAGGTGACTTTCCGCTAGATCCAAAATTTGCCCAGCAGAAGACATCAGAGTCTCTGATCGAGTGCCTCCTTGCCTGTTTAGATACGCCACCGTGGTGGTGTTGTCGGACAGGATTCTGACGTCTTTCCCTCGAAGCTGTGGGAGAAAATGGGATAAGGCGTATTTTACTGCATCTAGTTCTTTAAGGTTAGATGAGTTGTAGCGTTCCTCCAAGTCCCATGACCCTTGGCAAAAATCATTTCCCATATGAGCGCCCCATCCATGAGGACTGGCGTCAGTGGTTATGGTATGAGATGGTGCTATTACCCAAGGAACACCACTCGCTAAATGATCTGAATCCAGCCACCACGTTAAGGAAGTTAAAACCTCCTGTGACAAGGTTATTTTTGCATTCAGGTGACCCAATAACCGTCTTTCTTCCTGTAAAATCTGGTGTTGCAGCCTTCGGGTATGATACTGAGCCCATTTTACAGCAGGTATAGAAGAAATCAGGGATCCCAGCAATGACATAGCT
This sequence comes from Ranitomeya variabilis, assembly GCF_051348905.1. Taxonomy (NCBI): domain Eukaryota; kingdom Metazoa; phylum Chordata; class Amphibia; order Anura; family Dendrobatidae; genus Ranitomeya; species Ranitomeya variabilis. The sequence goes on along the minus strand of NC_135235.1, from coordinate 402,935,021 downwards.
TGTCTTAGGGATATACATGGACTATTTACAGCAGCTAGGACTTTGTGTCTGATAAGTAGTATCTTTACCTGAGGCAGAAGACACTTTTGGGTTATGGAATCTAGCTGGAAACCCAAGAATGCTTGACGGGAAAGTGGAGTAAGCCTGGATTTGTTGGTATTGATTATCCACCCTAGGTCCTGTAGAGAGGAAATTGCGTGAGCTAGGCGGTCAGCACATTGAGTAACAGAATTTCCTATGTCCAAAAAGTCATCCAGGTAGGGTACAATTAATGTTTCTTTTTGGCGAACATAGGCCATCACCTCTAGCATTATCTTGGTGAAGATCCTTGGCGCTGTAGAAAGGCCGAAGGGCATGGCTGTGTACTGGTAATGACGAACCTTGCCGTTGATTGTCATTGCTACCCTGAAGAATTCTTGGTATCTGCTATGGATAGGTAGATGATAATAAGCATCTTTTAAATCAATGCCCACCATCATACAGTTTGGAAATAAGAGTTTTATAGTGGATCTAATGGATTCCATCTTGAACGTATGATTTTCGATAAAGGAATTGAGTTTTTTAAGGTTAATGATTGTCCTGAATGAACCGTCTGGTTTGGAAATCAGGAATAAGGGGGAGTAGAATCCCCTACCTTCCTGTCCTCCAGGAACCGGAATCAAAACCCGTTTTGCTAACAGGGTTTGAATCTCAAGCTCCAGAGCCTGTTGTTGTGCAGGCGAGCTGAGAGATGTTACAATATATGATCCGTGGGGAACACGAGAGAATTGTAATTTAATTCCATCTCGGACGATATTTAAAACCCACGAACTAGATGTTATTTTTTCCCACTGGGGGGCGAAAAATTTTAGTCTACCCCCAACTGGTATATCATCAGTACTTGTTATCTTTTGGGGGATTGTTTCTTCTGAACATGGTACCTCTCTGTTTATCCTCTTTAGTGTTCCATGTTGTCGATCTGTCTGTTTGCCTTCTCTTGCCGAACGGCCTTCTTTTAAAGGCTAACAAAAGAAAAAAGGAATATAGTCAGCTTACCGGTCTTGGACGAAATCCCCAGACCTGCCAACGCCCAGCACGGTTCAGGGTGAGCGCCCACAGCAAATGAAGACAAAAACAGAAATGATCCAGCTGGAGGTGGAGGCAGTTCAAACTTTGTGAGACTTTATTAGACAACTAAACCGATAGATAGTTCTTCAAAATGAAAAATCTTTACATAGCAAACACCTGGCACACCAGTGAGGAGGATCAACGCGTTTCAACTATGAAGTCTTACTCATGATCTCATCTGATCATGAGTAAGACTTCATAGTTGAAACGCGTTGATCCTCCTCACTGGTTTGCCAGGTGTTTGCTATGTAAAGATTTTTCATTTTGAAGAACTATCTATCGGTTTAGTTGTCTAATATAGTCTCACAAAGTTTGAACTGCCTCCACCTCCAGCTGGATCATTTCTCTTTTTGTCTTCTTTTAAAGGCTCTCCTATAAAAGGGAATAGAAGAGTCAGGAAAAGCTTTTTTCCTGTCTTTTGCTTTTTTTAGTATGTCGTCTAGAGCTTTGCCAAAGAGGAACTCACCCTCACATGGGATCGCGCATATTTTAGATTTTGATTGCGCATCGCCTTTCCAGCTTTTCATCCATAATGCACGCCTTGCGTTGTTAACCAGACCTGCAGATCTTGCCGCTAACCGAAGAGAGTCCGCGGATGCATCTGCCATAAAGGCTGCTGCGCCCCGTATCAAGGGGATAGCTGCCCGTAATTTTTCTCTTGAGATCTTATTCTCAATCTGTTGGTCCAACTGATCGATCCAGATGAGCATCGATCTGGCTGTGCAAGTGCTTGCTACTGCCGGCTTAAATATTCCTGTAGTTGCCTCCCAGGATCTTTTTAGGGAGGACTCGGCTTTGCGATCCAGAGGGTCAGAGAGCAGACCCGCATCTTCTACAGGTAAGGTTGACTGCTTCGAGGTAGAGGCTACAGCTGCGTCAACCTTAGGGACTTTAGTCCATGTAAGAAGCTCCTCGTCACTAAACGGATATTTTCGTTTTGACGCTGAGGGTAGAAAGCTTCTCTGATCCTGCTTTTCCCACTCCCTTCCTATTAATGCTTTTACTGCCGGTATGACTGGAAAACATCTCCTTTTTCTCTCTGCCAAACCCGCAAACATTATGTCTTGCGTGGTTTGTGCACCTTTTGTCTCCTCACACCCCATAGTGTCTCATATTGATTTCACTAAATTGTCCACACTTTCCACCGGGAAACAAGAACGTCCCTCAATTTCAGATGATGATGATGACGATAGGGAGGCGTCTGAACATACAGCCTGGTCACTATCTGAATCCGACGAGGGTGTTGTGGGTTTGGTTTTATGAGGTTTATCTTGGGACATAGCCCTTGCAGAGTTTTTTGGGGTATGAGTCGGGTAGGGGCTGGCTACATAAGGCGCACTCCCTATGTTTTGTTTTTTGTCGCTTTTTAACCTGACCCGTGGTGCGCTGACGAGAGAAGGAGGAAGAGAGAGAGAGGGGAGATAGCATTAGCTTAATAGGTAGAGTTTACTCACACTCACCCAGTGAAGCTATTAATACCGGATCAGAAGCCCGAGATCCTGTCCTGGATCTAACCACTGAGCCGCTCTTATAACCGGTGTCTGAAGATCCTTTGCTGGGACGATCCTTGGAGGGGGGGTACTTGGTCTCCTGTTTCAGGGTCCATGGCACCTGGGGATGACATCTTGCATCGCCAAATAATGGTGCCCGTTTGATTTATATAGGGCGTTTTTTTTTTTGCGGCATTGCGCATGCGCGAAGGCCGCGCCTCCCCCCGCCGCTGGCCGCAGCCTGGATGCCCCAGAAGTTCAAACCTATACTTCCGGGTAAATCATTGGTGGCGGTCAGCGCATGCGCAGTCCGGGATTTTGCCTCGGACTTACTTCCGGAACGCTGTCCTCACCTGATCAGCGAGGACTCTGGCGCTTGCTTCCGCCACCCATTTCGGAAATGATGCCAGGCGGCCTCACCCGGACCTGGTCATCATCCGGGCTTCTGTCAGACGAGGAGGGAGCCGTCAAACGGATCTCCCCCGACGCTGCCTCTGGACTGCAGCCCCTGCCGTTCTTAAAGATACCGCACAGGCGGCGTGCATGCCCAGGTATTTTCTTCATAGCAATCCTGTTGTTCCCGCAGGAACAGGAAACCTAAACTGAGCAGGAGAGGCGGACCGCCCCCTTTTATTTCTCTGTAGGTTTCCTGTTCCTGCGGGGCGGATCCCTCTCTCCAGTGGGGTGCTGTCGTGGCGAAGAGTAAAAATACAATACAGTATATTGCTTGGTAAATGGATAGACACCATGATCGAAACCTGATCACATCATAGTCAATGGAGTCCGTCTGGTGCCACTAGGGTCTGTCATGAGACTGATCTCGCGGCTAACATTTATAGTTGTTCTGCTCCTATGACCAAGCAGAGCACATACACCAGTAACCCTCAAACAGCCCGCAGGGGACTCGGACCACCATGAATACAGGCTCCGACAATGAAGCCCACTGTATTCTACTTATATTTAGTGTATGATGTAATATTGGTTTAGAATGGCCTCAGTTGTCTATTTAAAGGGAATCTCATTAGGATCAGTCCTTCTAAATGTGCATGTAGGTCATAGGAAGCTGAATAAAATGATTCCTTCATATTGTCTTATTCCAGAGATAGCCACTTTTTTCTTATATGTAAATGAGCTGTTATGATCTATGGCCGAAACACTGATCTGCCTGAGAATCTGCAACCAGAGCTTATTTTAAAGGGAATCTGTCAGCAGGTTTTTGCTACTTAATCTGAGAGCAGCATGATGTAGTGGCTGAGACCCTGATTCCAGCGATGCATCACTTACTGGGTTGTGTGCTTCAAAAAAAATCAATGTTTTATCAGCGGGAGATTATTAGTAGAGGACTAGATGTCACTTGCCATGTAGTCGTCCTGCTCTGTATAACCCCGCCCCCACCATTGATTAGCAGCTTTCTATACATGTACAGCGTACACAGGAAGCTGCATCAGTGGTGGGGGCGGGGTAACAAAGAGCTCAGCTTACTGCTGGGTGTGCAGCAGAGAAAACAGTAGCTATATCAAAATATCAGCATGCAAGCCAGTAAGTGACACATTGCTGGAAACAGGGATATGTTTGTAATGAGACAAAGCTCAGCTCTGCTTTACTGGGTTAGTTATAATCACACACAGCTCTGCATTTGACATGTGGAGAGCTGAGAGCAGTCATTACATGTCTCACACTGGTAATGCCCCCTTTCATATAAAATAAGCTCTGGAGGCAGATTCTCAGGGAGATCTATGTCCAGCCCATAGGTCTTAGCAGCTCATTTACATACAAAGAACGATGTGGATTTCTCTGGAATAAGACACTGGATCACAGAAATCAAGGAATCATATTATTCAGCTTCCTAGGACCTACATGCCCATATAAATGGCTTAGGAGGGCTGATCCTACTGACAGATTCCCTTTAAGTTTGGAATCGTTATAAGATAAAGTAATATTTCCATGCATAAATAAGAAGCTTTCGTCATTATGTACTACTCAGTATTACAAATTTGAGATACTGCAAATAACATAAGGGCCAGGAGACGCGTGTCTGCTCCGAACATGGACCATAAATATCGGACATCTGAATTCAGCCTTAAGCTCATCTATTTTCAAAAGATACCAATAAAGGTGGAGTGATTTTAATATGTATGGATACTGGGCAAATATTTGACATTTGCATCTGTGAAACTATACATCACAAACCACTCAATATTACATAACACGTACCTAATGTAACAGGTTATAACATAGCAGTATATAGTATATGGCATGTGGCGGAGGATTACACAGACACATACTATACAGCATATTATGGGTTATATGGAAACGTATACTCATATATGGCATAACCGTGCATACAATATCCATGAACATATTAATCATATTAGATAGAATATATATAATATACTGCCATGTACTGCATAATGATGGGTTATTAGGCATGATATATACTATATGGCGCACTGCAGACTCGTTAAACTATATAAACTCCTGATCACTGAACCTGCAACATCAAGCAGGAAACGTTGTGGAATTATGGACTTCACAGAATGAATACACACGTTCCTGATATGATATAAATATCAATAATCAGCACCGAGTATGAGAGCAGGATATCTAACAGGAGGCAGGTGACTGGGAAATCAGTGACCTGTCGATGAAACACAGGTGGTAGGCGGAGAAGACCAGTGCACAGTCCGGCCCTGTGCACCAAAAGCGCATTAGATGAAAACTTCTCATGGTGATTACAGAAGAAGCAAAAAGCGGATTTCTTCACCGAAGGAGTCATTATAATCAGTATTACAGCACCACTATAGCCATGTCTTTATGCTACATTACAAAATCATGCCAACAGGTTCCCTTTAATAACCTCACTGATATGATGTCCAGGTGTGTGCGTGTATCTCTGCGTGTTGTGCTCATACTCCATACTAAATAAAGCCAGATGTTTTGAAAATGTTGTTTCCATTTTTCACCATTTGTACATAAGTAACATGTGTATCCATCCTGCGATTTCCGTATCTCCACAACTTTTCCTTCTTGGTGAGGAGGAGTATATGGCATATAACATGTTATTACACAGCAGTGTATACTATACACCAGAACCTATGTAACATCACATATACTATGTAAAACAGAGGGTACTAGCATATATGATGGATTAATATTACACATGGTGAAAACTGGATCATTTCAGATTATTACTCAGCACCATAGGTATATACAGCCTATATTATATTACACAGCAGCATATACTACATACCAGAACATATTTATCATTCCACATACCGTATATTGTACAATGTAATATGGATATTATTACACTGTGGCACATACTGGATATCATAGTAGGGACTATTGCACTGAAGTGTACAGTTTACATATTACTTATAAGTTATTACATCGAGTGTATTATGGATCATCACATAGCTGTGTACACTATATTACAGGTTATTACACAATAGAGTACACTATATTACAGGTTATTACACAATAGCGTACACTATATTACAGGTTATTACACAGCAGTGTACATTATACACTATATTACAGGTTATTACACAGCAATGTACACTATATTACAGGTTACTACACAACTGTGTACACTATATTCCAGGTTATTACACAGCAGTGTACACTATATTCCAGGTTATTACACAGCAGTGTACACTATATTCCAGGTTATTACACAGCAGTGTACACTATATTCCAGGTTATTACACAGCAGTGTACACTATATTCCAGGTTATTACACAGCAGTATACACTATATTCCAGGTTATTACACAGCAGTATACACTATATTCCAGGTTATTACACAGCAGTGTACACTATATTCCAGGTTATTACACAGCAGTGTACACTATATTCCAGGTTATTACACAGCAGTATACAATATATTCCAGGTTATTACACAGCAGTGTACACTATATTCCAGGTTATTACACAGCAGTGTACACTATATTCCAGGTTATTACACAGCAGATTACACAGCAGTATACACTATATTCCAGGTTATTACACAGCAGTGTACACTATATTCCAGGTTATTACACAGCAGTGTACACTATAGTACAGGTTATTACACAGCAGTATACACTATGTTACAGGTTATTACACAGCAATGTACACTATATTCCAGGTTATTACACAGCAGTGTACACTATATTCCAGGTTATTACACAGCAGTGTACACTATATTCCAGGTTATTACACAGCAGATTACACAGCAGTATACACTATATTCCAGGTTATTACACAGCAGTATACACTATATTCCAGGTTATTACACAGCAGTGTACACTATAGTACAGGTTATTACACAGCAGTATACACTATGTTACAGGTTATTACACAGCAATGTACACTATATTCCAGGTTATTACACAGCAGTGTACACTATATTCCAGGTTATTACACAGCAGTGTACACTATATTCCAGGTTATTACACAGCAGATTACACAGCAGTATACACTATATTCCAGGTTATTACACAGCAGTATACACTATATTCCAGGTTATTACACAGCAGTGTACACTATAGTACAGGTTATTACACAGCAGTATACACTATGTTACAGGTTATTACACAGCAATGTACACTATATTCCAGGTTATTACACAGCAATGTACACTATATTCCAGGTTATTACACAGCAGTATACACTATGTTACAGGTTATTACACAGCAGTATACACTATAGTACAGGTTATTACACAGCAGTATACACTATGTTACAGGTTATTACACAGCAGTGTACACTATATTCCAGGTTATTACACAGCAGTGTACACTATATCCCAGGTTATTACACAGCAGTGTACACTATATTACAGGTTATTACACAGCAGTATACACTATAGTACAGGTTATTACACAGCAGTGCACACTATGTTACAGGTTATTACACAGCAATGTACACTATATTCCAGGTTATTACACAGCAATGTACACTATATCCCAGGTTATTACACAGCAGTGTACACTATATTCCAGGTTATTACACAGCAGTGTACACTATATTCCAGGTTATTACACAGCAGTGTACACTATAGTACAGGTTATTACACAGCAGTGTACACTATATTCCAGGTTATTACACAGCAGTGTACACTATAGTACAGGTTATTACACAGCAGTATACACTATGTTACAGGTTATTACACAGCAATGTACACTATATTCCAGGTTATTACACAGCAGTGTACACTATATTCCAGGTTATTACACAGCAGTGTACACTATATTCCAGGTTATTACACAGCAGATTACACAGCAGTATACACTATATTCCAGGTTATTACACAGCAGTATACACTATATTCCAGGTTATTACACAGCAGTGTACACTATAGTACAGGTTATTACACAGCAGTATACACTATGTTACAGGTTATTACACAGCAATGTACACTATATTCCAGGTTATTACACAGCAATGTACACTATATTCCAGGTTATTACACAGCAGTATACACTATGTTACAGGTTATTACACAGCAATGTACACTATATTCCAGGTTATTACACAGCAGTGTACACTATATTCCAGGTTATTACACAGCAGTGTACACTATATTCCAGGTTATTACACAGCAGTGTACACTATATTACAGGTTATTACACAGCAGTATACACTATAGTACAGGTTATTACACAGCAGTGTACACTATGTTACAGGTTATTACACAGCAATGTACACTATATTCCAGGTTATTACACAGCAATGTACACTATATCCCAGGTTATTACACAGCAGTATACACTATATTCCAGGTTATTACACAGCAGTGTACACTATATTCCAGGTTATTACACAGCAGTGTACACTATATTCCAGGTTATTACACAGCAGTGTACACTATATCCCAGGTTATTACACAGCAGTGTACACTATATTACAGGTTATTACACAGCAGTATACACTATAGTACAGGTTATTACACAGCAGTGCACACTATGTTACAGGTTATTACACAGCAATGTACACTATATTCCAGGTTATTACACAGCAATGTACACTATATTCCAGGTTATTACACAGCAGTATACACTATGTTACAGGTTATTACACAGCAATGTACACTATATTCCAGGTTATTACACAGCAGTGTACACTATATTCCAGGTTATTACACAGCAGTGTACACTATATTCCAGGTTATTACACAGCAGTATACACTATAGTACAGGTTATTACACAGCAGTATACACTATGTTACAGGTTATTACACAGCAGTGTACACTATATTCCAGGTTATTACACAGCAGTGTACACTATATCCCAGGTTATTACACAGCAGTGTACACTATATTACAGGTTATTACACAGCAGTATACACTATAGTACAGGTTATTACACAGCAGTGTACACTATGTTACAGGTTATTACACAGCAATGTACACTATATTCCAGGTTATTACACAGCAATGTACACTATATCCCAGGTTATTACACAGCAGTATACACTATATTCCAGGTTATTACACAGCAGTGTACACTATATTCCAGGTTATTACACAGCAGTGTACACTATATTCCAGGTTATTACACAGCAGTGTACACTATATCCCAGGTTATTACACAGCAGTGTACACTATATTACAGGTTATTACACAGCAGTATACACTATAGTACAGGTTATTACACAGCAGTGCACACTATGTTACAGGTTATTACACAGCAATGTACACTATATTCCAGGTTATTACACAGCAGTGTACACTATATTCCAGGTTATTACACAGCAGTGTACACTATAGTACAGGTTATTACACAGCAGTGTACACTATATTCCAGGTTATTACACAGCAGTGTACACTATAGTACAGGTTATTACACAGCAGTGCACACTATGTTACAGGTTATTACACAGCAATGTACACTATATTCCAGGTTATTACACAGCAGTGTACACTATATTCCAGGTTATTACACAGCAGTGTACACTATAGTACAGGTTATTACACAGCAGTGTACACTATATTCCAGGTTATTACACAGCAGTGTACACTATAGTACAGGTTATTACACAGCAGTGTACACTATATTCCAGGTTATTACACAGCAGTGTACACTATAGTACAGGTTATTACACAGCAGTGTACACTATATTCCAGGTTATTACACAGCAGTGTACACTATAGTACAGGTTATTACACAGCAGTGTACACTATATTCCAGGTTATTACACAGCAGTGTACACTATAGTACAGGTTATTACACAGCAGTGCACATTATACACTATATTACAGGTTTTTGTACCTTTTGTTATCATTCAGCTCAGTCCTTTGCTCCAGTAGATGTGAGCTTAGAACACGGAAGTAACAGTTGGTGCAGAGGATTCTGGGAGGAGTCATGTGATCTTTGGCACTGTCAGTTGAGAGGGGCTATGGATGTGTTGTACTCCAGTCCCTCCTAGAGCTTCCGTAAAATGACAGATTTCGCATTGACCACCCGGAGACACCCGGCGACCACCCGGAGACACCCGGCACCCCTCACTGGTTACCTGACAGTTCAGCTTTTCTACACACATGACGTCGTGTGTGGACAGTGCTCCCTCTAGTGGTCAGAAGAGGCAGCTGCAAGGCTACAGCAACATGGCAGCCACTATAGACTTTGTACTTTGGTTTCAATACGCAAACGCTTAATTACATCAAACTAAAGAAAAATCCCATTTAAATTTTAAAATTATCTACATTTCATCCAGTTTTCAATAGTTTAAGGGTTTTGGTTTTTTTTTTTACATAAAATGTGTTCATGTACAGATTGGGGCTTAAAGGGAGCATGGGTTGTCAAAAATACAGTTTTCTGAAAATTCTACTGTGCTCCCTGTAGATACTGTAGATATACTTCACTGGGGGACAGTGCAGTCAGAGTACATTATGTGCTGGGGCGGACATACTACGTGTGCAACCTTTGCGGCCCACCAAGGAGGCCCAGCTCCATCTCAAAAACCCGTGGAATTGTGTGTAATGAGCTCTTGGTACACATAATGTGTCCTACCTTGTTATATACAGTGAGGAAAGCCTGCAGGGAGTACACACTGCTCAAAACTATTTAAAGGGGTTTTCCTTTTTCAGAACCTCCCCCCTCACAGGTGCAATTTGTATATTAAAAAAACAAACTATGCTTTACTCTGCCTCCCTGGGAAGAGCGCTGTGGTCCATCACTGCTCCTGGCGTATGATATTGACTGCAGTGCTGTCATCAAGTCAGCAGCGCTGCAGTCAATCAGTGAGCTCAGGACTCCTGTTTTCGGCTCTGGCAGAGCGGTTATGTTGGCTGTAGACAATTATAGGCACCGGGAGCAGCAACGAAGACTTAGAATGCCTGCACATAACAGTGTAGCCTCCGGTCTCGTACACGTCAGGGGAATCAGTCTGTCCAGTTAGGAAGCATAAACGATCGTGATTCAATTTCACTTTCTGAAAGTGACAGCGGGTGCATTAGAGACCACAACCCCAAAATAGTGAGTGGTTTTCAGGCAGTGACTGGTGTGGGCGATTGAATGGCATCAACCAAGCAGCCAGTCTGGTATATGCTCATTTGCGTGAGGAGCATCACCAAAGTCCTACAGACTGACCTTCAGTGAGCTACTGGTGTGCAAGTGTTTGATTGAAACTGTTAGAAACCAGTTCTATGAGCGTGTTTTGAAGGCTTGATGTCCTGGACTGAAACATCTGCTCAAAACTTTATTGGAGCCTCACTTGCCAAAAAAAAAACACCAGAACTGGCATGTCGGGCCCCTGGTGAGAGCATATGATAGATGGGAACGAGTCTGAAGAAAAAGAGGTGAATATTATGCTGTCTGCAAAATCGAGTATGACTGGTTTAGCGGGTCACCCAAACCTCCATGTGAAAGGAGCTGGAATGAAATTCTCAGAGGCATTATTATCAGACCTGACACTGGGCCCTGAGTTCAGATTACAGGTTAATGACCTGCCTCATGTCCCTAGTGTGTATACAAGGTTCCCGGATGATGAAGGCATTGATGCCATTGACTGACCCTCAAGTTTCCTAGACCTAAATCCATTTGAGAACTTCTGGGACATCATATAAGAATGCACATCACCAAGTTGCTTCACAGGCTGGCCAGGAGCCACTGATACCCTGTTTCAAGTCTATGAGGAGATCCTATAGGATACCCATCCATCGTCATGAGCATGTGAGGCCATACACACCACTGAGTCAAATGATGAGTTTGCTCTCTTGAAATTCAAGTAAATTAGATACACCTCTAATTTAAATTTTTTTACCATGATTTTCGGGGTGACTTGGAGACCAGCAAACAATTGGTTAATGATCTTGGCTCCCATTGTCTGTTGATATGTAATTTTGTTTTCAACTAATCACACAACTGATATCAGCAAAGGTTTTCATCCTGAATCTTTGAGTCTTTCCTAAATCTAATTATTAGATTAACAAACAGGCTCTCTATGCATGTGTTGGGACTGTCACACAGCCGTGACACATCCAGCTGCGGTGCCGAACAGCTGGTTATCGGGAGCGCTCCAGGTATCAAGGTTCCCAATTCTTGGGTAGTCCTCTTCTGGGTCCAATGCCAACTCGGTGATTCCTTTTCCGTCTCTGCCGAACAGAAGGGAATAAGGTGTATATCACGTGGTTCGGTGTAATCGATTATTGTACACCCACACCAGTTCCGAGACGTATTCTGGCCACCAGGCCTTCCGATCTTCCTCTAGAGTCCTTAACATCTGGATCAGTGTACGGTTGAATCGTTCACATGCACCATTACCTTGAGGGTGGTACGGTGTGGTGTGGGATTTGTCAATCTGGTACAGACGGTGCAATTTATCCATTACTTTTCCCAAGAAACAAGCTCCCTGATCAGAGTGAATTCTCTTCGGACACCCATAGGGTTGAATGAAGTTCTTACATATTGCATATGCAGCGGACTCTGCTGTCTGATCCCATGTCGGAGTCACCACGGCGAACTTTGTAAAATTATCCACCATTACCAGGCAGTGTTTGAAGCCCTGATGGGCCAGGCCGATGGTCAGATAGTCTATTGTCAGGAATTCCAGAGGAGCGGAGGTTATAATAGACTGAATGGGAGCCTTCTGTTCTGGCGGCTTAGCCAGCTCACATGTTCGGCACTTTCCACACATTCACCGGCACATTCACCTTCAACTGAGGATGGAAGATGAACCGTTGTAGCCATTGGAAGGTTTTCTCTGGACCGAAGTGGGCTCCTTGCTCATGTGCAGCAACGGCAATTTCAGATAGTGACGTTGTTGGAACGATGACTTGCCAGGACACATCCGGCTCGGTCCGCAGTTGTGCTTTTCAATACAACAAGCCGTTCTTCATTCATAGTTGTTCCCACTGTCGTACGATCCGCAACGCCTCCGGGGACAAGGTCCCACTTTCCGAAGAGATTGGTAGTCTCTGAGAAGCCACACATCGTCTTAGTAAAGCCAGTTCACCATCTCCCTGTTGAAGCTGAACCCACTCATCTCCAGTTCGTCCCAGTATGTCATCTTGGGCTGGGGTATGTATCTGTCCCTGTGTTGCCATCACCGTCCTGGTGGAACTCCAAAATCTAGGGACCTCTTCATCCTCTAGCTATTCATCTCTGTCCCGCTCGGGTCGGGTACTCTTCCTCCGGGACAGGGCATCGGCGTGGGTATTTTCTGCTCCCCTCCTGTAGGCGATTTGATAACGGAATTTCACCATACTGGCTACCCACCGCTGTTCCAAGGCCCCCAGTCTTGCATTCTCCAGGTGCGCAAGCTGGTTGTTATCTGTCCTCACCAGCACTTCAGAGCCAGATATTCCACAAATCTCTCAGTCATAGCCCATACCAACGCTAACAGCTCCAACTTGAAAGAACTGTAATAACCTACAAAATAGGGAAGCTTACACCAAAGTAAAAAGATATAATTTTATTAATGTTGAAACACATAAAAATACATAACAAAAAATGGATGGGAACAAAGTTGCAAAGACAACCACCCACAGAAAATCAGGTAATTTATCAGTTAATAGTTAGGTGTAAATATATATTTTTTCTTGTTGTTTTTAATTGTATTTTAACAATATCTATTTTATTATCTATAGATTACAGTGCCTTATATACCTTACCTTGTGTCTTGCTCGTATTATACTCTTCTACCATTTCAAAGACTTGGCATCTGAAGATGTCTTCGGTGACCCAACTCCTTCGGATATGGATGGTACTTTGGATACGTTCATGTTCAAAATTAGATTTAAAATATTATATTATACAATGCATTATCATTTATTTGATGGTACAGTTTTAGTATTAGGAAATTTTGCCTACATTATATTATTTATTTTTTATAATTTTTTTTTTTTTTTTAACTGATGTCTATCTTTAAGCACTATCGGCACTTTACGCATATATATATATATATATATATATATATATATATATATATATATATATTTTTTTTTTTTTTATTTTTTTTTCACATCACATATAGTGATCACATATAGTATACATAGTATATAGTGATCACATATAGTGATCACATATATAATCACATATATTGTCCTAATTAGTATTATCCTTATTATATTATATATATTTTATACTGTATATTTATATTTTCATTATATATAACTAATAATTACTGATCACTTATACCTTTTGTATAATTGGGATATACTGTATATTTTTTTAGATCACTTTATATTACTTATTTATATTGATATTTGCACTTTATTATCTTTAATGAATTAGACAATTAATTTTGCATATTTTTTCTGTTTCACCTTTTAGATGTATTTGCACATTTATTATATTATACATCTAATATGCACATATATTTGATATCATGTTATGGTTCATAATACTAAATACTGTGGGACTAGAAATTATATTAAATATACATCTTTCAGGCTATATGTAGATATGCCATGTATTGCACCTTTTGGTCCTCGCTGACAGATGCAGTAGTCTTTTCAATTTAGCAGTGAGCGCTTCCAACTGTTTCCTGCCTGATGTTGCCGTGGTGATGCGTCTTTCGCGGCCCGTCTGCGCTCTCCCATCTTGACGCGTCGGATGGGGGCGTGGATGGGGGTCACGTGATGCTGAGTAGCGGTGACGTCACACAGGTCCTACGGGCGGAAGCGCCGCTTTACAACCGCTGCCACCACTGATTAAATCAAACGGTATATAAGGGCCACATTGTAGTATTAGGACAGACTTCCCCTGGGATAAAGCTAACACGAAACACGCGTCGGGGTCTGACTGTGCCGCCCACAGATTTTCTTCAGGATAGTTCATCTTTCCAGCGCTTGCTGTGAATCACTTCATGTACCTTTAGGTTGAACTTTAGTTTTTTTGCATCTGTTAGCAAGTATCAATGCACTTGCACTTTTTTACTCCTGGCTACAAGCTTGGCATATACTCTCTTGGTTTGGAAAGGTTATCTCAGCCTACTACAAACCTTGTATGATACCTATCATCACTATTTTTCTGCCTAGAGTTTCTATATATATATTTTTGATTATCTAAATAATCTTTAGTATTTCATTCACTTTGACTTATCATTTTTTTATATTGATCAACACTATATAATATAAAAAATACAAATAATTTTTCTTTTTATTAGAAAATCTATTTATATAGACATTATGTCATTTATCTTTTTATGAATAATGATGGACTATTTCAGCATTAGCTATTAACTGATAAATTACCTGAATTTCTGTGGGTGGTTGTCTTTGCAACTTTGTTCCCATCCATTTTTTTTTATGTATTTTTATGTGTTTCAACATTATTAAAAATTATCTTTTTACTTTAGTGTAAGCTTCCCTATTTTGTAGGTTATTATTGTTTTTTTGGAAGTACCACGCCTAGGCCATTTATTTGTTTGGTTTATTGAAAGAACTGTAATTGTCCGGATTGCGATCGGAATTGTGAAGGGATCGACTGGCGTAAGCAATCACCCTCTCTATTCCATCCTGCATCTGTGACAACACAGCCCCAAGTCCCAGCAGACTCCTGTCAGTGTGGAGAATGAACGGCTGAGAGAAATCCGCGTAGGCCAGGATCGGAGCTTCGGTGAGTGCCCTTTTGAGATCTTGAAAGGCTTCTTCTTGAGGCTCCTGCCAACAGATTTTCGACTTCTTGCCACCAGGGGGTACCTTTTTCAACAGTTCCTGTAAGGGCTTTGCCCGTCGAGTGAAATTCTTTACATACCGCTTGTAATAACCAGTCAGTCCCAGGAACGCCCGCACATCTTTCACGGTCTCTGGAGTGTGCCACTCTTGAATCACGACAACCTTCTCTCTGGAGTGTTCCACCCCTTCGGCAGAAACGACATGACCCATGTATTCAATCTGTGCGCGGAACGAATGACACTTCTGGGGCTTCACCTTTAGCCCATGCTTCTGAAGCCGGGCCAACACTTGTTCAGGCATTGCATATGTTCCTCAAATGAAGCTGCGAAGACTATAAGGTCATCCAGATAGATGAGTGTCGACTCAAAGTTCAAGTCCCCCAGGCACCTCTCCATGAGACGTTACAAAGATCTGGGAGCTTTGGCTAGGCCAAATGGCAGGCGGTTGAACTCGTACAGACCCATGGGAGTGTCAGGCTAAGAGATAAATTGGTGAAGAATCGTGTTGTCAGATTGAATCAGAATTGGTTAAATACTACGGTCCCTAAAGGTAATTTTAAATGCGGGCATTGTCCGTGTTGTAGACAGCATGTGACAGGACGGACTCTGCATATGGGTGCATTGGAGCATATAGTCAACGATTTTATAACGTGTAGAACAGACCACGTAGTTTACGTGGTCTTTTGTCCCTGTAGGTATTACTACATAGGGAAGACGATCCGGCCGTTATATGTCCGCTTTCGTGAACATTGCAGGTCAGTGGTATCAGGGAAAGGCGTACCGCGTTTGATTGCTCATGTAAAGGAAAAGCATGGTGGTAATGTAGAGATCCTTACCTTTGCTGGAATTGAGAAAGTTAGTCTGCCGGCTCGAGGGGGCGATTTGGACAACTTGCTCCTTAGATGTGAAGCAAGATGGATCATGCGCAGTAATGCATTAGGACCGCTGGGCTTTAATGATAGGGTGGATATGTAGATATTCCTTTAGTGTTTGTGATAATGGGCGTTAGTCATAGCGATATTGTTTGTGGGTAAGATCTGCTGGTATTGCTAGTGATTGTTATATATTGTGATGCCTTTAGTAGTTCGAGTTCAGCACAATTCCTGAAATAATAGCATATTCATTTATTGTCAGCCTTGGTTAAAGTGTTTTATATATATATATATATATATATATATATATATATGGCATTGTTTTTAATGTGTGCTATTTTATTGTGTGTGTATTTTATGGTTTGTGGGAGGGATTTGGTGGGGGGATGTGTCATGGCCGGCACTACATTTCCGCCGCCTCACCTTTGCACAAACTGACCCGTAGAAGCGCAAGCACAGCGCGAAACGGCCGTCGTCCTCGTCTTCCCCTGCTCACACGAGCTTCGGCTCCCTCTCCCCCGGCCATGAATTTTATCTGGAGTTGTTACTAATATAAAGGATTGAATTTTGTGAAGACTGGTGAGTGCCCTCATCTTTTCTTTTACGTGGAATATGCAGACCCATGGGAAGAATGAAGGCAGTCTTTGCTCGATCTTGTTCAGACATGGGGACTTGCCAGTAGCTGCTGGTGAGGTCCAGTGTAGAGAAGAACTTGGCTTCCCCAGAGCAGACAGGGACTCCTCAATTTGGGGCAGCGGGTACGAGTCCCTCACTGTACAGGCATTAAGGTTTCGGTAGTCCAAACAAAACCGGAAGGTGCCATCTTTCTTTTGCACCAACACAATTGGGGCAGCCCATGGACTCTGGCTCTCCCGGATCACACTGGCCTGCAACATCTGATTCAGCATGGTTTTCATTTCCTGGTACAACTGTGGGAGAATTTGTTGGTAACGCTCTCATATGGGCGTGGCACTTCCAGTTGGTATTTCGTGCGCAGTGGTCGTGGTGCAGCCAAAATCATCTTCATGGAGGGCGAATACTTCCTTATACTTCCCCGGCAGAGCTTCTACCTGTCGTACCTGAGCGGGTTCGAGTTTGGCCAGTTCAGCCAGCATTTGTTCCAATATGGGCCGGCCTTCCTTGATGTAATGAGGTTCTGACACCGAGATGGAGTTCACTGACACAGTCCAGGGGTCTCCAGGTGGTACCTCCAATTGCACTGTTTGAGGGGGCATTACTTCTTCCGGTAGGTTCATAATTCGGGCTACCACACTTCTGGGAACGACAGTAATGTCCTGATTTTCTAAGTTAATGCACCACACCGGAACAGTTCCTTCTCTTACAATGGCCAACGTACGCGCCACCAGGAGTCTCGTGGGTGGTTGTTCAGAAGAGGATGTACAATTTAGACCTCAACCCCCTCAAGGGGAACACAAGCACAAACAGGCAGGGACAGCACTATTTGTCCTGGTAAAAGTACAATCTTGTTGGAGGCCGGAACAATTACTTTTCCTAACAAACCCCCCTCGCAGTTAGACTCCTGCGCTTGTGCCACTCGTGTCAGTTGCTGGAAAATTCTTCCCTGTGGTGTGTGTGGGCCCCATTGTTTCAAAGTCTCCTTAGAGGGGTCTCTTAGGAGAAGGCTTCCAAACTCCTTCAGCACATTCATCCCCAAGGTGACGACGGGTCCATAGTTCACCTCTCCCTGTGTCAGTACCACGCCTTTCCACCCCAGGTCTTTTCCACAGATGGTTACTTGCATCCATAGCACCCCTGCGACTGGGATGGGTAGTTGGTTGGCCACCATTAACTTTATCTCAGAGTCCCATTCGGTCGTTTTGCCCGGGGAAAATACTTTCGGTAATAAGCCTCTGACTTCGTTGTCACCTGCGAGCCCTTGTCCACCAGGCATTGCACTGCACATCCTTTCATTTCTGCCCATATCAGGGGGCATGTTGACACTAAACTTGCAGGACTTCCACTACTCTTCCTTACTTGTTCTGGCTCCGAGCAGCGTCCCCCCGACTCAGAGCCCTGTAGTTTAACAGGCGACGAGATGTCACTCTTCTGCAGCGAGTGCACTCCTGTGCAATGTGTCCGCTCTCTCCACAGTTATAACACGTGATAAGCCTCGGCCGGCGAAATATTCTGGAGTCATGGTGGGGCTCCGTGCCCTCCCTGCCCTCTGATGGGTTACTAGTAGCCTCCGTTTTTCTCTTGATGTCAGCCAGTTCTACTTTCACACTCAGAAGTTCTCTTCTCAGTTCTTCTACTCACTGGGGTTTAGCAATAGCATTTACAGACCCCCCCACGCTCTGGTCCTCCCCAACCGGGACTGTCACAGCCTGCTCCTGTTCACGCATGCGTGCCTCACTCCCTACTTCAGGTTAAGTCATTTGGGGGTTCACCCATACACGTTCTCGCAGGGCTTGTTTTGTCAGCACGTCTCTCAAGCCTGTCACTAGGAGGTCTCGTAGCATTATGTCTGTGGGTCCTACTCCCCTGCCGTCTTTCCTAATAATTGCGGTGTGTAGCTCTTGCAAGGTATTCATATGTTGGGTCACGGTCTCCCCCTCCTTCTGCATCCTACTAAAAAGTCGTGTTCTCAGTTCCCCTACATCTGTGGGGTCCCCGTGGGTCTCCTCCAAGATCTGTAGCACCTTATTAAAGGTATCCCGATCTCATGGGGTCCGTAACATAACTGAATCCCTGGCTTCTCCGTCTAGGGCCATAATGGCCACCTCAGCCTCCAGAGCTGGGGTAATGGGGTGCATTCTCATCATGCCTCTAAGGCACTCAGTCCAGCTCCAAAGCATAGTGTTGTTCCCCGTGAACTTGGGCAAATTACTCAGCAAGGCCTCCAAGGAAAGGCGAGTCCTGGGGCCACCCCCAACTGCTTGGTCTGCCGCCTGCATGCTATTGGACTGCAGATGCAGTAACACACAGGAGGCAGAAAAAGGGTTAACATGTTCTTTATGTATAGGAACATTAAGGCTATGTGCACACGTTGCGGAATTCCTCAACTCCCTGCTGCAGGAAATACGCATGCTGAATTGGCATGAGTATTCCCGCTAAATGCTAGCGTTTTGCAAGCGTAATTAGCTTGCAGAATCCTAGCGTTTTCCAAGCAATCTGTAGCATCGCTTGGAAAAATTATTGACAGGTTGGTCACACTTGTCAAACATAGTGTTTGACAAGTGTGACCAACTTTTTACTATTGATGCTGCCTATGCAGCATCAATAGTAAAAGATATAATGTTAAAAATAATAAAAAAATAAAAAATTGTGATATTCTCACCTTCCGGCAGCCCCCACAGCCTTCCCGATCCTCATGATGCTCCCGGCAACTCCCGTTCCCAGTGATACCTTGCGTCAATGACCCCAGATGACATAGCATCACGCGAGACCGCTACATCATCACAGCTCATTGTCGCAAGGCATCACTGTGAACGGGAGCTGCCGGGAACATCGCTAAGGCCTGGGCTGGATCCGGGAGCCGCCAGAAGGTGAGCATATAACTATTTTTTATTTTAATTTTTTTTTTAAGGGCCTGGAGGAGAGTGAATGTGATTGGAGGATAGGGGGAGAGTCAAATGCAATAGAGTGTAACAGGTTAACTTATCAGTCTCTGTGCGCTGGATGAAGGCGGCTGAAAAATTCCACGATGGCGCCTCAGGCATTGTGCCTCAAAGCCACAGGCACGGGCCGGTCTTCAGCAGGCACCGCAAGGATGTGAATAAGCAGTGCCTCCGTGGTGGTGAGCGGAGCGAAAGTCTGTATTCTATCCTGGTCACTATGCAGCGCCCCCACTGCCGCAGGGCCGAGGGGTACCCGGTACCGGGCCTCTGAGTCTCTGCTCTGGGGGTTGTCACGGTGGCTAGGCCCGGTCCGTGACCCTGCTGAGGGGCGCCCAAATAATAGGGTGTGGATGATGGGGGTAGTGTAGTGCTGGTCGCAGTCAATAACGAGGACACCAGGTTGCAGTCTCTTTACCTCTTTACTGAAGGTCTCAAAGTCCTCAATCCGGAATACGGTTAACCAGGCTGCACAAGTCCGGCCGGTCCGATGGCACCTCCAGAGTTCCCTTTGCAGGTGGAAATCTGTGCCTTCCTTCTAGCGCTATGTGTTGTGGTCCTCCCCTGCTGAGCTTACGGGATAGTCCCCACAACTGTTGTGTCTGTTTCTCGTGTTCCCTCACAATTCGATTAGATGATCTTCTGCTAATCTTCCGTCCCTCCCAGGTGTTATGGTTGGGACGCACCCGTATGACGGGTAGGCTCGGAGCTCTTCCGGGACCCTAGAGTCGCCCCTCTCCACAGGTTGCCCCCTATGTCTGCGTAGGTGATTTAAGTGAGACAGCCCGCCTGTGACTGACTGTCCTGCCGTTGGTTTGAAGTATGGCTTAGAGCTCTGTACCTCCTCGGCGTTCCAGCCGCCGGTTGTTTACGCCTCAGTAGGATGTTGCCTCGATCTTACAGCACGACTCCTACTGGTATTCTCCTTCTTGCTTTGATCTCGTTTCTCACTCAGCACAATAAATCTCGCTTCTTGTCCTTTCTTAGGGCACCGCCGCTATGAAGTGCAAGCGCGGTCCCGTAGCTTTCTCTCTGTTTGCCAGGCCTCCGTCAGGATCCCACCCCTGACAGGGACCCTACCGAATCTTCCCCTGCAACACCCTCTGCCACAAGGTGTTGCCTGGTTCCAACCCAGTCAGCATTCTCCCTAACTTCCTGCCTGACCCCCAGTTTTACCAGTATGTGAGGAGTGGCCTAATGAATAGTACCCTTAGCTCCCCCTGGAGGCCCGACTGTGAAATGTATTGGTGTATGTGATACCTGGTCAGATGAACTCCTTCAGTGCCATCAGACGTACCATAGCCCCACTTAGCGGCGGAGCCACAGTACTGCAACGACCAGGACTCTGGGGCGCTGCACTCCCCCCCCGGTTAAATCCAGTACTCCTGGACTGGGAAGAAAGCAACAATACATGTCAGCAAAAAGACATACAATTTTTGTGAGTGCAATAACAATAAGCATATTTGAACAGAGCTTCCCTTTATGGGAGGTGAGAACACTTGAACGTTACAAACATGGTTAAATACTTTTAAATAACTTACTATAAATAACTTTCCTTACCCAACCGGGTATTCTACTAAGTGCAAAATTTTTTTTAACATTAATTTAACATTGCCTTTAAGGATGTACACTCTGAATCCACTAAAGACCTTCTTATAACACATTATAAGGCTTAAGCAATTGTGCTACATTCTCCTACTTTACGTCTGCAGGACCGCCTGTCCTAACCGCTCCAGGCCTGCTGCCTCTCCTTTCTTTTACAGGACCGCTCCATTCTGCCCGAGCCTACTGTCCTTCCACTACTATACACAGTATAGAACATGTTTTTCTTTCAGTTTGAGATCACTGAGCCATCTCTATATGGCTCCTAAGAGGACTCACCACTAACCCCTACGGGTTAACTTCCTGTCCTCATTCTCTAACACATCATTAAACATTTCTTACAATCAACTAGTTGGTTACATTTAACTTTCACATATCAACATCATCAATACTTTCTTTTTCAAGACATTATTGCCATTCAACCATCTTAAGGCAACACTGTTCATAAGTGCAGGATGTGAACATCCCCTTTAAGAGGGGACCAAGTCTCTATGAGGTAGTGCAACTTCTCAAGCCGCAAGTCCGTATGCAGCAAGGACTCCAGTACAGGTTCCAAGAACCGTATCTTCGCAAAGAGTCCATCTTTATGTAAAACCAGTAGAGAGCACCTTTAAGAAGGTGCAAACTATATACAAGGAGTTTGTATCATGCATTGTTCATGATTCAGCAGTTCTTGATAACTGGTGCAAAAACGTAGAAAACAAACAAAACAATAGGGATACCGGGTCAACAAAGGGATCCCTTTGAGAGTAACCCTAGACGGGTTTTAGCAGCAAAACAGCAAGGAAAAACAATGAACTATTTACAGTCATTAAAGCATTTCTGCAGTGTATAAGTTACTTGAACCACTCAGGAGGTAGCACCGGCGGAGGCAACCCCCTAGGGAATTGCGCACCACCTGGTACTGCATAAGGGGACGTGTTGTCCCATCTGGGGGTCTGCGTACCCACTGTCTTCAGTTCTGGAGCAGCACGGACACCACCCACCGGAAGAGGTGCCTCCTTGGCCACGAGGGTGGTGGAGGTGACAATGCTGCATGTCGTGGTCTTGACCATAGTGCACGTGGGGGTGACCTCGGTGGTCCTGGTAATGACCATGGGCTGACCACAAGGGGGCACCTTGGCTACAGGGGTTAGCTTCACTGGCACCTTAATCGGGGGGTTCACAGGGGTCTGCCTCTTGCGAACATTCAGGGCAAACCACCCCTTTTCCCCAAAGTGCCTGGTGTACGAGACTTCATCCCCCGGGTAGAGATCCCGGTCTGGGTGGCCCTCTCTGAGATGTGACTCAACATCCCTTCGGTTTACAAACACCTCCGCATACAGACCCGGCTCTTTGATGAAGCCCCAGCCTCCCCGGAGCTTGAAGGTGGTGATGATGCCCTGCCTGCGCGGAGCCTGGAGAGCGGTGGGGTCCTTGCGGGCCCGATCCTTGACCGCCAGGTCTTTCTGATGGTAGGCCTCCAGCCCGGCCTGGTACTCCTTTTCCTTCTCCTTCCACTGCTGTTCCAGCTGGGCCTGGTATTCCTCCCAGCTCAGGGCCTGCACCATCTCCCCTTCCCGTGTCTTCACCCCGGGGAACCCCATGAGGTCGGATCCTGGGTTCACCCAGCGGCATACCGTGCGCTCCGCACGGGTCTCACACAACAGGGTGGTTGGCGCGATCGGGGCCTTCAGGCGGTGTTCCATGCCCGTTGCCTCCTCCCATGGTAACAGGCGTTGGAGTCTACGGGTCCCAGGGAGAGGGGGTGCCGCAACGGGGCCTATTAACAAGTCCTCCGCCGGCGGGACAGGGTCGACGGACTCACCAGCCAATGCAGGTTCCTCCTCCGTGGCGGGTTCCACTGGCGGTGTCGGCGAGGGCCTCAGCAGCAACTCCGGTAGTGGTACAGGGTCCGATGTCAAAGGACTTCCTTCTGGCGCTACCTGGTCTGGAGCCTGAGCCTTCGCGTTCAGCTGAAGGAGCTGGTGGATCAAGTCTCCCATCTCAGCCTGCAAAAGATCAGCGTTGTCCGTGGAGAATTGGCTGCGGTACTCGTCCGGGTAGTTGGGGGAGACTTCTGCTTCCACCCCACATTCGGGTTCTGAGCTGCTGGCCATGGCGTCCTCCACGTGAGTCGCTTCCTGATCCTTTTCCCGCTCTCTCCTTCGTGGGCGGTTTCGTTTTCGTTGTCTCCGCCCTCCATTGAGAATCAGGAGGCGGATCTCGGCTGCTGACGGACACGTCCTCACGGTACAGAAATATTTAGACTGGGCGGCCATCGTCGTTCGCGCTCTCCAGCTTGTCTACGCCTACTCCACGCCCCTCTTCTTCTTCTGCGCTCTCCTCAGCGCTGTAATGGCGGCGGATTTTGGCGGTAAATGGCGCGGCACAGTCTTTGCAATAAATCACAGTCCAAGTATAATAAATCACAGTTCAAAGGCACACATGACCTGATTCTTCAGGCTTAAGTAGATCCTGTTCGTGACGCCAAGTTTGCAGCGCCCCCACTGCCGCAGGGCCGAGGGGTACCCGGTACCGGGCCTCTGAGTCTCTGCTCTGGGGGTTGTCACAGTGGCTAGGCCCGGTCCGTGACCCTGCTGAGGGGCGCCCAAATAATAGGGTGTGGATGATGGGGGTAGTGTAGTGCCGGTCGCAGTCAATAACGAGGACACCAGGTTGCAGTCTCTTTACCTCTTTACTGAAGGTCTCAAAGTCCTCAATCCGGAATACAGTTAACCAGGCTGCGCAAGTCCGGCCGGTCCGATGGCACCTCCAGAGTTCCCTTTGCAGGTGGAAATCTGTGCCTTCCTTCTAGTGCTATGTGTTGTGGTCCTCCCCTGCTGAGCTTACGGGATAGTCCCCACAACTGTTGTGTCTGTTTCTCGTTTTCCCTCACAACTCGATTAGATGATCTTCTGCTAATCTTCCGTCCCTCCCAGGTGTTATGGTTGGGACGCACCCGTATGACGGGTAGGCTCGGAGCTCTTCCGGGACCCTCGAGTCGCCCCTCTCCACAGGTTGCCCCCTATGTCTGCGTAGGTGATTTAAGTGAGACAGCCCGCCTGTGACTGACTGTCCTGCCGTTGGTTTGAAGTATGGCTTAGAGCTCTGTACCTCCTCGGCGTTCCGGCCGCCGGTTGTTTACGCCTCAGTAGGATGTTGCCTCGATCTTACAGCACGACTCCTACTGGTATTCTCCTTCTTGCTTTGATCTCGTTTCTCACTCAGCACAATAAATCTCGCTTCTTGTCCTTTCTTAGGGCACCGCCGCTATGAAGTGCAGGCGCGGTCCCGTAGCTTTCTCTCTGTTTGCCAGGCCTCCGTCAGGATCCCACCCCTGACAGGGACCCTACCGAATCTTCCCCTGCAACACCCTCTGCCACAAGGTGTTGCCTGGTTCCAACCCAGTCAGCGTTCTCCCTAACTTCCTGCCTGACCCCCAGTTTTACCAGTATGTGAGGAGTGGCCTAATGAATAGTACCCTTAGCTCCCCCTGGAGGCCCGACTGTGAAATGTATTGGTGTATGTGATACCTGGTCAGATGAACTCCTTCAGTGCCATCAGACGTACCATAGCCCCCCTTAGCGGCGGAGCCACAGTACTGCAACGACCAGGACTCTGGGGCGCTGCAACTACCCGGTGAGGAAGTATCTCTGGGCTGAGGGTAGGAAGCGTTGGCAGTCTGACTAGCTGGGGGTATAGGCACAGCTGGCAGGCGTGGGTCCGTGAAGAGAGAGTTAACCGTCTTACTACTCATAAGCTCGGTCCCCGCCAAGTGTCCTGTCTTCCCGCTCAAACTGCTATTTATGTCGGACCTGCCTCCATCAGTCAAGTCCCCTGTACTGCTCCATTCAGCATTCTCTTCGCCCTGCAACACTGGTGACAGCCCTGACGGGTCCGGCACAGATAAGCAGGAGAGACCATCAACTTGGTTCTCCTGTCTACACACACACTGAGTGCAGATCCCTGGGCACTATGCTTCTGGTGTGCCTGCGCATGCTTTCCCTCTCTTAAAGGGGCCATGTGCATTTCCCTAAAATGTCCCCAGCCAATAGCTGGAGGACTCCTACTATTTCAGGCACCTCCTCCAGAATGGAGGTGTCTGAATAACGTTTTTTTGTATTTCTGACATGCTTACTAGTTCTCAGGTCCCAGTACTTGTTTACCAGACCTGCACTAAAGCTGTGCCAGCCTGCCTATCAGCCGTGCCCACCCGCTGTCCGTCAGCCGTGCCCGTCGGCACTTGCTTAGCAGGATATCTTTTGTGTCAGCCAGTACCAGCCCGTGTGTCAGTTGTGCCAGTCCTGTACCAGCCAAGCGTGTTTGGACTTGCAAGCCCATTACAGCATCTATTGGCATAGAATGTACTTCCACAAAACATTCCAACTGATCAGGGATCCTGTCATTTGGACCTATCAATTTTAACCAAAAGGGATTAAGCTTCCATTGAGGACTACTCAACATCTGATCCCATCTGAGAATTAACATTACAGGAATATGGTCTGAAATTTCCCTAATCCCATGTTCCACACTTTACACCCAGATCACCACATTACTAGACCCAAATATGTAATCCAGTCTTGACACTGTAAATCTACTTGATGAATGACATGTATATTCTTTGACACCTGGGTGATGTAGTCTCCACAGATCTATTCAGCTATTACCCTCCATATATCTTGATAGAACATTAGAAAAGGATGGAATCATTTGAGGGTTATCGTCTTGTCTTATTCTGTCTAGATTATCATCCATAATAACCTATACATAAAACATAAGCATCTGGGTAGTTCAGCGCAAAGCTCACTGCCTTTTGGACAATTGTTAAATTTGCCGGGTGTGGAGTGTAAATACCTAACATTAAAAATTCCTTGGAGTTCATCATGGAATTTACCAAAACAAATCCCCCTTCTGGATCTTTGTAGGCCACCTAAACCTCCCTTCTGAGCTTTTTGAATTAGAAGCAAGATCCCCCTGGAATAACTCGTGTGGAAATAATGTAGCAAGAACTTTCCCGCTGAACTGAAGTTTCCTCTTGCCAGGGCTTTGGAATCTTTTACACTTCTTAGGACAAATCACTGTGGTTGTGTGGAACATCCTAACTACCTTTCGCAATCCCTTCACATGACTGCTTAGCTTGCCAAACTCAGTTGACGTTCATTGATTCTGCATGGGTAGCTGCCTCAGCAGGCTTGGAAATGGGTGATTTTTGGAAGGACAAGGCCAGACATGACGGTTTTGTCACATGCGTCACCTGTCTGGTCTGCTCCTGGAAGCTGGGAAAGGGAAGATGTCACAGAAGATTCCGGATTCGGCTCATCGAAGACCTTTCAGCAGACCAGCAGGAAGGCCTGGCCTGCAGGACCAAGGTGATAGGAGCCCCTTTTTTCCATAGGGGGTTGGGCCATGCTAGGGCATCTCCTGCTAGGTAGGACATTAGGAATCTCATCTTGACCCATTCAGAAGAGAGCCGATGACCCAAAACTTCATAGTGCCGCATGCACTGCTCTAGAAACCTATGGCACAGCTTCGGATCCCCACAGTACCGTGACAGCTTAGACAGGACAGGTTTCACTCCAGGAACATGTTTTAAATTGAACCGTAGCTGCTGCAACTTGGGCTGGAGCAACTGATGTCTGCAGATGGATGTGTCGTCTCACTCTGCCCTATTCAACAACCAGGGAGCTGGTGATGTAGAATTGAAGTCCAGATAGAAGAGGAGACATTTGAAGAGACTGGGGTGGTGCTGAGCACAATCTGGATTTGCCAATCGGACCGGACCTCACAATGTACATGCAGCATGGGACATGAATAATGCACTTTTTTGAAGGTATGGAAGGGCACCTCTGATTGTATAAAGGGGTTGTAGGAACCCCAGATATATGTTTTTAAGGGTGATGGTTATGGTTTATGGGGTTAAAATTGGTGACAAGTTCTCTTTAAGATCCGTTTTTCTATATTTTGCACTCCTCGTGAACTTTTTTTTTCAAAGCACAACCTGTTTCATATCCTATACATAATCCATATGCTGGAGACAGAGGCGT
Source organism: Ranitomeya variabilis (assembly GCF_051348905.1). NCBI lineage: Eukaryota > Metazoa > Chordata > Amphibia > Anura > Dendrobatidae > Ranitomeya > Ranitomeya variabilis. The sequence continues at coordinate 402,907,248 of NC_135235.1, read as the reverse complement.
AGCTAGGGTTTTGGTCCAGGGGGGGCGAAGCTTCTGAGTGGGCCCCTAACCAGGTAACCTTCATTACAATTCAGTGATGCGCCCTAAGGCCGGAGACACACTGGTGCGAGATACGGCCGAGTCTCGCTGGTTAAAAGCAAGCTGTGGCACCTGCACTCCGGAGCGGAGAGTGCAGCTGCATAGCAATACATGGAGCTGCACGCTCCGCTCCGGAGTGCCGGTGCCACAGCTTGCTTTTAACCAGCGAGACTCGGCCATATCTCGCACCAGTGTGTCTCCGGCCTAATAGTGGAGGAGAACCTCAGCAGATGACCGCGCTGTTACTGAAGATAATCTCTATATAAAGACCAACACTGATATTACCGCCATATGGTCAGTGGTAGATACCAGTCCTACAGAACATATAACAGATCACTGCACAGTTACAGATAATGACTTACCTCTGACGTTCTTTCTGATAGAATTGTTCATTTTTCCCGTCTTTTCCATCTGGCCCAGACCGACATGACAACTTCTTCCAGCTACAACTCATCTGCAGAGAATACAACAAAGACATGTTTCACTTCTCACATTCCAGCCATCACCATCTATTCCCAACCTGCACAACCTCCTCATCCTGCTGATACCCCAATACTGAGCCACTGCTGCCGTATGTGTCCCTATTACTGCACCTGATACCCCAATACTGAGCCGCTGCTGCCGTATGTGTCCCTATTACTGCCCCTGATACCCGAATACTGAGCCGCTGCTGCCGTACGTGTCCCTATTACTGACCCTGATACCCCAATACTGAGCCGCTGCTGCCGTATGTGTCCCTATTACTGCACCTGCTGTGTAGTTCTCTGTGCCCTCTAAATTCTAAAGCAACCCTCTATAATATAGTAATGCCAGGTGCAAGTGCCCTAGAAAACAGTGCCCACATTTTGTCCCCTAGAAAGTAATAATGCCCTCTGTGTGTGACCCTTTGATAGTCACAGTAACCTGAGTTCCCCTGTCAGAATTGGTGCCCACTTTACATTTAATAAAGTCCCGAGTCTCCCCCACTGTACAGCTCCCCTATACACAGTATGATGCCCCCTCACTGTATATACTGACCCGTTAATATCCCCCAAACTGGCTCCAACACTGTATGATGGCCCCATCGCTGTAATCTCCACACTGAATGATGGCCCTCTAGATAGCCTCCATATAGCATAATACACCAGATAGTCCTCAATATGGTATAATACATTCCCCATAGGCCTCCATATAGTATCATGCACTCCCCATAGGCAGACCCTAGTATAATGCCCTTCACATAGGAAGACTATATAGTATAATGCAGCTCCCATAGGCAGCCTCTATAAGGAAGGCTGTAAATGTGTCCCCAATCCCCTCCGCAAGGCATAAAAATGACCTCTCATTATACTCACCAATGGCTCTCACCAAGGCATCGCTGGTCTTGACTTAAGATCGCCATTCTCCATTACTGCTTCATCTGTATGACACATCCTACGTCATCCACACAGTGTCACCCATCGCGCTCCTGTGCAGGCACACTTCTCTCTAGGCTGCTGAAAGCAGAGCTAAGTACTGTAGTGCATGTGCGCTGGGAAAGGCCAAAGAGCTGATTACCTGGAAATAAAGCTGGCGCATGCGCACTACAATACTGTGCTCTGACTTCAGCAGGGCAAAGAGAAGTGCACGTGCACGTGCACGGGAGTGCGATAGAGGACACTGAATGCATGATGTAGGACGCATCTTCCACACGAAGAGGGACAGCGATCACAGGAAGAGGGTCGGCGCCGGATCAAGACTGTGACGCCCGGACTGCGCCATCCGTGATTATAATAAAAGCTCTTTTTTGTACCTTGCATAGAGGATTGGGGACATAGAGAGCATTCTAGAACACTATGTGAGGGCGTACAGATGCTGGCCGGACCTTATATGGTGACAGGCTCCCACATGTAAAAGCCGTCCTGCAAGATTCCAGCCTCTCGCAAACTTAAGAGAATAACCATTCTCCTTCTCATAAGCTAATCAGCAGTAAATAAATTATGTGCGAAGACACTTATTGATCACATGTCAGTGTTCAGTGTCTGTCCAGATTGCAGGATAAACAAGACATACAAGTTTAAAGGGAACCTGTCACCCCGTTTTTTAAAGATGAGATAAAAATAGCGTTAAATAGGGGCAGAGCTGTGCTTTACATTAGTGTCTTTTTTGTGCCTTTATTCCCCACCTATGCTGCTGAAATACCTTTGTAAAGTTTCCGTTTTGGGCTGTCACTCACGCTGGTCTGGTCAAATGGGCGTGGTGACATCGCTGTTTCTTCCCCCAGATCTTGCTTATCTGTCCGTTGGTGGCGTAGTGGTGTGCGCATGTCCAGCTGCCGAATCCACTGCGCAGGTGAAGGAAAAGAGCACGATCTGCGCTATTCCCCTGGTGATCGGTGGGGGCGGCCATCTTCCTGAGGCCGCGCATGCGCAGATGGAGTGCTCGGCTTCCCGGGGCTTCAGGAAAATGGCCGCCGCGATCTCCATTTGCGCACGCGCGGCATCCCGCGGCCATTTTCCTGAAGCCCCGTGCAGCAGAGCACTCCATCTGCGCACGTGCGGCCTCAGGAAGATGGCCGCCCCCACCGATCACCAGGGGAACAGCGCAGATCGCGCTCTTTTCCTTCATCTGCGCAGTGGATTCGGCAGCTGGACATGCGCAAACCACTACGCCACCAACGGACAGATAAGCAAGATCTGGGGGAAGAAACAGCGATGTCACCACACCAATTTTTACCAGACCAGCGTGAGTGACAGCCCAAAACGGCGACTTTACAAAGGTATTTCGACAGCATAGCTGGGGAATAAAGGCACAAAAAAGACACTAATGTAAAGCACAGCTCTGCCGCTATTTAACGCTATTTTTATCTCATCTTTAAAAAACGGGGTGACAGGTTCCCTTTAAGAACCTTCATTGCTTTATATACTGTGCCTGTATGTATGTATTCATGGCAACAGATCAGACATATCAAATAGCAAATGACATGTGCCAAGATACTCATCATGCTGTGTGGAGAGTGTCCTCTGGTCCTGGGGGCTGCTCCTCAGGCTCCTCCAAGTCAGATGCTGCAGACATCATGTGCAGGCAGTGAGCTCAGCTCACAGTCAGAGGCAGAGTCCCCCTGCGTCCCCGGCTGCTGCTGCTGCTGCTGGAGCTGGAGCTGATCACTTCTCTGCAGCACAGGAGCTTTGAAGCAGAGCGCGCTCAGCCAGGATTGGGTGAGTGGCCTCCCTTCCCCCTCTCCTCCACAGACTGCAGAAGAGCGATCACATGACTCACTCCCTGCACTCTGATTGGAGGCCTTCTCTTCTCTCTGCTGACTCCCTGTGAGTAGGGTTGAGCGACCTTTACTTTTATAGGATCGGGTCGGGTTTCACGAAACCCGACTTTTTCAAAAGTCGGGTCGAGTGAAATCGGCCGATCCTATAAAAAAGTCGGGGTCGGGGTCGGCCGAAACTCGAAACCCAATGCAGTGCATTGGGTTTCCAATGGTTCCCAGGGTCTGAAGGAGCGGAAACTCTCCTTCAGGCCCTGGGATCCATATTTAAGTGTAAAATAAAGAATTAAAATAAAAAATATCGCTATACTTACACTCTGACGGGCCCTGGTACTAACCGGGAACCTTCCTTCCTTAGAATCAGCCTTCCAGGACCTCGCGGTGATGTCGCGGTGACGTCGCGGCTTGTGATTGGTGCGCGGCTGCCCATGTGACCGTGACGTCACCGGAGGTCCTGGAAGGGCTGATTCTTAGGAGGGAAGGCTGCCGGAACAAAGCTGAGGGTGAGTATATACCTATTAGGTATATACTCACTCTCGGACACGCCCTGCGTCGTTCCGGCAGCCTTCCTTCCTAAGAATCAGCCCTTCCAGGACCTCCGGTGACGTCACGGTCACATGGGCGGCCGCGCACCAATCACAAGCCGCGACGTCACCGCGACGTCACCGCGACGTCACCGCGAGGTCCTGGAAGGCTGATTCTAAGGAAGGAAGGTTCCCGGTTAGTACCAGGGCCCGTCAGAGGGTAAGTATAGCGATATTTTTTATTTTAATTCTTTATTTTACACTTAAATCTGAATTCCGATACCAATTCCCGATATCTTAAACATATCGGGAATCGGTATCGGAATTCCGATTCCAGATTCAGAAGATAGCCGACTTCATGGCCGACCCCACACAGGGGTCGGGTCGGGTTTCATGAAACCCGACTTTGCCAAAAGTCGGCGACTTCTGAAAATTACCGACCCGTTTCGCTCAACCCTACCTGTGAGTGTTTGTACCGTGCATTTTACTTTATCTACATACACAGTACAAACGCAGGGGAAATTAAAGATAAACATTGACCGGAGGCAGGGGCCCTTAACGCCGGCCCTGACAGTAGCGTAGCTCCGGGTGGGCCCCCTCAGAGCACAGGGCCTGGGGCGACCGCCCCCTCTGCCCCCCTGGTAGCTACGCTACTGGCTGGAGAACTTGGCTGCAGTTATATCGCAACACATCTAATCAGTGATGTCCTTTATACATTTTCTCCTAGTAGTTGTCCAACAGGTTTTTGTCAGTTGGGTGTAGCTGTGCCTTGTCTACAGTTCCAGACTTAGAGTATGTTGACTCACTAGCCTTAAAATACTCTGTTATGGCAGGCTCCATAGCTCAGTGGTTAGAGCACTGGTCTTGTAAACCAGGGGTCGCGAGTTCAATTCTCGCTGGGGCCTCAACGCTTTAATTATATTATTTTAAGATTGTACAAAAGGGACATGAGACTTTTCTTCAATGTTTTCTATAACCTGTTAATGCTCTGCAAAATGTTTAGGCTATATGCACACGTTGTGGAATTTTCTGCGGGGGATTCTTCCTCTCTTGGCAGAAAACGCAGTTGAAAATTCGCGCGGCTTTTCATGCAGATTTGAATGCGTTTTTGTAAGCTAAATAAAGATCTATTATTTAAAGGGAACCTGTCACCCCGTTTTTTCAGTATGAGATAAAAATACTGTTAAATAGGGCCTGAGCTGTGCATTACAATAGTGTAGTTTGTGGACCCCGATTCCCCACCTATGCTGCCGAAATACGTTACCAAAGTAGTCGTTTTCGCCTGTCAATCAGGCTGGTCTGGTCAAAAGGGCGTGTTGTCTTCCCCCAGATTTTGCGTAGTTTTCCGTTGGTGGCGTAGTGGTGTGCGCATGCCCAAGGTCCAGAATCCTCTGCCAGGGGATTTAAAAGAGCGCGCTGTTCGTTATTCATTGGTGATCGGTGGGCGCCGCCATCTTCCTTTGGCCGCGCGTGCGCAGAAGCGGCGCTCTGCTGGCCGCGACGCTCTGCTGGCCGCGGCTTCAGGAAAATGGCCGCGGGATGCCGCGCGTGCGCAGATGGATATCGCGGCGGCCATTTTCCTGAAGCCGCGGCCAGCAGAGCGCCGCGGCCAGCAGAGCGCCGCTTCTGCGCACGCGCGGCCAAAGGAAGATGGCCGCGCCCACCGATCACCAATGAATAACGAACAGCGCGCTCTTTTAAATCCCCTGGCAGAGGATTCTGGACCTTGGACATGCGCACACCACTACGCCACCAACGGAAAACTACGCAAAATCTGGGGGAAGACAACACGCCCTTTTGACCAGACCAGCCTGATTGACAGGCGAAAACGACTACTTTGGTAACGTATTTCGGCAGCATAGGTGGGGAATCGGGGTCCACAAACTACACTATTGTAATGCACAGCTCAGGCCCTATTTAACAGTATTTTTATCTCATACCGAAAAAACGGGGTGACAGGTTCCCTTTAACAAAAAAAAGGAGTGTGAAGTCATTTCTTTGTTCAACCTCTTCTTTTACATACTACATTGAAGAATAATGTTTACACGCATAGATATAGCTAGATAGCTAATGTAGATAGATAGATAGATAGATAGATAGATAGATAGATAGATAGATAGATAGATAGATAGATAAACAAAAAAACTGACCAGCACCTCCTAAGTGTGAACATGTGCAAGCTGCCAGACTGCCTTATATAGAAAAAAAAGCACAGCAGCACTATGTATAAGTTTAGGCCATGTGAAAACACATAAAAACATTAAAAACATATAATCTAGATTTTACTACTTACATTTTTTTTTAAACTTACAGAAATGAGTGAAAATGAAGGTTCTTAGTGCACAAATTGGCCAATTCATGTATGCCCATCGACCATGGAAAGGTGACCTCCCTCTGATGAGTCCCTGCTCTACTGTACATGCCTTCTTTGGACTATCAACATACAATTTTGGACACTCATGCTCCTGGGTTTAGCCTACAATTTATGGGCAAGTAGAGCTGATTACAAAAAAACTGATCAGCACCTCCTAAGTGTGAACATATAATGCAGTCTGGCAGCTTGCATATGTTTACACTTAGGAGGTGCTGGTCAATTTTTTGTATATTTAACTATTGGATGTTGGCTGCATCGAGTCTGATTCTGCACTCCTCCCATTGACCTGCAGGTGGCCATAATCAGCTCTCAGTTTTCACATGGCCTAAACTTATACATAGTGCTGCTGTGCTTTCTTTTGTCTCTATAGATAGATAGATCTATAGATGGATGGATAGATATATCTATAGATAGATATGTGATAGATAATAGATATGGGATAGAGTTAAACAAAGACACACACACCGTTAGGCTGGGGTCACACTTGGGAGAAACTCGCACGAGTCTTGCACCTCAGTACTCAGCACTGCCACCGGCACTCGGACCGGAGCGTTCAGCTGCATAGAAATACATACAGCCGCATACTCCGGTCCCGAGTACCAGCGGCAGTGTCAGGACTCTGAACATTTTTTACCTTTTGTGCATTACTGCCCTTTTCCAAGATGGCGTTTTTGGTCTCATGTGCACTGTGTCTTCCTGCTATAAAACTCCACCCCAGCCTTCAGTCTGTGCTAGAGTATTCTGCCTTGCATCCAGCTCCTGACCTCTGATTACTCCCTGGCTATACACCTGCTCCTGTGAACCTGTGTGGTGATCCTGCTACTCTGAGTTCCTGCTGCATACACAAGTTTCCAGTAATCCTCCTTCATCTGCTGTTCGTGTTTACTTCCATCTGCATTTGCTGGACATGTAAGCTGTTTCTGCTTTGCAATAACCTGAGACTATTAACCAGGCCTCCCTGGTTGAGCTAAGATATGATTTGAACTGCCTAATAAGCATATCTATCTGTGCCTGGACTAAGACAAGGATTTATTCGTGTCAAGTATCCTCAAGAATAACTGTGCTTCATAGACTTTCTGCTTGATTGCGTTTTCCTCTGAAGTTTCCTATGGACTGCTAAGCTGCGTTTATTATTTGCACCAAGTGTTGTGGACTTGAGTTTCTCTCTGCACCTGTTTGAATCACCGTGTGATAATATAGACTTTACCACTTATAAAACTGTGTCCTGTAGTTGTCTTGTTCCACGCAAAGAGTCTCCTGAGTTATCCCCTATAATTATTACAGGATACTAAAAAAAAAAAAGGAGACTGCTGGAACAATGACTGCAGTAAGCCAATTAGAGCAGGTGTTTTCCATAATTAGATCACTGCAGAAAGATGTGGAAGGTCTGCAAAAGAAGTTTGGAAGCTTTGAACACAACAAGTGTTTGGACAAACTTTGCAGGACTTGAGCAACCTCATGGCAGCCCAGGAAAACAAACTTGCTGGCATAGAGTCCCAGTATGGACGGGCTTTTCAAGACATAAGCATAGCTGCACAAGTGACTTTACCCTCTGGGCAACCGCCACCAGCTGGCCCACCTAAGTTGCCCCCATTCAGATTTAATGGAGATCGTGACGAATTTCGTGGCTCTGTGAATCAATGTATGCTATATTTTGATGTGCATGCTGACCGTTTTCCCACTGATAGATCCAAAGTATTGTGTGTAATAATGCTACTGACCTCACGAGCACTCACCTGGGCGAATCCGATGATTGAGTCTCGTGACCCACGGTTAAATGACTTGGATGATTTCTTGGCCGCTATGGCATTAATGTTTGATGACCCTAATCGCCGTGCAACCGCTGAATCTGCTTTGTTGTCTTTACGCCAAGCTAAACGTTCTGTTATTGAGTATGCCACTGAATTCAGGAGATTGGCGGTAGATACCAATTGGGACAGTTATGCACAATTGCCTATTTTTAAAAGGGGTCTGTCTAGTATTGTAAAAGATGAACTAGCCCGCTCTGAGTCACCACAAGAGCTAGAGACATTTATACAGCATTGTGTGCGCATAGACATTCGCCTTACTGAGCGTAGGCAGGAGAAACTTGCTGCATATAACCGTGTTTCTAACTTTTCCCTTCCTTCCAAAGAGCCTGCAGGTAAAACCTCTCGGGAGGTGGAGGAGGTGCCCATGCAAATTGATTCCGTTCAGAGGTGCGAGATCAATGAGCGCCGGGAGCATCGCCTTCGTGAAAGTCTATGTTTCTACTGCGGCCAGTCTGACCACTTCTTGATCAATTGTCCTAAGTGTTCTAGACGGCCTAACAAGCAATAGCGGAGTATGACAACTGTGATGATGAATCTGACATCTCTGAATGTAGCCTGAGTTTAAACACTGTATTCCATTCACTTTCTATGACTTCACCCCCCAAGGAGCTGAAGGAAAAGAACTCTCACTGTTCTCTCCCTATTAAGATCCTGTGTTCAGGACAGTGGATTTCCAGTTCAGCTATGATTGACTCTGGTGCAGGTGGCAATTTCATGGATATCGCATTTGCCAAGGAACATGGTATTAAAATTCAGCAAAGAGCCTCTCCAATTACCATGGAAACAGTGGATGGGTCACCTTTAATCTCTGGGCCTGTGGATCAGGGGACCGTACCCCTTGAAATTTTGTTGGAGCCTAATCATCAGGAGCAACTTTCTTTCTTGCTAATTTCTTCTCATTTTCCTGTGATTTTAGGCATTCCTTATTATCAACTGGGAGACCAAGGAGATTATCTTCCCAACAAGCAGCAACTCAGCGTTAACAGAAGCTGTCCCTGAGTCCACGGTTACAGAACCACATGTACAGATATTTTCTTTACCTCCAGCTTATAAAGAGTTCTCTGACATCTGTGAGAAGAAGAATGCAGATCAGCTTCCTCCACACAGGCATTATGACTGTCCCATCTAGCTGCTTCCCGGGGCAGCCATTCCTTTTGGTAATGTATACCCTTTGGCGGCACCTGAGCTTCAAGCCTTAAAAGAGTATATTGATGAAAATCTGGCCAAAGGCTTCATACGTCCTTCTTCCTCACCAGCAGGGGCATCTATCTTTTTTGTAAAGAAGAAGGATGGGACCCTGAGACCCTGTGTTGACTATTGAGAACTCAATAAGGTAACCGTACGAAACCGTTACCCTTTGCCTCTGATTCCCGAATTACTGGAAAGAGTCCGCCATGCTAAGGTGTTCTCTTAACTGGATCTTCGTGGGGCTTATAATTTGGTGCGTATTCATCCAGGGGATGAGTGGAAGACAGCATTCAGATGCCGGTATGGACACTTTGAATCTCTTGTGATGCCCTTCGGGCTTTGTAACGCCCCGCAACATTTCAACACCTTGCTAATGACATTTTCAGAGATTTGTTGGACCAGTTTGTAGTGATCTATTTGGACGATATACTAATCTTTTCTGACTCTCTACAGGAACATGAAGAACATGTCAAAACTGTTTTAAGACGTCTGAAAGAGAACCATCTGTATATTAAGCTGGAGAAATGCGAGTTCCATCGTTCTGAGATACAGTTCTTAGGTTATATCATTTCTCCCCAGGGGCTGAACATGGAATCTGGTAAGATACAGGTTATCCTTGACTGGCCGGTGCCCAAGAACGTTAAGGAGGTCCAACGTTTTATTGGTTTTGCAAATTTCTACAGACGCTTCATTCGAAATTTTTCAGATATTATCCGTCCCATTACTTCCTTGACAAAGAAGGAAAAGCCCTTTAAGTGGTCATCACAAGCTCAAGAAGCTTTTTATCGGCTTAAGATCTGTTTCACATCAGCACCGCTGTTGATACACCCAGATCCAAAACTTCCTTTCATTGTGGAGGTGGACGCTTCTGATAATGCTTTGGGGGCTATTCTCTCCCAAAGAACTGGAGAGAAGGGTCTGCTACATCCTTGTGCTTTCTTTTCCCGTAGACTAACCTCAGCAGAGAAGAATTATGACGTGGGAGACAAGGAATTGCTGGCTATTATTGCGGCTTTCAAAGAATGGAGGCATCATCTGCAAGGAGCTGCACAACAGATCATAGTGCTAACTGACTATCGCAATCTAGAGTTCCTTAGATCCGCTAGATGTCTTTCTCCTCGTCAGGCTCGTTGGAACTTATTTTTAAATCAATTTAACTTTGTTATCTCGTACCGTCCAGGTTCTTGTAATGGGAAGGCTGATGCTTTATCCCGAATCCATGCTGCGGATTCCGTATCTGGAGCCCCGTCCAAGACCATTCTATCTGATGCCAATTTCATTGGAGTTATCCACAATCAGGACTTGTGGAAGGAGTGCAGGGAGGCCTATGATGGTGATGTATTTCTGGCCAACCCACCTGTGGATATTAATCTTTTCTTTAAGGGTGGCATGTGGTTCAGAGATTGACGTATCTACGTTCCGGAGGTCGTCCGTCTGCAGATCCTCAAGTTGGTACATGACTCCAAGTTGGCTGGTCACAGGGGGGTACAGAAGACACAAGAGTTCCTGAGCCGATTCTTCTGGTGGCCAACTTGCCTGAAGGATACCAAGGACTATGTTCTCTCTTGCGAGGTATGTGCCCGTTACAAGACTCCTCATGTGGCACCTACGGGTCTTCTACAACCATTACCTGTTCCATCCCGCCCTTGGGGGTCTATATCAATGGACTTTATTGTGGAGCTGCCTACATCGGGGGGGCATAAATACAATCATGGTGGTAGTTGATCGCCTGACTAAAGCTGCTCATTTTGTTCCGTGCACCGGCCTCCCCTCAGCTAAAGATACAGTGAACTTGGTTATACAGAATGTCTTTCGGTTGCACGGGGTTCCGGATGAGATCATCTCTGACCGTGGAGTACAGTTCACTTCAAGATTCTGGAAGGGGTTTTGCTCTGCACTCAATATTAATGTCTGTCTCTCTTCTGCTTACCATCCTCAGACAAATGGTCAGACTGAGCGTACCAACCAGACGCTGGATCAATATCTAAGATGCTATGTCAGCCATCTCCAGGATGATTGGTTGGAGTTGTTGCCGTTAGCCGAATTTTCATATAATAATTCTCAGAGCGCCTCCACTAAATTTACACCTTTCTTTGCCAATCTGGGTTATCGTCCGTGTATTTTACCTAGGTCTCCAATTAATTCTCCGGTTCCGGCAGTGGAGGAAAGGCTGACTGCGATGATACAGAATCTGGAGGTTCTGAAGGAATCCCTGACCACAGCTCAAGAACGTTATAAGAGATCGGCTGATAGATTCCGTAAACCTGCACCCATGTTCAAGGTAGGAGATTCCATGTGGTTAGCAACTAAGAATCTGAAGTTAAACATTCCTTCACAAAAACTTGGACAGAAATTAATTGGCCCTTTCAAAATCAACGGTATTGTGAGCTCTGTGGCCTGCCGGCTGAAGCTGCCTAGGACTATGAAGGTACACCCAGTTTTTCATGTATCTTTACTAAAACCTGTATCTCCTAATACCTTCAAGGGACGTGTTGTACCACCTCCGCAGCCTGTGGTGATTGATGAGCATGAAAAATTTGTGGTGGAGGAAATTATTGATTCCAGGATTCGCAGGAATCAGCTCCAATATCTGATAAGAAGGCAGGGATATCCCCGAGGAAGACTCTTGGGAACCTGTGGAAAACATCAATGCCCAACAGAAGATTTCACGTTTTCATCAGAGATTCCCTGAGAAACCAGGTCCAGGATCATCCTGAGGCCGCTTCTAAGGAGGGAGTAATGTCAGGACTCTAAACATTTTGTACCTTTTGTGCATTACTGCCCTTTTCCAAGATGGCGTTTTTGGTCTCATGTGCTCTGTGTCTTCCTGCTATAAAACTCCACCCCAGCCTTCAGTCTGTGCTAGAGTATTCTGTCTTGCATCCAGCTCCTGACCTCTGATTACTCCCTGGCTATACACCTGCTCCTGTGAACCTGTGTGGTGATCCTGCTACTCTGCTCTGAGTTCCTGCTGCATACACAAGTTTCCAGTAATCCTCCTTCATCTGCTGTTCGTGTTTACTTCCATCTGCATTTGCTGGACATGTAAGCTGTTTCTGCTTTGCAATAACCTGAGACTATTAACCAGGCCTCCCTGGTTGAGCTAAGATATGATTTGAACTGCCTAATAAGCATATCTCTCTGTGCCTGGACTAAGACAAGGATTTATTCGTGACAAGTATCCTCAAGAATAACTGTGCTTCATAGACTTTCTGCTTGATTGCGTTTTCCTCTGAAGTTTCCTATAGACTGCTAAGCTGCGTTTATTATTTGCACCAAGTGTTGTGGACTTGAGTTTCTCTCTGCACCTGTTTGAATCACCGTGTGATAATATAGACTTTACCACTTATAAAACTGTGTCCTGTAGTTGTCTTGTTCCACGCAAAGAGTCTCCTGAGTTATCCCCTATAATTATTACAGGCAGTTCCGGGTATTGAGGTGCAAGACTTCTGCGAGTTTCTCGCAAGTGTGACCTCGGCCTTAAAGGCATTATCTGTTTAATTTAGAAAAAAAAGGGAAAAAAATGACGTGGGCTCCCACGCAATTTTCCAAATCTCAGAGGGAAAGCCAGTGACTGGGGGTTGATGTTTATAGCCTGGGAAGGGGGTAATACCCCTGGAGTTTCCCAGGCTATTAATATCAGCTCACAGCTGTATATTTAGCCTTTGCTGGCTATTAAAATAGGGGACCCCTAAAAGAAGGATGTGGGGTCCCACATAATTAATAACCAGAAAAGGCTATGCAGACAGCTGTGGGCTGATATTAATAGCCTAGGAAGGGGCCATGGATATTGCCCCCCTCTACACACACCAGCTCTCAGCCGCTGCAGAAATTGTGCATCTCTAAGATGTGCCAATTCCGACACTTAGCCTCTCTCTTCCCACTTGCCTTGTAGGGGTGGCAAGTGGGGTAATAGTTGTGGGGTTGATGTCACCTTTGTACTGTAAGGTGACATCAAGCCCACTGCTTAGTAATGGAGAGGCGTCAATAAGACACCTATCCATTTCTAATCCTATTGTTGTTTCATGTTAAATAAAGACAGCCAGAATAAAGTATTTTAATGAAATAAAACACCACACAGTTTCCCATATTTATTATACGCCTAATTCCTGCAACGCCCTCGTTCTCCTGCAAAAAAAATAAATAAAATAAACCAACACAAATACTCCCTGTTCCAATGTAATCTATTTAATAACGAGTGTCCCGCGACGATCTCCCGTGTAGATCTGTCACATCAGGAGATGTGACCATTCTTCAGGGGCTCCGATGACGGACTGACCGGAGATAATACTCCCGCAGAGTATCATTGGAGTTTGTGCTCTCACTTTACGGCACTGCAGCTGCATGAGAATTTTCTCACGCAGCGGTGCCGCAAGTGACAGGACGAACTCTGGTGACCTCTAGAGGGCGGAGTAATACAGTACGGGAGGATACCTCCTGTCACTGTATCACCGGAGACGTGTAGAGTGGTCACATCTCCCAATGTGACAGCTCTACACAGGACATCATGGTGGGACACTAGTTACTAAATGGACTACAGTGGACCAGGGAGAATTGGGTTGGTTTATTATTTTATCTTTTTTTGCAGGTGATCGAGGGCATCAGGGATTAGCTATTTGGTATATGTTGTACGTGTATATGTATGTACTGTATGTGTATATGAGTTTTTTGTTTTTTACTATTCAACACAGTAGCTGGATGATGGGACTACTATCCCATCATAGGCTAATGCTGTCACTGTTCTATGTGACAGCAGACATAGCCGGATGGGACTAGTAGTCCCATCAGATGATGCCTGTATACACACAGACCTGCGCACACACATACAGCCGCACACACACCCACAGACACGCACATCTTCTCCACGCACACACATTATCCGCCCACACACTCTTCCTCCTCCCTATCTGCAGCATTGTTGGCATGTAACTTCGCAGCAAAACCACAAATCTTTTTACACCTGTGGTTTTGCTGCGGATTTGACTGACTCAATGGAAGTCAATGGGTGCAGAAACGCTGCAGGTCCGCAAAAAGAATTGACATGCTGCGGAAAATAAAATGCTGCGAATCTGCTCGGATTTTTCCGCAGCATTTGCACACCAATTCTGGATTTCCCATTAACTAACATTGGTTGTGCACTACACTGCGGATTTGATGCAATTCGGCACGTCCAAAAACACTGCGGATCCGCATCAAAATCCGCAATGTGTGCACATAGCCTCAAAGGGAAGCTATCTGGCTTTGTTGTTGCACGTATTACTACTGTATTTTAAATGGTGTATAGGGAATTAACCGTGGCACTATAATTTATTAATCCAGTTAATAGTCTAAACAGAAATGTAGCAAGATAAGCAAATCAAATAATGGGCAGATCGCATCAGAAGTCAGGGAGCACTAAGATATACAGCGCTGGCAAAAATTAAGAGACTACTGCAAAATGTGTCTGATTCTTCTCTTTATAGGTATATTTTTGAGCAAAATGTAAATTGTTCTTTTATTCTATAAACTACTGACATGTCTCCGAAGTTCCATGCAATAAATTTTGCATTTATTTTCTGAAAATGAGAAATGGTCAAAATAACAAAAAAAAAATACATTGCTTGCAGACCTCAAATAATGTAAACCCCCCCCCCACAATTTCATAATCATTTATGTAACGCTCGCGCCCTTACTGGATGGCGCGAGCGCGGATTGTGGTCCCACTGTGCCACAGACCAGGCTACCCTGGAAGGGGCATGACTAAGCAGCTACCTTGGTGTTCACTGGAGCCTCTAGTGGTGAGGTCAGGCTTGTGCGGCAGGTAGCTGCCAGGTACCACTCCAGGGCGGTGTCTGGCTGTAGCAGCTGATCCCACTGGGGGACGGAACACTAGTGACAGGTGCGAGCAAATACGGATGGGCAGGACTGGTACTTTGGTGGGCACTCTGGCAGGCGGGCACACATGGCTAGCACTCTGGCAGGCAGGCACGGCTGGCACTCTGGCAGGCAGGCGGGCACAGAACACACTGGAGGAATCAGGATGGTAACGGGTAGGGCAGGAACACAGGCAAGTACGAGTAGGGAACAGGTAGGGACCAGTTCAGACTGGAGAAACAGGAACTGTTATGAACCAGTTCAGGCTGGGGAGACAGAAACTGCTTCAGGAGACTTGGGAACACAGACAGGTACGAGAGGGAAAAGGGAAGTAGTAACCAGTAAAGACTGGAGGGACAAAGAGCCACGGGGTGCAGGGCGAGAGTGGAGCAGAGCCGCAGGACGCGGAGAGCAGAGCAGAACCGTAGGATGTGGAGAGCAGAGCAGAACCACAGGACGCCGAGAGCTGAGCAGAACCACAGGATGCGGAGAGCAGAGTAGAACCGCAGGACGCGGAGAGCAGAGTAGAACCGCAGGACGCGGAGAGCAGAGCAGAGCCGTGGAGAGCAGAGTAGAACCGCAGGATGCAGAGAGCAGAGTAAAGCCGCAGGACGCGAAGAGCAGAGTAGAACCGCAGGACGCGGAGAGCAGAGCAGAGCCGTGGAGAGCAGAGTAGAACCGCAGGACGCGGAGAGCAGAGCAGAACCGCAGGATGTGGAGAGTTGAGCAGAGCCGCGGAGAGCAGAGTAGAACCGCAGGACACGGAGAGCAGAGCCGCAGGATGCGGAGAGTAGAGCAGAGCCGCAGTATGCAGAGAGCAGAGCTGCAGGTTGCGCAGCAGAGCAAAGCTGCGGGATGTGGAGAGCGGAGCAGAGCGCAGGATGCAGAGAGCGGAGCAGAGCCACAGGTTATGCAGAACTGTTACCAGTTCAGACTGGGGGGACAGAAACTGCTTCAGGAGAACACAGACAGGTACGAGTGGGAAAAGGGAACGAGCAGTAACCAGTACAGACTGGAGGGACAAAGAGCCACGGGGTGCAGGGCGAGAACTGAGCAGAGCCGCAGGACATGGAGAGTAGAGCAGAACCACATAACGCGGAGAGCAGAGCAGAACAACAGGATGCGGAGAGCAGAGCAGAACTGTTGTGAATTAGACTTTTTTGGCTCCCTCTTGTGGTCACTAGTGTTATGACTCTGGGATTGTCTTTCCTCAGTTTGGCACCCACCTGGGTCGTTAGTCCAGGGGTGTTGCTATATAAACTTCCTGAATTCTCAGTCTGGTGCCTGGCATCGTTGTAATCAGTTCCTTTCTGTTTGCTCCTGTCTGCTGGTCCTGGATCTTGCAAAATTAAGCTAAGTCCTGCTTCTTTGTTTTTTAGTTTTTGCTTTGCTCTTATTTTTTGTCCAGCTTGTACTAAATGTGATTCCTGATTTTGCTGGAAGCTCTAGGGGGCTGGTATTCTCCCCCCGGGCCGTTAGACGGTTCGGGGGTTCTTGAATATCCAGCATGGAAATTTTGATAGGGTTTTTGCTGACCGTATAAGTCATCTTACTATATTCTGCTATTAGTCAGTGGGCCTCTCTTTGCTAAATATCTAGTTCATTCTTACGTTTGTCTTTTCTTCTTACCTCACCGTTATTATTTGTTGGGGGCTTGTATCCAACTTTTGGGGTCTTTTCTCTGGAGGCAAGAAAGGTCTATCTTTTCCCTTCTAGGGTTAGTTAGTTCTCCGGCTGGCGCGAGACGTCTAGAACCAACGTAGGCACGTTCCCCGGCTGCTGCTATTTGTGGTGCTAGGATTAGATATACGGTCAGCCCAGCTACCACTGCCCTATGAGCTGTTTTTTTGTGTTTGCAGACTTGGTATTTACTTTTGAGACCCTCTGCCATTGGGGTCATAACAGTATGCCAGGCCCAAAGTTGAATGTTTAATGCATTGCAGAAGTGGGATAATAAGAAAGGACATTTTGAGTTTTTGTTTTTTTCCTCTCTTTCTTCCTCCCCTTTACCTCTGAGTGGCTTGTGCTTGCTGCAGACATGAATGTCCAGACCTTGATTACAAGTGTGGACCAGCTTGCTGCTCGTGTGCAGGGCATACAAGATTTTGTTACCAGTAGTCCTATGTCTGAACCTAAAATACCTATTCCTGAACTGTTCTCTGGAGACCGATTTAAGTTTAGGAATTTCAGGAATAATTGTAAATTGTTTCTATCTCTGAGACCCCGTTCATCTGGAGACTCAGCTCAGCAAGTTAAAATTGTTATCTCTTTCTTACGGGGCGACCCTCAGGATTGGGCTTTCTCGCTAGTGCCAGGAGATCCGGCATTGGCAAATATTGATGCGTTTTTTCTGGCGCTCGGATTGCTTTACGAGGAACCCAATCTTGAAATTCAGGCAGAAAAAGCCTTGCTGGCTATTTCTCAGGGCCAGGATGAAGCTGAAGTGTACTGCCAAAAATTTCGGAAATGGTCCGTGCTTACTCAGTGGAATGAGTGTGCTCTGGCCGCAAATTTCAGAAATGGCCTTTCTGAAGCCATTAAGAATGTGATGGTGGGTTTCTCCATTCCTACAAGTCTGAATGATTCCATGGCGCTGGCTATTCAAATTGACCGGCATTTGCGGGAGCGCAAAGCCGCTAATCCTCTGGTGGTGTTGTCTGAACAAACACCTGATTTAATGCAATGTGGTAAAATTCAGACTAGAAATGAACGGAAAAATCATAGACGTCAGAATGGGTTGTGTTTTTACTGTGGTGATTCTACACATGTTATATCAGCATGCTCTAAACACCTAACAAGGGTTGTTAGTCCTGTCGCCACTGGTAATTTGCAACCTAAATTTATTTTGTCTGTGACTTTAATTTGCTCATTGTCCTCCTACCCTGTTATGGCGTTTGTGGATTCAGGTGCTGCCCTGAGTCTTATGGATCTGTCATTTGCCAAGCGCTGTGGTTTTGTTCTTGAGCCGTTGATAAATCCTATCCCTCTTAGAGGTATCGATGCTACGCCATTGGCGGAAAATAAACCGCAGTTTTGGACACAGGTGACCATGTGCATGACTCCTGAGCATCGGGAGGTGATTCGTTTTCTTGTTCTGCATAGGATGCATGATTTGGTTGTTTTGGGTCTGCCATGGTTACAGACCCATAATCCAGTCTTGGATTGGAAGGCAATGTCTGTGTCAAGTTGGGGCTGTCAGGGAATTCATGGTGATTCCCCGCCGGTGTCTATTGCTTCCTCTACTCCTTCGAAAGTTCCTGAGTATTTGTCTGATTATCAGGATGTATTCAGCGAGTCCAGGTCCAGTGCTCTGCCTCCTCATAGGGACTGTGACTGCGCTATAGATTTGATTCCAGGTAGTAAATTTCCTAAGGGAAGATTATTTAATCTGTCTGTACCTGAGCATACCGCAATGCGTTCGTATATCAAGGAATCTCTGGAGAAGGGGCATATCCGTCCATCCTCTTCCCCTCTTGGTGCGGGATTCTTTTTTGTGGCCAAGAAGGACGGATCTTTGAGACCTTGTATTGACTATTGGCTTCTGAATAAAATCACTGTTTGCCTCTGTTGTCGGACTTGTTTGCCCGGATTAAAGGTGCCAAGTGGTTCACCAAGATAGATCTTCGTGGTGCGTACAACCTTGTGCGCATTAAGCAAGGAGATGAATGGAAAACTGCATTTAATACGCCCGAAGGTCATTTTGAGTACTTGGTGATGCCTTTTGGGCTCTCTAATGCTCCTTCAGTGTTTCAGTCCTTTATGCATGATATTTTCCGGAAGTATCTGGATAAATTTATGATTGTTTATCTGGATGATATTTTGTTTTTTTCTGATGATTGGGACTCGCATGTGGAGCAGGTCAGGATGGTGTTTCAGGTTTTGCGTGAGAATGCTTTGTTTGTTAAGGGCTCAAAGTGTCTCTTTGGAGTACAGAAGGTTCCCTTTTTGGGTTTTATTTTTTCCCCTTCTGCGGTGGAGATGGACCCAGTCAAGGTCCGAGCTATTCATGATTGGACTCAACCCACGTCAGTTAAGAGTCTTCAGAAGTTCTTGGGTTTTGCTAACTTCTACCGTCGTTTTATCGCTAACTTTTCTAGCGTTGTTAAACCTTTGACGGATATGACCAAGAAAGGTTCAGATGTTTCTAACTGGGCTCCTGCAGCCGTGGAAGCTTTCCAAGAGTTGAAGCGCCGGTTTACTTCGGCGCCTGTTTTGTGCCAGCCTGATGTCTCACTTCCCTTTCAGGTTGAAGTGGATGCTTCTGAGATTGGGGCAGGGGCCGTTTTGTCGCAGAGAGGCCCTGGTTGCTCTGTAATGAGACCATGTGCTTTTTTCTCTAGGAAGTTTTCGCCTGCTGAGCGGAATTATGATGTTGGCAATCGGGAGTTGTTGGCCATGAAGTGGGCATTTGAGGAGTGGCGTCATTGGCTCGAGGGTGCTAAGCATCGTGTGGTGGTCTTGACTGATCACAAAAATCTGATGTATCTCGAGTCTGCTAAACGCCTGAATCCTAGACAGGCCTGTTGGTCATTGTTTTTCTCCCGTTTTGACTTTGTGGTCTCGTATTTACCAGGTTCGAAGAATGTGAAGGCTGATGCTCTTTCAAGGAGCTTTGTGCCTGACTCTCCTGGAGTCGCAGAACCAGTTGGTATTCTTAAAGAGGGAGTTATTTTGTCAGCCATTTCTCCGGATTTGCGACGTGTGTTGCAGAGATTTCAGGCTGGTAGACCTGACTCTTGTCCACCTGACAGACTGTTTGTTCCTGATAAGTGGACCAGCAGAGTCATTTCCGAGGTTCATTCCTCGGTGTTGGCAGGGCATCTGGGAATTTTTGGCACCAGAGATTTGGTGGCTAGGTCCTTTTGGTGGCCTTCCTTGTCACAGGATGTGCGGTCTTTTGTGCAGTCCTGTGGGACTTGTGCTCGAGCTAAGCCTTGCTGTTCTCGTGCCAGCGGGTTGCTCTTGCCCTTGCCTGTCCCGAAGAGGCCTTGGACACACATTTCCATGGATTTCATTTCAGATCTTCCGGTGTCTCAGGGCATGTCTGTCATCTGGGTGGTATGTGATCGCTTTTCCAAGATGGTCCATTTGGTATCTTTGCCTAAGCTGCCTTCCTCTTCCGATCTGGTTCCTTTGTTCTTTCAGAATGTGGTTCGTTTACACGGCATTCCTGAGAATATTGTGTCTGACAGAGGATCCCAGTTTGTTTCCAGGTTCTGGCGATCCTTTTTTGCTAAGATGGGCATTGATTTGTCGTTTTCGTCTGCCTTTCATCCTCAGACTAATGGACAAACGGAGCGAACTAATCAGACTCTGGAGGCTTATTTGAGGTGTTTTGTTTCTGCTGATCAGGATGATTGGGTGACCTTCTTGCCGTTGGCTGAGTTTGCCCTTAATAATCGGGCTAGTTCCGCTACTTTGGTTTCGCCATTTTTCTGCAACTCTGGTTTCCATCCTCATTTTTCCTCGGGACATTTGGAGCCTTCTGACTGTCCTGGGGTAGATTCCGTGGTGGATAGGTTGCAGCAGATTTGGAATCATGTGGTGGACAACTTAAAGTTGTCACAGGAGAAGGCTCAGCGTTTTGCCAACCGCCGCCGCGGTGTGGGTCCCCGACTTCGTGTTGGGGATTTGGTATGGCTGTCTTCTCGATTTGTTCCTATGAAGGTCTCCTCTCCTAAATTTAAGCCTCGCTTCATCGGTCCTTACAGGATATTGGAAATCCTTAATCCTGTGTCCTTTCGCTTGGATCTTCCGGTGTCGTTTGCCATTCACAACGTGTTCCATAGGTCTTTGTTGCGGCGGTACGTTGTACCTGTGGTTCCTTCTGTTGAGCCTCCTGCTCCGGTCTTGGTTGAGGGCGAGTTGGAGTATGTGGTGGAGAAGATCTTGGATTCTCGTCTCTCCAGGCGGAGGCTTCAGTATCTGGTCAAGTGGAAGGGCTATGGTCAGGAGGATAATTCCTGGGTGGTTGCCTCTGATGTGCATGCGGCCGATTTAGTTCGTGCCTTTCACGCTGTTCATCCTGATCGCCCTGGTGGTCTTGGTGAGGGTTCGGTGACCCCTCCTTAAAGGGGGGGTACTGTTGTGAATTAGACTTTTTTGGCTCCCTCTTGTGGTCACTAGTGTTATGACTCTGGGATTGTCTTTCCTCAGTTTGGCACCCACCTGGGTCGTTAGTCCAGGGGTGTTGCTATATAAACTTCCTGAATTCTCAGTCTGGTGCCTGGCATCGTTGTAATCAGTTCCTTTCTGTTTGCTCCTGTCTGCTGGTCCTGGATCTTGCAAAATTAAGCTAAGTCCTGCTTCTTTGTTTTTTGGTTTTTGCTTTGCTCTTATTTTTTGTCCAGCTTGTACTAAATGTGATTCCTGATTTTGCTGGAAGCTCTAGGGGGCTGGTATTCTCCCCCCGGGCCGTTAGACGGTTCGGGGGTTCTTGAATATCCAGCGTGGAAATTTTGATAGGGTTTTTGCTGACCGTATGTCATCTTACTATATTCTGCTATTAGTCAGTGGGCCTCTCTTTGCTAAATATCTAGTTAATTCTTACGTTTGTCTTTTCTTCTTACCTCACCGTTATTATTTGTTGGGGGCTTGTATCCAACTTTTGGGGTCTTTTCTCTGGAGGCAAGAAAGGTCTATCTTTTCCCTTCTAGGGTTAGTTAGTTCTCCGGCTGGCGCGAGACGTCTAGAACCAACGTAGGCACGTTCCCCGGCTGCTGCTATTTGTGGTGCTAGGATTAGATATACGGTCAGCCCAGCTACCACTGCCCTATGAGCTGTTTTTTTGTGTTTGCAGACTTGGTATTTACTTTTGAGACCCTCTGCCATTGGGGTCATAACACAGAACCGCAGGACGCGGAGAGCAGAGTAGAACTGCAGGACACAGAGCAGAACCGCAGGATGCGGAGAGTAGAGCAGAGCCGCAGTATGCGGAGAGCAGAGCTGCAGGTTGCACAGCAGAGCCGCAGGATGCGGAGAGTGGAGCAGAGCACAGGATACAGAGAGCGGAGCAGAACAGAGCTGCAGGTTGCACAGAACAGAGCAGCAGGATGCGGAGAGCGGAGCAGAGCAGAGCCACAGGATGCGGAGAGCAGAGCAGAGATGCAGGTTGCGAAGAGCAGAGCCACAGGATGCGGAGAGCGGAGCAGAGCAGAGCTGCAGGTTGTACAGAGCAGAACAGAGGCTGCAGAACGGGGAGAGCTGAGCAGAGCCGCAGGACGCGGAGAGCAGAGTAGAACCGCAGGACGCGGAGAGCGGAGCAGAGCAGAGCCGCAGGATGCGGAGAGTAGAGCAGAGCCGCAGGATGTGGAGAGCAGAGCTGCAAGTTGCACAGCAGAGCCGCAGGTTGCGCAGAGCAGAGCCGCAGGATGCGGAGAGCGGAGCAGAGCATAGGATGCAGAGAGCGGAGCAGAACAGAGCTGCAGGTTGCGCAAAACAGAGCAGCAGGATGCGTTGAGCGGAGCAGAGGAGAGCCGCGGGATGCGGGGAGCAGAGCAGAGCCACAGGTTGCGCAGAGCAGAGCCACAGGTTGCGCAGAGCAGAGCCACAGGAAGCGGAGAGCAGAGCAGAGCTGCAGGTTGTGCAGAACAGAGCAGCAGGATGCAGAGAGCGGAGCAGAGCAGAGCCGCGGAATGCGGAGAGCAGAGCAGAGCCACAGGTTGCACAGAGCAGAACAGAGGGGACAGACACCATGATACACACAGCTGAATATGGAAGGTAACAAACAAGGATACAAACAGGTACAGGAAAAGGCCGGAGTTCAGACAGGGACAGACACGGGAACAAGTTCAGGACAAGGATTCAGGCCTAGGTATACAGCCCCTAGGGTGGCGGAAAACAAGACACACAGAATCGGGTCTGGGTATGCAGTCCCCAGAGAGACAGAAAACAGGATAGGACCTGGCAACTCAGAAGCAAGACACTAACTGAGAAAGTTTATTGCTCAGGTATCTCCCTATGGGTGGGGATGCCTTAAGCACCTGGTGCCTCTTGGCAATTGGCTGGGGACACCTTAGGAAGGTACACACTGTTTCAATAAGAATCAGGAAGTGCCGGGGGCCTCTGTCCTAAGCATACAGCCAGGAAGTATGCAGCAAGCAAGGACATGAAGCCCACAGCAAGGAGCCGGCAGAGGACAGAACTCACAGCATGGCCTGGAGTGATGAGTAAGATGAGAGATGGGAAGTGTTGTGAATTTGGATTCTGGGCTCCCCCGGTGGCCGCTTGTGGAATTGGACTTGTCATCCTCTTTCCTGTTTCACCTGGTTCCATCAGTAGTGGGTGTCGCTATTTAAGCTCATTTCTCTGGTGGTTTCTTGCCGGTCAACAATGTTATCTGATGCCTCTCAGTGCTTGTTCCTGCTTCTAGACAACTACTAGATAAGTTGGACTTTTGTCCATGTTTCGTTTTGCCTATTTGTTCCAGTTCACAGCTGAAGTTTTGTTACTGTGTCTGGAAAGCTCTCGTTGATCAGGGATTGCTACTCTGGCGTTATGAGTTAATGCCAGAGTTTAAGGTAATCTCTGGATGGTGTTTTGTTAGTGTTTTTCTGCTGACCATGAAAGTATACTATCTGTCTTCTGCTATCTAGTAAGCGGACCTCAAATTTGCTAAGACTATTTTCCTGCTGCGTTTGTTGTTTCATCTGAACTCACCGTCATTATATGTGGGGGGCTACTGTCTTCTTGGGAATATTTCTCTAGAGGTGAGCCAGGTCTTATATTTCCCTCTGCTAGCTATTTAGGTCTTAGGCCAGAGCTGGGCATCTAGCGATAAATAGGAAATGCTACCTGGCTATTTCTAGTTGCGCGGCAGGCTTAGTTCATGGTCAGTATAGTTCCATCTTCCGAGAGCTTGTCCCTCTATAGGCTTGCTATGATCTCTGCCTGCAGAGATCATGACAGTTTGACCGGCCAATAAAGTGTTAAAGACCCAGGTTGAGAAAGGAGAGTTATAGAAGTCTGCTGGAATTTTTTTTTTTTTTTTTTTTTTTCCCTCCAGTCTGCCTTGCTGCAGTCTTTTTTCTCTCTCTCCTCCTAATCTCTGTATGGCTCTGTGTGCACCTGACAATAATGGATCTCCAGAGTGTAACTGCGGGTTTGAATAATCTCATCACGAAAGTACAAAATTTACAAGATTTTGTGGTACATGCTCCGGTATCTGAGCCGAGAATTCCTTTGCCGGAGTTCTTCACAGGGAATAGAGCTAGCTTCCAGAATTTCCGAAATAATTGTAAGCTTTATTTGTCCCTGAAGTCTCGTTCAGCTGGAGACCCTGCTCAGCAGGTTAGGATTGTGATTTCCTTGCTCAGGGGTGACCCTCAAGATTGGGCCTTCTCATTGCCAGCAGGGGATCCTGCGTTACGCGATGTGGATGCGTTTTTTCTGGCCTTGGGCTTGCTTTATGAGGAACCTCATTTGGAACTTCAGGCAGAAAAAACTTTGATGGCACTATCTCAGGGGCAAGACGAAGCTGAAGTTTTCTGCCAAAAATTCCGTAAATGGTCTGTGCTTACTCAGTGGAATGAGTGCGCCTTGGCGGCAACTTTCAGAGAAGGTCTCTCTGATGCCGTTAAGGATGTTATGGTGGGGTTCCCTGTGCCTGCAGGTCTGAATGAGTCCATGACAATGGCTATTCAGATTGATAGGCGTCTGCGGGAGCGCAAACCGGTGCACCATCTGGCGGTGTCTATGGAAAAGACGCCAGAAAGTATGCAGTGTGATAGAATTCTGTCCAGGAGCGAGCGACAGAATTTTAGACGGAAGAATGGATTGTGTTTCTATTGTGGGGATTCTACTCATGTTATATCAGCATGCTCTAGGCGTACAAAGAAGCTTGATAAGTCTGTTTCCATTGGCACCATTCAGTCTAAGTTTATTTTGTCCGTAACCCTGATTTGCTCTTTGTCATCCATTGCCACGGACGCCTATGTTGACTCTGGCGCCGCTCTGAGTCTTATGGATTGGTCCTTTGCCAATCGTTGTGGTTTTGATTTAGAGCCTTTGGAGACTCTTATTCCTCTGAAGGGGATTGACTCCACCCCATTGGCTAATAATAAACCACAATACTGGACACAAGTAACCATGCGTATCAATCCGGATCACCAGGAGATTATTCGTTTCCTGGTGCTGTATAATTTACATGACGATTTGGTACTGGGATTGCCATGGTTGCAGTCTCACAACCCAGTCTTGGACTGGAGAGCAATGTCTGTGTTGAGCTGGGGATGTAAGGGTATTCATGGGGACTTACCTTTGGTTTCTATTTCGTCGTCCATTCCCTCTGAAGTCCCTGAGTTCCTCTCTGATTATCAAGACGTCTTTGACGAACCCAAGCTTGGGTCGTTACCTCCGCACCGTGAGTGCGATTGTGCCATAGATTTGATACCGGGTTGTAAATATCCAAAGGGTCGTTTGTTTAATCTGTCTGTGCCGGAACATGCTGCTATGCGGGAATATATAAAGGAGTCTTTGGAAAAGGGACATATTCGTCCATCTTCTTCTCCCTTGGGAGCTGGGTTTTTCTTTGTCTCAAAAAAAGACGGCTCTTTGAGACCATGTATTGATTATCGGCTTCTGAATAAGATCACTGTTAAGTATCAATACCCATTGCCATTGCTTACTGATTTGTTTGCTCGTATAGAGGGTGCTAAGTGGTTCTCTAAAATTGATCTTCGTGGGGCGTATAATTTGGTGCGGATCAGGCAGGGGGATGAGTGGAAGACCGCATTTAATACGCCCGAGGGCCACTTTGAGTATTTGGTCATGCCTTTTGGTCTTTCTAATGCCCCTTCAGTTTTCCAGTCTTTTATGCATGATATTTTCCGCGATTTTCTGGATAAATTTATGATAATATATCTGGATGATATTCTGATTTTTTCTGATGACTGGGACTCTCATGTCCAGCAGGTCAGGAGAGTTTTTCAGGTTCTGCGGTCTAATTCTTTATGTGTGAAGGGGTCTAAGTGCGTTTTTGGGGTCCAGAAAATTTCCTTTTTGGGGTATATTTTTTCTCCCTCTTCCATTGAGATGGATCCCGTCAAGGTGCAAGCTATTTGTGACTGGACTCAGCCCTCCTCTCTTAAGGGTCTTCAGAGATTTTTGGGCTTTGCCAACTTTTACCGCCGATTTATTGCTGGTTTTTCGGATGTCGTTAAACCACTGACTGATTTGACCAGACAAGGCGCTGATGTTGCTAATTGGTCCCCTCATGCTGTAGAGGCCTTTCAGGAGCTTAAGCGCCGTTTTGCCTCTGCTCCTGTGTTGCGTCAGCCTGATGTGAACCTGCCTTTTCAGGTTGAGGTTGACGCTTCGGAGATCGGAGCTGGGGCAGTGTTGTCGCAGAAAGGTTCCGACTGCTCCGTCATTAGGCCTTGTGCCTTCTTTTCTCGCAAATTTTCGCCCGCAGAGCGGAATTATGATGTTGGGAATCGGGAGCTTTTGGCCATGAAGTGGGCGTTTGAGGAGTGGCGCCATTGGCTCGAGGGGGCTAGGCATCAGGTGGTGGTATTGACTGACCACAAAAATTTGATTTATCTTGAGACTGCCAGACGCCTGAATCCTAGACAGGCGCGCTGGTCTTTATTTTTTTCTCGCTTTAATTTTGTGGTGTCATACCTACCGGGTTCTAAGAATGTTAAGGCAGATGCCCTTTCTAGGAGTTTTGACCCGGACTCTCCTGGTAATTCTGAACCCACAGGTATCCTTAGGGAGGGAGTAATTTTGTCGGCCGTTTCTCCTGATCTGCGGCGGTCCTTGCAAGAGTTTCAGGCGGATAGACCGGATCGTTGTCCGCCTGATAGACTGTTTGTTCCGGATGATTGGACCAGCAGAGTCATCTCTGAGGTACATTCTTCTGCATTGGCAGGTCATCCCGGAATTTTTGGTACCAGGGATTTGGTGGCAAGATCCTTCTGGTGGCCTTCCCTGTCACGAGATGTGCGAGTCTTTGTGCAGTCATGTGACGTTTGTGCTCGGGCCAAGTCTTGTAGTTCTCGGGCTAGCGGACTGCTGTTGCCCTTGCCTATTCCTAAGAGGCCTTGGACACACATCTCGATGGATTTTATTTCAGATCTGCCTGTTTCCCAGAAGATGTCTGTCATCTGGGTGGTCTGTGACCGTTTCTCTAAAATGGTCCATTTGGTTCCTCTGCCCAAGTTGCCTTCTTCTTCTGAGTTGGTTCCTCTGTTTTTTCAGAATGTTGTCCGATTGCACGGTATTCCTGAGAATATTGTTTCTGACAGAGGTACCCAATTTGTGTCTAGATTTTGGCGGGCATTCTGTGCTAGGATGGGCATAGATTTGTCTTTTTCATCTGCTTTTCACCCTCAGACTAATGGCCAGACCGAGCGGACTAATCAGACCCTGGAGACATATCTGAGGTGTTTTGTCTCTGCTGACCAGGATGATTGGGTTGCTTTTTTGCCATTGGCAGAGTTCGCCCTCAATAATCGGGCCAGCTCTTCCACCTTGGTGTCCCCGTTTTTCTGTAATTCGGGGTTTCACCCTCGATTTTCCTCCGGTCAGGTGGAATCCTCGGATTGTCCTGGAGTGGATGCGGTGGTGGAGAGATTGCATCACATCTGGGGGCAGGTTATGGACAATTTGAAGTTGTCCCAGGAGAAGACTCAGCGTTTTGCCAACCGTCATCGTCGTGTTGGTTCTCGGCTTTGTGTTGGAGATTTGGTGTGGTTGTCTTCTCGTTTTGTCCCTATGAGGGTCTCTTCTCCTAAGTTTAAACCTCGGTTCATCGGCCCTTATAGAATATTGGAGATTCTTAATCCTGTTTCTTTCCGTTTGGACCTCCCTGCGTCCTTTTCCATTCATAACGTTTTTCATCGGTCGTTATTGCGCAGGTATGAGGTACCTGTTGTACCTTCAGTTGAGCCTCCTGCTCCGGTGTTGGTTGAGGGTGAGTTGGAGTACGTTGTGGAGAAAATTTTGGACTCTCGTGTTTCCAGACGGAGACTCCAGTATCTGGTCAACTGGAAGGGTTACGGCCAGGAGGATAATTCTTGGGTCAATGCATCTGAGGTTCATGCTTCTGATCTTGTTCGTGCCTTCCATAGGGCTCATCCTGGTCGCCCTGGTGGATCTGGTGAGGGTTCGGTGCCCCCTCCTTGAGGGGGGGGTACTGTTGTGAATTTGGATTCTGGGCTCCCCCGGTGGCCGCTTGTGGAATTGGACTTGTCATCCTCTTTCCTGTTTCACCTGGTTCCATCAGTAGTGGGTGTCGCTATTTAAGCTCATTTCTCTGGTGGTTTCTTGCCGGTCAACAATGTTATCTGATGCCTCTCAGTGCTTGTTCCTGCTTCTAGACAACTACTAGATAAGTTGGACTTTTGTCCATGTTTCGTTTTGCCTATTTGTTCCAGTTCACAGCTGAAGTTTTGTTACTGTGTCTGGAAAGCTCTCGTTGATCAGGGATTGCTACTCTGGCGTTATGAGTTAATGCCAGAGTTTAAGGTAATCTCTGGATGGTGTTTTGTTAGTGTTTTTCTGCTGACCATGAAAGTATACTATCTGTCTTCTGCTATCTAGTAAGCGGACCTCAAATTTGCTAAGACTATTTTCCTGCTGCGTTTGTTGTTTCATCTGAACTCACCGTCATTATATGTGGGGGGCTACTGTCTTCTTGGGAATATTTCTCTAGAGGTGAGCCAGGTCTTATATTTCCCTCTGCTAGCTATTTAGGTCTTAGGCCAGAGCTGGGCATCTAGCGATAAATAGGAAATGCTACCTGGCTATTTCTAGTTGCGCGGCAGGCTTAGTTCATGGTCAGTATAGTTCCATCTTCCGAGAGCTTGTCCCTCTATAGGCTTGCTATGATCTCTGCCTGCAGAGATCATGACAGGGAAGTCATGCAGTGATGCCGGCAGGGATGTTACAATTTAGAAACAAAAATACTAATTTTTAACTCAGGAAGACTTCAGAAATCAATATATTGTTGAATAACCATTATTTTTAGTCACAGCTTTCATGCATCTTGGCATGCTTTCCACCAGTCTTTCACACTGCTTGTGGGTGACCTTATGCCACTCCTGGTAAAAAATTTAAGCGGTTCTTCTTTGTTTGATGGCTTGTGACTGTCCATCTTCCTCTTGATTACATTCCAGAGGTTTTCAATGGGGTTCAGGTCTGGAGATTGGGCTGCCCATGACAGGGATTTGATGTGGTGGTCCTTCATCCACACCTTGATTGACCTAGCTGTGTGGCATGGCGCACAGTCCTCAAAGTTGTGGAACATTGCCTGAGCAGAAGGAATCAACTGTTTTTCCAGGATAACCTTGTATGCGGCTTTATTCATACGTCCTTCGCAAAGAACAACCTGCCCAATTCCAGCCTTGCTGAAGCATCCCCAGATCATCACCGATCCTCCACCAAATTTCACAGTGGGTGCAAGACAATGTGGCTTGTATACCTCTCCATGTCTAACAATTAGACGACTAGGTGTTGATCTGGGGATGCTTCGGCAAGGAGAAAGGTTCCCCCTTAGACCCGCTGAGGGCATAAAACCACCACAAACTTTGTCCTCAAAAACTCTCATGGTCGCTCTTGCTGTATGAGAACACAAAACAATTATTTTATGCTACACTCGCGTAAAGAGTATCTTGTGAGTTTTTGATGTTGCAAATTTTCTATACCAATTAGCTAAATAAAGTTACTTGCATTGTTTTGTGTTTTTTTTTTTTACTTGTTTCTCTTTGTTGTGTTTTTTTCAGCTGCAGTCCCTTTTTGCGATGTAATGTTTCAAATAAAACTGGTTTTGTTTTGGCTACTTCCTGTTACCTAGCTTTGATAAAACTTTATTGATAAAGTAATACGCGGGTTACATGCATTTGCGCAAACACAATAAAACTGCATATGCGTTTTTCAACCTGCAGGTTTTCTTCATTCCAGTCAATGGAAAAAATCCACAAATAAAATGCATATTTACTGCAAAAGGAATTGATATGTTGCAAATTTCAAACACGCACCGTAGATCAGTCGACGCTGCATAAAAATAAAAGCACAGTGGCCATGAGATTTCTAAAAATCCCACTTTCCTAGAACTGGAAGATGCTGCGTTTTTTTGCACATCGAAAATGCAAAGCATCAAAAACACAGGAAATAGTAGTCATGGCTTTTATCTAATGCTATAAGACACAAGAACTTTTATACCATTTTAAGTTTTCAAAGAACTTGTGTTGGAAATGTTATGCTCATTAAGGCTCGATTATGCACATCTGTTGGCGTTTTAACTCTTTGGTGATCAATAGAAACAACACCAAATACTACAGAATATTGGTGGATAAAACTATCGAGTATTGGCTGAAATAGTAATTCAATCCCTTCCATCTGCTACTTGTTAACCATCAAAATCTAACCTGTTAACCCACCGCTTAGCATTAGCTAAAACAGTAATTCCTCTTTTCTGGTTACACCACGTATTAAGCAGTGGATACAGTAGCGTAGCTACCGGGGGGGGGGGCGAGGGGTCGGTGGCCCAGGGCCCCGCGCTCTGAGGGGGCACACCCGGAGCTACGCTATGTAACTGTATTGGCGTTCAGAGCGCGCCGATACAGTTACATTCTGCGGCAGAGCAGGGAGACACGATCTCCCTGCTCTGCTGCCCGGCTACTGTGCGGCTCCTGAGGAGGCGGTGGGGGGCCCTGTGCCAGCAGTGGGCCCCCAGCCTGTCATCACAGGGTTAGTTTGATGAGAGAGGGAGCATTACGCTCCTTCTCCCATGATCCCTTCAGCAGCTGACGTCACCGACGCTGACACTGACAGGGGGTAGCAATGATGTCTATACCCGGCGCCCGCTGTCAGGAGATGAGCGGGCGCTCAGAGCACCGCGGGAACAAGGAGAAAGAAAGGTGAGTATTTTTTTTTTTTTTTTTAATCGATGGCATTATACTATACAGGCTGCCTAATGGGGGTGCATTATATTGTATTGGCTGCCTAATGGGGGTGCATTATATTGTACTGGCTGCCTAATGGGGGTGCATTATACTGTACATGCTGCCTAATGGGGGTGCATTATACTATACATGCTGCCTAATGAGGGTGCATTATACTATACAGACGACTGCCTAATGGGGGTGCATTATACTATACAGGCTGCCTAATGGGGGTACTTTATACTATACAGGCTGCCTAATGGGGGTGCATTATGCTATACATGCTGCCTAATGGGGGTGCATTATATTGTACTGGCTGCCTAATGGGGGTGCATTATACTATACAAGCTACCTAATAGGGGTGCATTATACTATACAGGATGCCTAATGGGGGGTGCATTATACTTTACTGGCTGCCTAATGGGGGTGCATTATACTATACAGACTGCCTAATGGGGTGCATTATACTATACTGGCTGCCTAATGGGGGTGCATTATACTATACAGACTGCCTAATGGGGTGCATTATACTATACTGGCTGCCTAATGAGGGAGCATTATACTGTACTGGCTGCCTATGGGGAGTGCATTATACTATGCAGGCCTATGAGGAATGCATTATACTATACAGGCCTATGGGGAATGTATTATACTATATTGAGCACTATTTGGCACATTATACTATATGGATGCTATCTAGGGGGCCATCATACAGTGTGGAGATTACAGTGAAGGGGCCACCAAGCAGTTTGGGGGCTACTAAAGGGTCAGTATACTGTGTGGGTTTACATTACAGCAGTGAGGAGGCTTCGTGTTATGTATAAGAGAGCATAATGCTGTGTATAGGGGAGCTGCACAGGGGGGAGACTCAGGACATTATTCAATGTTAAGTGGGACCATCATCCTGGTACTAATATGGCCGCAGGTAATTTATTCATCCTTTTATATGTAGCATGATTAACATATCGAGCCATTTGGCTGTATACCATTTGCGTAGCCCTTTTAGGGCAATGAACATTGAGGAGCTGTTTCCATGCATTACGGGCCTATTAGTGATCCATAAATTACGGACACACATGCTGACATTTAATGGTATTTAACTATATGACCAGCATGTATGTGCAGATGACCATTATAGTAGATATTGGTCTCAGGATGTATAGGTCATAGATCTCTATATACTTCGTCTCCTGTTACGATTGTCCATGATTATCAGGGAATATGTACCCCTGTTATGTATTGTAGGTAATAGTATGTCTTGTAAAAAAAACTTTTTTCTATTAATTAATTAATTTTTTGGACTTTTTTTAAAATATCAATAATAAAAGCTATTTATATGTTTTAGAATTTTGATCGTGTTACTACTTCATTGGCTCTATTGGGTATTAGTTTTTAGCAGTATGAGGGCTGTTTTTATTCAAGGCAAACTATTTTTTGTGCCATTTTGGGGGACCATACGACTTTAGAATTACTAACTAGAAATGGATTTTTGTATTCATTTTTACTGCGTTAACCACATAGGATACATAAAGTGATATTTTAATATTTCTTAATTAATGGATATGGCAATACAAAATATTTTATTTTCAATGGGAAATAGGTAAAAGTGTTTACTAATTTTTTTGCACACTTGATTGGTTGTAAGGTACACTGCGATACTAATGTAGGACAGGGCTCCATAGTAGCCTAAAAGTGGTAGAACAGGTGGTCTTTTATTAGGCCATCTAAGAGGTTAAGCTCTGAAAACTGTAACTGTGAGAGGGGTGTCAGCTGTGTAATACAGTCAGCACCTGCCTTGTATGGTGAGGGCTCAGCTGCACCACTGACAGTCGCTACAGACATATGGCTTATATTGAGAAGGGGGAAAGGAGAAACTAGAAACTTAAGACAGAAATGGGATTCTCAGTTTCTATCATCTTGAACGGATCTGGCGTTAAGCTGGCCATAAATTTCAGATAGCTGCATTTTGGTAACAGCTATCCCTTCCAACCCCTCCACGTTTCCTTCTATGGGGAATAAGCTGCTGCTAGACATTTGTGATAGTGGCTTGTTTTCCCCTAAGAACAAAAGGATCGTGTTGAAATCCAATTACCTAAACCTTCTCTAATCTGATGTTGAGGGAGAGTCAGAACCACCCTCCCATACATACAAGATTACTGGCTGGGTCATGATCTCAGTTTTGCTCTGTTATTTCTACTGTCATTCTGACTGAAAATGTGTATGAACACAATCAGTTCAACATAAGTAGAATTCAGATGTTAAACCATTAAAGGGAACCTGTCACCCCCAAAATGGAAGTTGAGCTAAGCCCACTGGCATCAGGGGCTTATCTACAGCATTCTGGAATGCTGATGATGGGAGGCCCTGGACCGGACCGCGACACCCACCGCAGCACGAACGCCCCTGGGTGAGTATAATCTAACCTGTTTTTCTCATCTTTCAGGTTACATCGGGGGCTTATCTACAGCATTCCAGAATACTGTAGATAAGCCCCTGATGCCGGTGCGCTTAGCACAACTTCTATTTTGGGGGTGACAGGTTCCATTTAAAGAAAAGTGATCATCAGAAATCAGGTTTTTGGGTTAAATGTATTTTTTTTTTAATTTGCCATTTTTTTAATCTTACTATGTGTACTTACTATGTGTATTAAAAATTTAACAGAAACCTTGCAATTTTCACATTCACAACTGGGGAACTGGGGCTTTTTAAAACTGTAAGTTCCCTTAGTTTTAGGAAATAACACATGAACACAGATAGTCACAATAGTGTGGTGCGGACCCCATCTTTTGTATTGAAATGTCTAATCAGTGTGTTGAAATGTCATAGTGAAGGGAGGGTCAGCTGGACATTACCTATTGTGATCAGTGGATCCTCAGCAATCAGCTGTGCATGTTACCTGTCATCTTGCCTCTGCTGTAAACTCTTCCTAAAAAGACAGAAAGACTGAAAAAAGCCTCAGTGGCCAGTGTGAAAATTCCAAGATTACTATTTTTTCTTTAACCCCTTCATGTCATCCGTCCACCATACATGTAAGGCACAAGTTGAAAACGGGTGTATGGAGAGGGCCCACGGGGTGAGCTCGCCCCATATTCGGCAGGTATTGGCTCAGTGTTACAGACAGGACCTGCCTCTAACATTCGCGAGTGGATCGACGTGCCACATGTGATCGTAAACCTGTTAAACATTAACAACATGCCGGCAGAAGGAGGTATCTTTCTATGCGACAACCAGAGTGCTCGTGATGTAATCTTGGTCGCCAATGGGTTGCTATAACAGCCGGGCGTCTGTTGAAAACCTCTGAGCTTGTCATTACGTAGCTCCATTGAAACCCTACTTGTGAACAGGCTTCAAAGGAGACCATGATTATTACTGTATGCAGCGTATAGTATATATATATATATATATATATATATATATATATATATATATATAGTATAGATCGCATGTTCAAGTAAGAACAGTGAAAAATAAGAAAAAAATGTAAAAAAAAACCTGAAAAAAAAAAGAAATCTAAATAGCATAGAAGTTCAAATCAGCCTCCTTTTCCCCCATGAAAAATATAAAAAATCCACATGGATTGACGGTTGATAGGTGATCGTTGTCCGTTTGTCTCGCATGATGAAAACATGATTCCCTTGCGGAGGAGCTTCATCACTACATTTCTTACTGCCAACAAGTCTTTCATATTTGAGGAATAGTCTCTCTTTGTCTTCTACCAGACTCCCTGGACTGTGCAATCTCTGAGATGTGCTCCCCATCGCTCAGAGTGTATCAACTGTTGTGATTACATCCCTGACCTGATAGGACCAAGGGACTCCCTGCGACAGATTTTCTCATTTAAACCATCAAGTCATGGAATTGATAGTCACCGGGGAAAGTGTTATTTTCCACTGTAAACAGTCCTTGAGTCTTTTTCCTCTTTTAGAATGTCCAACTGCAAATATTTGGAGTATATCTGGGGCCACTGGACTGCTGGAATACAGGAAGTCATTGTCCCTAGTCATTGCCTTTCTTAGAGTCATAACTGGTTTTGTGACTGCCGCTGATACTAAAGCCATGACTTTGTTCTTCTTTTCTTCCGGTAGAAGACAAGTCTTCTTTCGAGTTTAAGATAAGCCCTAAGGTCGGTTTCACATGTATTGATATTTCTCGTACTGGAAACATCAGTACCGGAGATATCTGTGTCAGTGTGTGTCATACGTGTGGCAACTGTGGCCACCTCAGTACCACACGTACTGGTGCCAGGGAAGCAGCGGTTCAGTTATCGCTGTTCCCTGGTGCCGGGTGCAGAAGATGGCTATCATCACTCTCCCCTGCTCTGCCGGCGATCAGTGCAAGCAGGGGAGAATGCTGAAAATTATATTCAAGTGATAACAGCGAGAGCAGGTGGCGGCTGATGGGACAATTACTCCCATCAGCCTACACCTGATGCCACTACTAACTGTGAGACAAGGCGGTGGCTGATGGGAGTATTCATCAGCCACCCACGCTATAAATAAATAAAAAAATGTTGTGGGTTCTCCTGTATTTTTGATAACCAGCCAGGCAAAACTGACAGCTGCGGGCTGCAACCCTCAGCTGTCAGCTTTGGCAAGGCTGGTTATCAAGAATAGAGGGGTCCCCACAATATTTTTCTACATTGTTTAAATAAATAATTGTAAAAAATAGGCGTGGGGTCCCCCCATTTTTGAGAACCAGCCTTGCTAAAGCAGACAGCTGATATTCTCACGCTGGTAAGGGGCCATGGATATTGTCCCCCCAGCCTAAAAATAGCACCCCATAGCCGCCCAGAAAAGGCACATCTATAAGATCCAGGCTCTGAGAATGATGAACTGCGGTGAACTCAGTTACTTTTTCTCATGGTGCTTAGGTCACCGCAGTGATGTCACAGCTGCTCACTGATCCTGCACTCAAAGCAGTTCCTTAGTGGTTCTAAGCCTGCATGATCGCATCTTGGCACCGTTCAGGTTGAAAATGATTTATCCTCAGACATGGGGCCATAGATAGGCCAAAGAGTAGAGCCCTGTACTGAAAATGCCTGACTTGTTTGTTAATATACAAGGCTACTCTCAAGAACTGTTGATCTTTTCCATGGATTGGGACGTGGTAATAAGCGTTCCTCAGGTGCAGGACACTCATAAAATTCTGAAAACAGTATTATTTTTATGGTTAACTTTATGGACTCCATCTTGAAGGGCCTGTAGACTAGAAACTTCAGCCCTTTCAGGTTGACTATGGGCCTGAAGGTGCCATTGTTTGTTTGTTTTTTAAATTAGGAATAGGTGAGAATAGAATCCCTTCCCATGCGCCTGTACCGGCACCACCACCAGAACTTGTTTCTGTACCAGGGTTAATACTTTTATTTCCAGGGCTAATTGTTCCCTGGGAGATGATATCCTGAAAGTATGGCGAGGAACCGACCTGAATTTCAGTTTTAGACCTGATCTTATTATTCCCAGAATCCAGGTGCTGGATGAAATATTCTCCCAGGCAGGCGAGAAGTGGGACAACCATTCTCCTACCTGGGGAAGCCTGTCACTTAAAAGGCTTTCTGGCCTCAAAGGAAGGGCCCCCGACCTTGAAGCCTCCACTTTTTTTCTTCCTCTCCTTCCACTTCCCCTGTTTTCTGGGGGACTTATTTCGGCTATATCTTCTTTTGTAAAAGGAAATCTATACTGCGACAAACAGGAAGAATTCCCTTCTCCCTGTCTGCCGCTTTGTCAAGTACATTGTCAAGTGCTGGTCCGAAGAGGATACCTCCTTAGCATGGCTTTGAGTACAGTTGGGTCTTAGCCTGGACATGCTCTACGGGCAGCATTTGATAGATTTGCTGACCTGGCTGCCAACCTAACCGAGTCCGTCAAGGTGTCAGCAAGGAAGGCAGCAGCTCCTTGCATTAGTGGGAGATTGGCCAGAATTTTATCTCAAGGAGTGTTGTTATTAACTTGATCCTCTAGTTGCTGCAAACAAACCATCATCGATATGGCCGTGCAGGTCGCAGCTACTGCTGGCTTCAATGCCCCCGCTCAGGACAACCATGTCTGTTTCAGATAAAGATCTCCTATTAAAAAAGCAGAGATTTAAGAGTGCCAAGATCTTGAAAGGCAAGGTAGATTTTTTTGGAAGATTTTGCCACTGCCACGTCAATCTTAGGTATTTTATCCCACATGGCTGTTTCCTCTTCGTCAAATGGGTACCTCCTTTTTGATGCTGATGGTAGCGGCCTTTTTTTCTGGTTTTTTTTACATTCCCTGTCATTGAGCATTTTAATTTTCTCATTGACAGGGAATGTGCGTCTTCTCTTTTTCTCCAAACTCACAAACATAATGTCCTGGTATAATGACACCGATGGTGTCACTGGTGCAGCCTAGGGAGAGCTATCAGAGGGCATGGGAACGAACGTAGAGAGTGGGGGAACAAGGCACGCCTTGCACAAAAACCTGAGACCAAGCAGTGAGCACAGGACCTGGAACAAAGCAGTCACATGATGGCAGGGGGCAGAGTGCAGCTAGGGAAGGCAGCAGGGAGCGCAGAGAACCGGGCACAGTGCGTAAATACAGTTAAAGGAGAGCCGAGGGTCAAAAAGCAGACGAGAGCGTGGTACCAAGGGATAGGACAAAGAGTAAACTGAGACAAGCCAAGGGATCAGATAACCAGGAAGGACAGGGCAGTACAATGCAGGATACAGAGGCAAAAGTCAGGGGACAAACTGGGTCATTGACAGCAAAAGCTCACACACAGAGGCACAACGATTACGGACGAGTACCCTGGGGCAGCAACCACTAACCGAGTATACGGAAGTATCACCGACACCAAACCCAGGAACTACAAACATTAAATAGCCGCCCCATTCCCTAGCAACTAGGCAACCCCCACATGTACTCAGGCTGGCTAGTAGCTGAAAATCATTCAGCTGCGGTGATGAAAACTAAATCTCTGAACACTATCAAATACTCGGAGACCACCCGAGTGTGCTTGTTAAAAGCCGAGCAATGAGTATACTCGCTCATCACTATTAATTATGTATTTTAGATTCATAGCAAAGCTAGGGGTTTCTTCAGAGGTGGTCTTCTAAATACAACTGGGACGTAGTCTATTTATATATGTGCTGGGCAGATTATTATATACATAGAGAAAGGGACCTATTTAACATGGTGAACTTTCACAAAGATCACTAACCACTCTGTTGTTCATTCTAGGGTACCGGATATGGAGGCTGGATCAGTTTACATGATCGTTCTACCCTGGAGGTGATGGACTCATGACCTGCTCTGTTCTTCTGTCTGAGTGGCTGCTGCTCCTGAAATGCATCCATTATCCAGGATGAAGCTGCTGCAAGCCTCGATATCTTGTGACCAATGCTCCATATATACTTGAGGGATGGTCCTGCCACACCACTTCTCTTCCGGCTCCTCCCTGGTTTTTACCGGGTCAGACTTGGTCCGGCGCCCTATGTTGCAGGGAGCCTCGCTAACCCTGCCCATGCGCAGACTCGGATTGTCACTTACTTTCTGTCAAGCTGCGTTTTCAGGACACGCCAGATATTCCTTCATGCTCCCTGCACATGCACAGACCGGGCACCCCACTGCTCTCCAGCGCGCTTGTCACAGGGTCACGCTAGATCTTTCACTAACGCACTCCGTGTGTGCAGCCTGGTAGCATGTCCTGGCACACTCAGCACTTCAGCATTCCTGGTGTGTGCAGACCCAGGATTTCGTGTCAGCAATAGACTTTTACCAAGAGGTCTCTGCCTGCACACGCTGCACACCACGATCTCCTGGAGAGCAGTGGCATCTCCAGTTCGGAAAGCATCCTGTCCATGGACACCCTACTCACCAGAGTAAAGGCCCCGTCACACACAGCGACGCTGCAGCGATACAGACAACGATGCTGATCGCTGTTTTGTCGCTGTGTGGTCGCTGGGGAGCTGTCACACAGACCGCTCTCCAGCGACCAACGATGCCGAGGTCCCAGGTAACCAGGGTAAACATCGGGTTACTAAGCGCAGGGCCGCGCTTAGTAACCCGATGTTTACCCTGGTTACCAGCGTAAAAGTAAAAAAAACCAAACACTACATACTCATCTTCCGCTGTCTGTCCCCCGGCGTTCTGCTTCTCTGCACTGTGTAAGCACAGCGGCCGGAAAGCAGAGCGGTGACGTCACCGCTGTGCTGTGTTTTCCGGCTGGCCGGCGCTCACAGTGCAGAGAAGCACAGCGCCGGGGGACAGACACCGGAATGTAAGTATGTACTGTTTGTTTTTTTTTACTTTTACGCTGGTAACCAGGGTAAACATCGGGTTACTAAGCGCGGCCCTGCGCTTAGTAACCCGATGTTTACCCTGGTTACCAGTGAAGACATCGCTGAATCCGTGTCACACACACCGATTCAGCGATGTCAGCAGGACCTGAACGACCAAAAAAAGGTCCAGGCCATTCCGACACGACCAGCGATCTCGCAGCAGGGGCCTGGTCGCTGGTACGTGTCACACATAGCGAGATCGCTACTGAGGTCGCTGTTGCATCACAAAACTTGTGACTCAGCAGCGATCTCGCTAGCGATCTCGCTATGTGAGACGGGGCCTTTAGTCCAAACCATAAGGCTCTTCTAGCTTGCCTCAAGGACAGAAAACCAAAACTGGTGCAGAGGAGAGGTACCAGCCTTTTATTAAGTAGGTTTTCTGTCTTTGACGGGCGGATACCCTCTCTCAGGTGGTGCTGTCATGGGAAAAAAACATGAAAAAATCACACAGTAAAAATTATACAGTAGACCCCAAAAAATTTCAATGCATATGTGCACAAAAAAATTCTGCATGGAAAAACGATAGCTTTTTTTCTGTGCAGATTGTTTATGTGGCCTTTTACATATGTGTTTCTTTCTAGTTAACCCTGCAATACACAACTTAGCTACAGCACTATATAAAAGAACCCGTACAAGTAACTAAGAAAAAAGTTAATTTTCTGTAAGCACAATTTTCTGTTTGGGTACGGTTCTATGTCTGCATTTTTCTTATGTGCCTATATGACTGTGATTTTTTTACAGTGTGTAATTTTCATATGTTTTTTTCATAGAACCCCTTCAGAAATTCTGCTCAGGAAGAGAAGACACAGCCCAATCATCTGTGGTGCCCCAGAAAGTAAGCATTAGTGATGAGTGAGTGTACTCGTTGCTCGGGTTTTCCCCGAGCACGCTCGGTTGATCTCCGTGTATTTGTTGGTGTTCGGAGATTTAGTTTTCATCGCCTCAGCTAAATGATTTACAGCTAGTAGCCAGCTTGATTACATGTGGGGGTTCCCATGAAACCAGGCAACCCCCACATGTACTCAGCCTGGCTAGTAGCTGTAAATCATTCAGTTGCTGGCGATGAAAACTAAATCCCGAGCAGTCACAAATACTCGGAGACCACCCGAGCGTGCTCGGGAAAACCAGAGCAACGAGTACACTCGCTCATCACTAGTAAGCATCTCTTAGATGGAGCTTTCTTATAATAACGTATAGAAAGTTGTATGGTTAAAACTAAGCAGCAATTTTTATTTTACAATAGATTGAAATGTATCAAAACACTGTAGTTTTATCCACAAGGAAGAAAATAGACACCAAATATTGCCCCAAATTGATGTTAAAAATGTAACAAAAATACAAAACCATATTTCCTAGCATGTCTTCTCTGCTGATGGAGCCTTAGGCCAATTATTAAATTTAAATTTTCTACTTCTGAATTTCTCCTTCCTTAACTAGCAATTTCATAATGAGTCCTTCCCTGCTGCAGGGGGATATAAGCTGACACTTTCTTAAACAGTTTCTTGATGTTCCTCAAGATTCAAAAAGCTACTCAGTCTCAACTTGGAATGTGTTTCGACATCTCGGATTAATGATGATCGAGTTGAAAAGATTTTCCCACACTGGAAACATACAACTGTTTTGCGTCCAGTATGGATTCTTCTATGAATAATAAGCTTCAACCTCTCAGAAAACCTTTTTCAACATTCAGGGCATCCATGAAGTTTTAACCCAGTGTGGAGCATTTGATGTGCGAACAACATCTTTCTGTCCTTAAAGCATCTCCAACATCCAGTACATTCAAACGGTCCTTCAACAGTGTGAGTCCTTATGTGTAAATCAAACTGGACTTTTGATTTGTAGGATTTCCCACATTTGGAACATTGATAATTTTTTTCTGCGGTGTGAGTCTTTTTATGTAGATAGAGCTCATAGTAAATGCTGAAACATTTGCCGCATTGAGGACACCGGTATGGCTTCTCTCTGTCATGAACCCGTTGATGGTTTACAACACTTGTCGCATTATCAAAATTTCTCCCACAAAATGAACATTCAAAACTTCCATTGAGGGTCTTCTGATGTTCAACAAGTTGATCACCGTTCAAAAAATATTTCCTGCAGTTTACACACACAAATAGATTCTGTCCTGCGTGGATTCTTATATGGTCTTCAAGTTGATTATTTGTTAGAAAATACCGTCCACACTGTGAATATTGGGGGGTTTTCATACTACAGTTTTCCCATAAGTATTTTGTAAGATTGGAAATATTACCAAATGTTTTTTCAGGATTATCTTGGAAAGATAAATGTTTCATTCTGCTCTCCCAAAGGTCATGCATATCAGTTGATGTGCTCGCAGCATAAGACTGACCTTGAGAATTAGTGTGTGTGTGTAGTTTGCATTACTTTGGGTTTTTTTTAGCCATCGGATGTAAGTGACCTAGTACCACTTCGGCGCTCCTCACAAAGGATGTACTGTTTGTTTTTTTGGATTTCTGAGAGTATTTCTGCGGTCGTTGTCTAGAACATCCTTTTTTACCTCCTTAATGGAAACCATGCTACATTCCATCGCTGTGACTTCACGAGTCTGGTTCCTCCTTAACAGTAGGCAGATATTGTGGTGTATAATTTTGGGGATGGTAAATGTTGGAGTCTGTGGGGTTTCTTTCATCCCCTGAAACCTGTTCTTCTTTAATATGAAATGAACAATTTATAGGCAGATTATAGTAGGAATCTGTGATGTTTTCTTCACCACGCGAGTCAGGGTCTTCCTTAGTAGTTAGATGATGTTGTGTATGATCAGTGGGTGTATCATTGGTTGGGTCTGTGAGGTTCACTCCACCCAATGAGGCTTTTTTCTGTTTAAAATGTGTAGTTGGGCACCACTGTGTATTTTTTGTGTCTTTATTAATGCTGAAGTCTATGAAATGTCCCTCATCCAACGAAAATGATTCCATCTTAATCTGAGTAGTTTTATGATATACATGATCTTTAATCATAAAGCACTTATCTATGAATTGTTCTCCATCCCATGGAGCTAGCTCTTTAATATGAGGACACAAAAAATCTGTAGGCAGATTAGAGTATGGCTCTGTGATGTTTTCTCCATCAGATGAATCAGGTTCTTCCTTAATAGTTGGATGAAGTTGTGTATCATCTATGGGTGTGTTATTGTAAGGGTTTGTGCCATCAAGTGAGGCTAGTTCCTCTCTAACATATGTTGTTGGGCACTGGTGTGCATTATTCGCGGCTGTATTAATGTTGTAGTCTATGAAGTGCCCCTCATCACATGAGAATGTTTCCATCTTAATCTGAGTAGTCATATGGTATGTATGATCTGTAGGCATGTAAGAGTTATCTATGCGCTGTCCTCCACTTCAAGAGACTGGTTCTTTAATATGAAGATAAGAACAATTTGTAGGCAGATTAAAGGAATGATCTGTGATGTTTTCTCTATCACATGGGTGAGGCTCTTCCTTGATAGTTGGAGGAGCTAATGTATGGTCTATAAGTGCATCATTGTTGAGGTCTGTGAGGTTCATGCCCTCTAATGAGTATAGTCCCTTTGTAACATGTGTAGTTGGCCACTGCTGTGTATTGTCCATGGCTGTATTACTGTTGTAGTCTATGACCTGCTCCTCATTACATGAGAATGTTTCCATCTTAATCTGAGTAGTCATATGGTATGCATGATCTTTAGGCTTAGAAAAGTTATGGGATAGAGGACAGCTCATAGATGAGACTGTTTCTTTATTAGGAGATGAACAATTTGCAGGCAGATTAAAGGAAGGATCTGTGATGTTTTCTCTATCACATGGGTGAGACTCTTCCTTGATAGTTGGAGGATCTAATGTATGGTCTATAAGTGCATCATTGTTGGGGTCTGTGAGGTTCATGCCCTCTAATGAGTATAGTCCCTTTGTTTAAGGTACCTTCACACTACACGACTTTGCAACGATAACGATAGCGATCCGTGACGTTGCAGCGTCCTGGATAGCGATATCGTTGTGTTTGACACGCAGCAGTGATTTGGATCCTGCTGTGATATTGCTGGTCGTTGCTGAAAGTTCAGAACTTTATTTGGTCGGCAGATCGGCGTGTATCGTCGTGTTTGACACCAAAAGCAACGATGCCAGCGATGTTTTACAATGGTAACCAGGGTAAATATCGGGTTACTAAGCGCAGGGCCGCGCTTAGTAACCCGATGTTTACCCTGGTTACCATTGTAAATGTAAAAAAAACCAAACACTACATACTCACCTTCCGGTGTCTATCACACGTCCCCCGGCGTCTGCTTCCCGCACTGACTGTGAGTGCCGGCCGTAAAGTAAAAGCAGAGCACAGCGGTGACGTCACCGCTGTGCCCTGCTTTCCGGCCGGCACTCACAGTCAGTGCAGGAAGCAGACGCCGGGGAACGTTACGGACACCGGAATGTAAGTATGTACTGTTTTGTATTTTTTTACTTTTACACTGGTAACCAGGGTAAACATCGGGTTACTAAGCGCGGCCCTGCGCTTAGTAACTCGATGTTTACCCTGGTTACCCGGGGACCGGCATCGTTGGTCGCTGGAGAGCTGTCTGTGTGACAGCTCTCCAGCGACACACAGCGACGCTGCAGCGATCGGCATCGTTGTCGATATCGCTGCAGCGTCGCTTAAGGTACCTTCACACTAAGCGACGCTGCAGCGATATCGACAACGATGCCGATCGCTGCAGCGTCGCTGTGTGGTCGCTGGAGAGCTGTCACACAGACAGCTCTCCAGCGACTAACGATGCCGAAGTCCCCGGGTAACCAGGGTAAACATCGGGTTACTAAGCGCAGGGCAGGGCCGCGCTTAGTAACCCGATGTTTACCCTGGTTACCAGTGTAAAAGTAAAAAAAAAAAAAACAGTACATACTTACATTCCGGTGTCCGTAACGTTCCCCGGCGTCTGCTTCCTGCACTAACTGTGAGTGCCGGCCGGAAAGCAGGGCACAGCGGTGACGTCACCGCTGTGCTCTGCTTTTACTTTACGGCCGGCACTCACAGTCAGTGCGGGAAGCAGACGCCGGGGGACGTGTGACAGACACCGGAAGGTGAGTATGTAGTGTTTGGTTTTTTTTACATTTACAATGGTAACCAGGGTAAACATCGGGTTACTAAGCGCGGCCCTGCCCTGCGCTTAGTAACCCGATATTTACCCTGGTTACCAT
Source organism: Ranitomeya variabilis (assembly GCF_051348905.1). Taxonomy (NCBI): domain Eukaryota; kingdom Metazoa; phylum Chordata; class Amphibia; order Anura; family Dendrobatidae; genus Ranitomeya; species Ranitomeya variabilis. The sequence continues at coordinate 402,862,828 of NC_135235.1, read as the reverse complement.
TGTAAAACATCGCTGGCATCGTTGCTTTTGGTGTCAAACACGACGATACACGCCGATCTGACGACCAAATAAAGTTCTGAACTTTCAGCAACGACCAGCGATATCACAGCAGGATCCTGATCGCTGCTGCGTGTCAAACACAACGATATCGCTAGCCAGGACGCTGCAACGTTACGGATCGCTATCGTTATCATTGCAAAGTCGTGTAGTGTGAAGGTACCTTAACATGTGTAGTTGGGCACTGGTGTGTATTATCCGTGGCTGTATTACTGTTGTAGTCTATAAATTGCCCCTCATTACATGAGAATGTTTCTGTCTTAATCTGAGTAGTCATATGGTACGTATGATCTGTAGACATGTAAGAGTTATCTATGAACAGTCCTCCATCCCATGAACATGGCTCTTTAATATGAGGAGATAAACAATTTGCACACAAATTAACGAATGGATCTGTGGTGTTTTCTCCATCACATGGGTCAGGTATTTCCTTAATAGTTGGAGGATGTAGTGTATGGTCTATGAGTGGATCATTGTTGGGGTCTGTGAGGTTCATGCCCTCTAATGAGGCTAGTCCCTCTGTAATATGTGTAGTTCGTCTCTGCTGTGTATTATCTGTGGTTTTATTACTGTTGTAGTCTATGAAGTGGCCCATATCACATGAGGATGCTTCCATCTTAATCTGAGTAGTCATATGGTACGTATGATCTGTAGGTATATATGCAATAAGTATGATCTGTTTGTCATCAATTGAGAATGGTTCCTCCTTAATATGAGCATCTGGATATTGTGTGGACTTTGTGGACACATAACTGGAGGTACAGTCTGTAACACCTTCATCATCAGAACACAATTCTTCATTTACTGAAACATTTGTATACTCAAACTCTTCCTGTCCTTTATTAATATATAAAGATGAGTGGTGTGCTAGATCTGCATTTCCTTGGATACTTCCATCATCATCACAAGAGACCTTGGTGATATTTCTTACTGTATTAGGAAACTCATTGCTGAACTCTCTGCCATTGAAGAGCTTTAATTTTCTGGAAAAATCTGGGTGCAGTTTCTCATTGTCAGGACAAGATTTCCAGATACGTGGTGGAGTTTCATTAGGTGGACCACCTGTAAATATAATATGATGTGTTAAATGTAGGCATTAAAGTTACAGACTCAAAATTCTATTCTATTTTTTTATATTTTTGGGACCACACTACCCCATGTAATTAAAAGCTTTATATTAGCATCATACACTACTACGGAGTATAAAAGCAATACGCAGCTAAGGCTTGAAATTGTAATATGAAGATTTTACATTAATCCTGTACTGAATAAATCTCAAAAGAAGAAAAGGCTTTTCGAATGCTGCTTATAAACTAAGCAACTTCTTACCTGAAGATATGAGATTGTGGTGGTTCTCTATGTCCTTGTGTATATCATTGTGTCCTTCTGTGTCCATCTTCTTCTCCAAGGATAAATGGACAGAAACATCCTGATATTTTATAGGAACCTGTCACACAGAATTATACAGTCATCATCCAGACACGTTAAAAGGGTTGTACCATTACAACAAGTTATCACCTATCCACGGGATAAATGAGAACTTATTGATCGGTGGGGGTTACTCTGCTGGGACCCACACTGATCAGCAGGACTGATTGAAGAGAATGAATGGAGTAATGATCGGTCCAGGTTCCAGCAGACAAACTCCCTGCATTGATCAGTAAGTTACCACCTATTCTGAGGATATGTGATAACTTGTTTTAACTAGACAACCACTTTAACTATTGTGCTACTGTATAATGTTCCAGTATTCCCAGCAACGCTCACTTCTCCAGTCAGCAGCTCAATGATCTTGTTTGTAAGGTCTAGAATCTTCAGGTCAGTGTTCTTCTCATGGATAAGTGATTGAGATGACGGCTTCTTGGTAGGGCTCAGTGTCAGATGTTGGATAGAGGTCTTCTTAACGACAATATAATCCTAAATAAAAGACATTCTCATCAATATCACTGTGAGGAGATTTAATTCTAAGCTATCAACTATTCCTGCCCATAAGTTCATCCACTTATAAGGTGACGTGCTTAATCTCTACATTCATACTCTTACATTACAAAGCACTTACAGAACATGCCCTCAGTAAATGTTTCTATTACATTGTTTTCTTTTTAAAATGGTTTGCAGGAACGCAGCTCCTGCAGCGCCGTACATATACTGCGCATGTTGGGAAGGGGTTAAACAGGCAGATCGACTATCAAACCCCGCCTGTGGCTGGGTCTAACAGGCCATCATACCTGGCACACCAGGCCATTGTTTGAACCTCCGGGTGCCATGACAATCAATGGTTCCCTGTGATTTTGTCACAGGAGTGCCAATGGAGGTGAGAGAGGGAGCCCATTGACTGTTAAGGGGTTAAAAAAATGTGATGAACAGGGCAAAAAAGTGCACTATTTTTATGGATTGTCATGGAATTTCTGGTCGGTTGGCAACCCTGCTCCCAGAATGCCTTCCGTCCACAAAAAAAGGTTTTATTTTATGTCATCAAAAGTACTGTATCTGGCAGGTTTAGTATTAACCCCTTTCTGACCTCGGACGGGATAGTACGTCCGAGGTCAGAAGCCCCGCTTTGATGCGGGCTCCGGCTGTGAGCCCGCATCAAAGCCGGGACATGTCAGCTGTTTTGTACAGCTGACATGTGCCCGTAATAGGCGCGGGCAGAATTGCGATCTGCCCGCGCCTATTAACTAGTTAAATGCCGCTGTCAAACGCAGACAGCGGCATTTAACTACCGCATCCAGCCGGGCGGCCGGAAATGATGGCATCGCTGACCCCCATCACATGATCGGAGGTCGGCGATGCTTCAGAATAGTAACCATAGAGGTCCTTGAGACCTCTATGGTTACTGATCCCTGGCAGCTGTGAGCGCCACCCTGTGGTCGGCGCTCACAGCACACCTGATTTTCTGCTACATAGCAGCGAACAGCAGATCGCTGCTATGTAGCAGAGGCGATCGCGCTGTGCCTGCTTCTAGCCTCCCATGGAGGCTATTGAAGCATGGCAAAAGTAAAAAAAAAAGTGAAAAAAAGTGAAAAAAAAAAATATATATATAAACGTTTAAATCACCCCCCTTTCGCCCCAATCAAAATAAATCAATAAAAAAAATCAAACCTACACATATTTGGTATTGCCGCGTTCAGAATCGCCCGATCTATCAATAAAAAAAAGCATTAACCTGATCGCTAAACGGCGTAGCGAGAAAATTTTTTGAAACGCATGCAATGCAATAACGGGCGATCAAAAGAACGTATCTGCACCAAAATGCTATCATTAAAAACGTCAGCTCGGTACACAAAAAATAAGCCCTCAACCAACCCCAGATCATGAAAAATAGAGACGCTACGAGTATCGGAAAATGGCGCAATTTTTTTTTTTTTTTTAGCAAATTTTGGAATTTGTTTTCACCACTTAGGTAAAAAATAACCTAGTCATGTTTGGTGTCTATGAACTCGTACTGACCTGGAGAATCATAGTGGCAGGTCAGTTTTAGCATTTAGTGAACCTAGCAGAAAAGCCAACCAAAAAACAAGTGTGGGACTGCACTTTTTTTGCAATTTCACTGCACTTGGAATTTTTTTCCCATTTTCTAGTACACGACATGCTAAAACCAATGATGTTGTTCAAAAGTACAACTCGTCCCGCAAAAAATAAGCCCTCACATGACCAAATTGACGGAAAAATAAAAAAGTTATGGCTCTGGGAAGGAGGGGAGTGAAAAACGAACACGGAAAAACGGAAAATCCCAAGGTCATGAAGGGGTTAAAGAGGTGCTCTGTATTGGCAGGCAGCCTGCAGTGAAACCACTAGGAGCCCAGGCAAGGTTTGGGACTTACTTTTTGCTACTACTACCAGGCTCCAGCACGATGGTTGGGATCAATAACTGTTAGTGAGCGAGCCCTTGTCAACTGTGTGTCAAAGTCTACACTTGTGAAATGTCAAGATTGTCACTGTTACAGATGCTCTAGGATCCCAGTAGCAATCCATCCTGACATAGGGTCTATTTTATTTATTTATTTTTAAATCAAGAGTGCCCCCTTCCCTATGTCCACTGAATTAAGCACCTCCCCATACGTTGTACAGAAGTCCTCCACGCTAAAGTCATGACATGTGAGACTACTCTACGAGGAAAGTCCACAGCAGCATCGACAAAGCCTCTCTGTGCCATGCATGTGGTCCTTACATTTCACAGACTGGGAATGAGGAGTGCCATTCTCTTCTCTGCTCCACACTTATCCGCTCCTCACCTAATCGCCTCCAAGACTTCTCCCGAATATCCCCCATCCTCTGGAATTCTTTGCCCCAACATGTCCAACTATCAACCACATTCGGATCCTTCAGACGGAACCAGAAAACCCACCTCTTCAGGAAAGCCTACAGCCTGCACTAACCCCGCTGCCTCCTCACCACTACCGGAGCTACCGCCTCACCAACACCGGAGCTCCTACAACCCTCAACCTATTGTCTTCTTCCCCACCATCCTGTAGAATGTAAGATCGCAAGGGCAGGGTCCTCACCCCTCTGTATCAGTCTGTGATTGTTAGTTTGCTTACTGTAAGTGATATCTGTAATTTGTATGTAACCCCTTTCTCATGTACAGCATCATGGAATCAATGGTGCTATATAAATAAATAATAATAATGTATGACCTCCATACATAAACTCTCTCTGTCACTGAGTCCGGCTGAAAAATGTTTTATACAGTATAAAAGATAATTTTAGGCGGTGTGTATTTTTGTGTAAACAGTCAAATAAATAAGGCAGCACTCTGTAGCGCCATAGATTCGGAATCAAACAAAGTCCAGCTCACCATGGTCGACATCCTTGGAAACTCAGAGCACGGAGCCGCTGTGTCAGGGCGTAGAAGTATCAAAGGAATGATGAGGAATCCAGCTCAACGAGATAGTGAAAAAAACCTTTTCTTTATTTCACTTAGAAAATGTGCTCAGTGGAGGATAAAAACATCAGCAATAACAGAGAATAAAATGCAATATTAACGCGTTTCTGGTGACCAAGCACCCTTAATCATGATATCCAATGTGTAGCTTGTCTTACACTTTTGTACTAAGATCCGGTGAACACACCAGTATAGTAATTAATTAACATGATTGCTGAACAAGTTGAAAACACATGAGAGTGAATACAGATTAAAAACAGGTACTTTGGCTGGATAGAAATACAATATAAATGATGTATTGTTCACAGTATTAAGCAGTTTTTGGATCCAAGATCCTGTTACATGAAAGTAGCCGCAAAAAAGTTATATAAAATATATGAAATTTCATTTCAAATTATTATTATTTTATAAGCACAGAGAATTCATTATAATTGTTGGCATATCGAATGTAAAAGCAGGTCTCGTACTGGCGGTCAATTTTTAGATCTAAAATCCAGAGAAAAATAATTTTAACAACAAAAAACACTAGAATAAATGTAATTTCATTCTACATAGTTGTTTTACACTATGAATACTAAGGATTGAGTATGATTGGTAACAGGTCTGATGTAGCAAGCTAACTTTTCCATAGGTTGCAAACGTGAAATCTGAAAATTGAATTGCATTACTGCAATAGAAATATGAAAAATTGAGAAAGCTTGGTGCATAAATTGGCAAATTCATGTGTACCTGGTAGCCACATTAAGGCATTTCTCGTTACCAGGACCTATCAATGCCAATTGTTGTGTATCCGCTTTTTGGGCTCCCCTGGTGGTTGCTGGTGGTACTGGTGACTTGTTTGCACTTTGCTGCTTCTGTTCACCTGCTTCCATCAGTGTTTGGGAGTTTCCTATTTAGCCTTGCTCTCCAGTCATTTCCTTGCCGGTCATCATTGTAACCAGAGCCTTCGGTTGCATGTTCCTGCTACTAGTCTGCTGATCAGCTAAGTGGACTTTGTCCTTTTGTTTTGTACCTTTTGTCCAGTTTGCAGTTTTTGTAATTCTCTGTAGCTGGAAGCTCTTGCAGGCTGAAATTGCCACTCCTGTGTCATGAGTTGACACAGGAGTCTTAAAGTAATTTCAGGATGGTTTTTGAAAGGGTTTTCAGTTGACCGTGAAGTCCTCTTTTGTATCCTTCTGCTATCTAGTAAGTGGACCTCTCTTTGCTAAATCTACTTTCATACTGTGTATGTCTTTTCCTCTTAATTCACCGTTATTACATGTGGGGGGCTGCTATCATCTTTTGGGGTATTTCCCTAGAGGTAAGCCAGGTCTGTTTCTTCCTCTACCAGGCGTAGTTAGTCCTCCGGCTGGCGCGTGGCATATAGGAAGCCGTAGGTATGCTCCCTGGCTACTGTTAGTTGTGTGGTAGATTTAGCTCACGGTCAACTCGAGTTTCCATCACCCGAGAGCTCGTTCGTTACTTATATGTTTCTTACGTTCCCTTGCCATTGGGAACCATGACAGTTATTTCCCTAGAGGTAAGCCAGGTCTGTTTCTTCCTCTACCAGGCGTAGTTAGTCCTCCGGCTGGCGCGTGGCATATAGGAAGCCGTAGGTATGCTCCCTGGCTACTGTTAGTTGTGTGGTAGATTTAGCTCACGGTCAACTCGAGTTTCCATCACCCGAGAGCTCGTTCGTTACTTATATGTTTCTTACGTTCCCTTGCCATTGGGAACCATGACAGTATGACCGGCCAATGTTAAACTTATTGGCAGAAGAAAGGAGAGAAAAAAGAAGTCTGTAAATTTTTTTTTTTTTCCCTTTTTCCCCTATGCTTGCTCCATAGTTGGATCAGTTGTATTTCAGCTTTAATTACAGCCTTTGCCTTTCTCTCCTTATAATCCTTGAATGGCTCTGAGCTCACCTGTTTAAAGATGGATCCTCAGAGTTTGGCTGCAGGTTTAAATAATCTTGCTACGAAGGTTCAAAATTTACAAGATTTTGTTATACATGCTCCTATTTCTGAACCTAAAATCCCTACACCAGAGGTGTTTTCCGGAGATAGATCTCGGTTTTTGAATTTCAAATATAATTGTAAATTATTCCTTTCTCTCAGACCTCACTCCTCAGGAGATCCTGTCCAGCAGGTTAAGATTGTAATCTCTTTGCTGCGAGGTGACCCTCAAAATTGGGCATTTTAATTGGCACCAGGGGATCCTGCGTTGCTCAATGTGGATGCGTTTTTCCTGGCTTTAGGGTTGCTTTATGAGGAACCTAATTTGGAGATTCAAGCTGAAAAAGCTTTGATAGCCCTATCTCAAGGGCAAGATGAAGCGGAGATATACTGCCAAAAATTTCGTAGGTGGTCTGTGCTTACTCAGTGGAATGAGTGCGCCTTAGCGGCAAATTTCAGAGAGGGCCTTTCTGATGCCGTTAAAGATGTTATGGTCGGGTTCCCTGCGCCTACAGGTCTTAATGAGTCCATGACAATGGCAATTCAGATTGATCAGCGTTTGCGGGAGCGCAAACCCGTGCACCATTTGGCGGTATCTTCTGAAGAGACGCCAGAGAAAATGCAATGTGACAGAGTTATGTCCAGAAGCGAGCGGCAGAATTATAGGCGTAAAAATGGGTTATGCTTCTATTGTGGTGATTCTGCTCATGTTATATCGGCATGCTCTAAGCGTACTAGGAAGGTTGACAAGTCCATTTCAATTGGCACTTTACAGTCCAAATTTATTTTGTCTGTAACCTTGATTTGTTCATTATCAGTTATTACCGTGGATGCCTATGTGGACTCTGGCGCCGCTCTGAGTCTTATGGACTGGTCCTTTGCCAGGTGCTGTGGGTTTGATTTAGAGCCTCTGGAAGTCCCTATACCTCTGAAGGGTATTGATTCTACACCTTTGGCTTGTAATAAACCACAGTTCTGGACGCAAGTGACTATGCGTATGACTCCAGACCATCAGGAGGTGATTCGCTTCCTTGTGTTGTACAATTTACATGATGTTTTGGTGCTTGGATTACCATGGTTACAGTCTCATAACCCAGTCCTTGACTGGAAGGCTATGTCTGTGTTAAGCTGGGGATGTCGGGGGGCTCATGGGGACACTCCTATGGTGTCCATTTCGTCATCTATTCCATCTGAGATTCCGGCATTTTTGTCTGATGATCGTGATATTTTTGAAGAGCCTAAGATTGGTTCACTCCCTCCTCACAGGGATTGTGATTGCGCCATAGATCTGATTCCTGGCAGTAAATTTCCAAAGGGTCGTTTGTTTAACCTATCTGTACCTGAACATGCTGCTATGCGCGAGTATATTAAGGAGTCCCTGGAAAAGGGACATATTCGTCCTTCTTCATCACCTTTAGGAGCCGTTTTTTTCTTTGTCTTTAAAAAGGATGGCTCTCTGAGGCCTTGTATTGATTATCGTCTCCTGAATAAAATTACAGTCAAATATCAGTATCCGTTGCCTTTGCTGACTGATTTGTTTGCTCGCATAAGGGGGGCTAAGTGGTTCTCTAAGATTGATCTTCGTGGGGCGTATAATTTGGTGCGAATTAAGCAGGGGGATGAGTGGAAGACCGCATTTAATACGCCTGAGGGCCATTTTGAGTATTTGGTAATGCCTTTCGGCCTTTCTAATGCACCTTCTGTCTTTCAGTCCTTAATGCATGATATTTTCCGTGAATATTTGGATAAATTTATGATTGTGTACTTGGATGATATTTAGATTTTTTCTGATGACTGGGAGTCTCATGTTCAGCAGGTCAGGAGGGTTTTTCAGGTTTTGCGGGAGAATTCTTTGTGTGTAAAGGGTTCAAAGTGTGTTTTTGGGGTTCAAAAAATTTCATTTTTGGGGTATATTTTTTCCCCTTCTTCTATTGAGATGGACCCTGTCAAGGTTCGGGCTATTTACGACTGGACGCAGCCTACTTCTCTGAAGAGTCTCCAGAAATTCTTGGGCTTTGCTAATTTTTATCGTCGATTTATAGCTGGTTTTTCTGGCGTTGCTAAACCTCTGACGGATTTGACTAAAAAGGGTGCTGATGTTGCCAATTGGTCCCCTGCTGCCGTGGAGGCCTTTCGGGAGCTTAAGCGCCGCTTTTTGTCTGCCCCTGTGTTGCGCCAGCCTGATGTTTCTCTTCCCTTTCAGGTTGAGGTCGATGCTTCCGAGATCGGAGCGGGGGCGGTTTTGTCGCAGAAAAGTTCCGACTGCTCAGTGATGAGACCTTGTGCGTTCTTTTCGCGAAAATTTTCGGCCGCCGAGCGAAACTATGATGTTGGTAATCAGGAGCTTTTGGCCATGAAGTGGGCATTTGAGGAGTGGCGTCACTGGCTTGAGGGTGCCAGACATCAGGTGGTAGTTTTGACTGATCACAAGAATTTAATTTATTTGGAGTCTGCCAGGCGCCTGAATCCTAGACAGGCACGTTGGTCGTTGTTCTTTTCCCGGTTTAATTTTGTGGTCTCGTACTTACCGGGTTCTAGGAATGTGAAAGCAGATGCTCTTTCTAGGAGTTTTGAGCCTGACTCTCCTGGGAATTCTGAACCTGCTGGTGTCCTTAAGGATGGAGTGGTTTTGTCTGCTGTCTCTCCAGATTTGCGACGTGCTTTGCAAGAATTTCAGGCGGATAGACCTGATCGTTGTCCGTCTGGTAGACTGTTTGTTCCTGACGAGTGGACCACTAGAGTCATCTCGGAAGTTCATTCTTCTACTCTGGCAGGTCATCCGGGAATTTTTGGCACCAGAGATTTGGTGGCTAGATCCTTCTGGTGGCCTTCCCTGTCTCGAGATGTGCGTGTTTTTGTGCAGTCTTGCGATGTGTGTGCTCGGGCCAAGCCTTGTTGTTCTAGGGCTAGTGGGTTGTTGTTGCCCTTGCCTATTCCGAAGAGGCCTTGGACGCACATCTCTATGGACTTTATCTCGGATCTCCCTGTTTCTCAGAAGATGTCTGTCATCTGGGTGGTGTGTGACCGTTTTTCTAAAATGGTTCATTTGGTGCCATTGCCTAAGTTGCCTTCCTCATCTGAGTTGGTCCCTCTGTTTTTTCAAAATGTGGTTCGCTTGCATGGTATTCCGGAAAACATCGTTTCTGACAGGGGTACCCAGTTCGTGTCTAGATTTTGGCGGGCAGTCTGTGCCAGGTTGGGCATTGATTTGTCCTTTTCGTCTGCATTCCATCCTCAGACCAATGGCCAGACGGAGCGAACTAATCAAACTTTGGAGACTTATTTGAGGTGTTTTGTGTCTACGGATCAGGATGATTGGGTTGCCTTTCTGCCGTTGGCGGAGTTTGCTCTTAATAATCGGGCTAGTTCTGCCACTTTGGTTTCTCCTTTCTTTTGCAATTCAGGGTTTCATCCGCGTTTTTCATCTGGTCAGGTTGAATCTTCGGATTGTCCTGGAGTGGATGCGGTGGTGGATCGGTTGCATCGGATTTGGGGACAAGTGGTGGATAATTTGGAATTGTCCCAGGAGAGGACTCAGCAGTTTGCTAACCGTCGTCGTCGTGTTGGTCCCCACCTTCGCGTTGGGGACTTGGTGTGGTTGTCTTCCCGTTTTGTCCCTATGAGGGTTTCTTCTCCCAAATTTAAGCCTCGGTTCATCGGTCCTTATAGGATTTTGGAGATTCTTAACCCTGTTTCCTTTCGTTTGGACCTCCCGGCATCTTTCGCTATCCATAATGTGTTCCATCGGTCGTTGTTGCGGAGATATGAGGTACCGGTGGTTCCTTCTACTGAACCTCCTGCTCCTGTGCTGGTGGAGGGTGAATTGGAGTACGTCGTAGAGAAGATCTTGGACTCCCGTATTTCCAGATGGAGACTTCAATATCTGGTTAAATGGAAAGGCTATGGTCAGGAAGATAATTCTTGGGTAACTGCCTCTGATGCTCATGCCTCGGATTTGGTTCGTGCCTTTCATAGGGCTCATCCAGATCGCCCTGGCGGTTCTTGTGAGGGTTCGGTGCCCCCTCCTTAAGGGGAGGGTACTGTTGTGTATCCGCTTTTTGGGCTCCCCTGGTGGTTGCTGGTGGTACTGGTGACTTGTTTGCACTTTGCTTCTTCTGTTCACCTGCTTCCATCAGTGTTTGGGAGTTTCATATTTAGCCTTGCTCTCCAGTCATTTCCTTGCCGGTCATCATTGTAACCAGAGCCTTCGGTTGCATGTTCCTGCTACTAGTCTGCTGATCAGCTAAGTGGACTTTGTCCTTTTGTTTTGTACCTTTTGTCCAGTTTGCAGTTTTTGTAATTCTCTGTAGCTGGAAGCTCTTGCGGGCTGAAATTGCCACTCCTGTGTCATGAGTTGACACAGGAGTCTTAAAGTAATTTCAGGATGGTTTTTGAAAGGGTTTTCAGTTGACCGTGAAGTCCTCTTTTGTATCCTTCTGCTATCTAGTAAGTGGACCTCTCTTTGCTAAATCTACTTTCATACTGTGTATGTCTTTTCCTCTTAATTCACCGTTATTACATGTGGGGGGCTGCTATCATCTTTTGGGGTATTTCCCTAGAGGTAAGCCAGGTCTGTTTCTTCCTCTACCAGGCGTAGTTAGTCCTCCGGCTGGCGCGTGGCATATAGGAAGCCGTAGGTATGCTCCCTGGCTACTGTTAGTTGTGTGGTAGATTTAGCTCACGGTCAACTCGAGTTTCCATCACCCGAGAGCTCGTTCGTTACTTATATGTTTCTTACATTCCCTTGCCATTGGGAACCATGACAGCCAATCCTCTCTTAGAATAAAGTCTTCACCTGTATGGGAACCTGTGAGTCCTCTCTTAGACTGAAATCTATATCTCTGTGGAAGGGTAGTGGTCCCGCTTTGATTAAAAACGCCTGAAGCTAAGAGGCGGTAACAAGAAATGCCTCATTGTGGCTACCAGGTACACATGAATTGCCCAATTTATGCGCTAAACTTTCTCAATTTTTCATATTTCTAGTGCAGTAAGGCAATTCAATTTTCATATTTCATGCTTGCAAGCTATGACGCTACAGAGTGCTGCTTTGTTTGATTGTATATGAGTTGGTGACTCTAGGTTAGCACCTGTTCACACCTAGTCTATGTTTGGATGTGACGGTCAGTTTTTTTTAAAGGAGTTTTGTGTAAACAGGACTTGCACTGCCGAGAACAATGGCAGCCTATGCACACTGAGTGATTTTGTATAGATTGCTGAGTGAGCATCGTTTGCTTTGATCTGCCAGGCATTCAAATAACCAATGATCGTGCTGTTGGTCGGTCAGTCTAAACTTAGTTTACTGGGTGCAGCAGTTGAGACACAATCACTGTTTTCTCTGCTGCAGATCTAGCAGAGCTCGGAATGCTGAGCTGTGTATAACCCCTCCCAAATCACTGATTAGCAGCTTTCAGTCAATATACATTGAACACAGAAAACTGCCAATCGGTGCTTGGAGTGTGGTTGAGTTAGGAGAAACGAGAAATCCAGTTCGCTAGTGACAATCTTCTACTGATAAAACACTGATATTATTGAAACAACAAAACACAGCCTAGTAAGTGACACATCACTGGAATCAGACACTCAGCCACTAAATCATGTTGCTCTCAAATTCCATAGCAAAAACCTGCTGACAGATAACCTTTAAGGAGAAAAGTAAAAGGCATTTTTTATTTTGCACCAAATTCATGAACCATGTGTGCCCTTTTGAAGAATTTGGTGAAAAAAGTCAGCAAATGCCACAAGATGAAAGAAAGGGAGTGTGTGTGAGTGTAGGGTGGGTCTAAATCAGGGTCTTAATGTTTAAAAATGTCTAAAAGAATGAAATAGTAAATAGTGAGGTCATGTTACATTTCCCAATGTGCCTCACATCCCTAATGAAATTTCTGCCTTATCAACATTGACTAGTCGTTACTCTCTCATCTCTCTACTTATGTCACTCCATCGATCATACTGATAATAGTGGGGTCAAAATTCCCAGAATGCCTCACCTCACCAGTTAGCAGGCAGATGATCTCTAGGGCGAGCTTCAACACTTTTTGGTTTAACGCTTCCCAGTCACTGACTGTCAATATTTGCTCCCGGTCTTGAGTGGATGTCCTCCTCACAAGTTCTTTGGTCTATGTGTTGGAGAAAGGTGGATAAGGTGAATCATTCAAAAAGTCCTCAAACAATATTAATAATTGTCCAAAATAAATTACAGTGCATCCAGTTAAAAAGGAGGTTTGGGGCTAATATTTTTGTAATTCACCATAGGAGACATGCTGATGAAATAAGAAAAGAAGCTATGCACACCCCTGCAGCGAAAAATGTCAGCACTGCAGACTTGGAATAGTGAAAATGGGTAGTCTTTATTCACCTATGTATCCGTTCGCTATATCAGTTTTGTATAGTGCTACTTTTTAAGGAAATCTGCTCCCTGCAAAAAAACTCCAACGGTCTCCACCAGATTGGAAGCAGCGGCATCTTGACTACCAGGCAGCTAACCAGTGACTGCAGAGGTCAGATGACTTGTGGTCATGACATCATCACTCGTGGTCCATAGAAGACCATCGTAGTTTTAGTGCTAGAGCCGATTTCTGGAGTGAATATACTGTACCTCTTTTTCTGCTCTTTTCAGAATGGCTCCTTGCTGTAGTTTAAAAACAAACAACAACAACAAAAAAATCAAAAACAAAAAAGCTTTAAACCCTTAGTGATGGAGCTAATTTTGACCTTCCTGACCAGGCCAAATATTTGAATTCTGACCAGTGTCACTTTATGTGGTTATAACTCTCGAACACTTCAACAGATCGTGACATATTGTTCTTCATGTTAGTGGTAAATTTTGTTCGATATGATCACTTGCTTATATTTATGAAAATATTGAAAATTTAACAACAAATTTGAACATTTCGCAATTTTCAAACTTTAAATTTTTATGCCCTTAAATCAGATAGTAATTAGTGATGAGCGAGTGTACTCGTTACTCGGGTTTTCCCGAGCACGCTCGGGTGGTCTCCGAGTATTTCGGCATGCTCGGAGATTTAGTTTTCATCTCCGCAGCAGCATGATTTGCGACTGCTAAACAGCCTGAGTACATGTGGAGGTTGACTGTTTGTTAGGGAATTCCCACATGTATTCAGGCTGTCTAGCAGTCAAATCATGCAACTGCGGCGATGAAAACTAAATCTCCGAGCCCTCACAAATACTCGGAAACCACTCGAGCAATGCGTATACTCGCTCATCACTAATAGTTATACCATACAAAATAATTAACATCACATTTGAAGTCACTTTGAGGGGTCTATATGATGGAAAATACCCCAAAGTGACACCATTCTAAAAACTGCACTACTCAAAACCACATTCAAGAAGTTTATTAAGCCTTCAGGTTCTTCACAGGAATTATTGGAACGTGGAAGGAAAAAAATGTTGCTTTAGCCCCAAATTTTTATTTTCACATGGGTAACAGGAGAAAATGGAATCCAAAATGTGTTGTGCAATTTCTCCTGAGTAAGCCAATAACCAAGATGTGGGGGAAAACCACTGTCTGGGCGCACGGCGGAGCTCGGAAAAAAAGGAGCGCCATTTAACTTTTTGATTAGTTGGAAAAATGGCTGGAATCAAGAGTTAACGTCATGTCGCATTTGGACAGCCCATGATGTGCCTAAACAGTGGAAACCCCACACAATTAACTCCATTTTGGAAACTACACCCCGCATAGATCTTATCCAGGGCATGGTGAGGAATTTTAACTAAGATATACTACACAGAATTTGATAACATTAGGTCATCATATTGAATATATCGTTAGTGTTGAGCGCAAGTGCTCACTACGGTATGTGCCAAGTATCATAGGTGCTCTAGCGACCTTGATGCAAACTCGAGTAATGAGCACTTCAGCTCAACACTAGTCGTCATAATTTTTTTTTTTAACTTTTGAAAAAACCCTAACCTTCTCCCAATCTTAACCCTACCCCTAACAGAAAAGAATGAAAGAAATACAAATTCTAAAATAAAAATAAAAAATTAATCTAAGGGGATGACACAGGGGGGGATGATGTACTAATTATTGGCTTTTGATCACTGTGATAGACCCTATCACAGTGATCAATATGAACCAATATTTTTTTTCCAGGAAGAGCTGAAGAGTCCGAGGAACCTCATGTTTCTCTCCTCTGAAATGTATATTCATGTCAGAACAGAGAGAGATGTTTTTAATAGCTGGCACACTTTTTTTTACATGATCGCTGTTATTCATTGAATAATGGCCATCACGTGATCGGGGATTGGAAAACACGGCCCTGATCATGTTCTCCAGGGTCTCAGCTTCCTCTGTAGCTGACACTCCGGAGAATTTTCGGCACTGGGAAATGCTAAACCCTTTTTCTTGATCGCCGTTTTAAAACGGCAATGAGGGAATAAGACCCTTTAACAGCCGCCATTTTAATCCGTATGGTTGTTAAAGGGTTAAAAAAATTAATGGTTTTCTGCTTAGCCTTGGTGCAGCTGCTAATCTGTGCTGTGGGTTGTGGCCAGAATCAGCCTCTTTTCCCCACTGGCAGTTGACAATATAAAACCTTTCATAAATAGGACCTGTGACTTGGTTAACAAATTTACCGTAAGTTATATACTTTGCAAAAATTCCTGAGGAGCTGCCCTCCATTGCAGAGATATTTACATTTATTTCTTCTGGAGCACAGTATGTGAAATCTCTGCTTGTAGACCAACTGTGCATTTCTTTAGAGTCTTCTCTGTGGATATTGCAATTTCAACCCTCACTCCCAGACATTGCCAATCACAGCTCAGCAACTGATGTAGTAATCTAAAATGCTGCAGAACAGTGATTGGCAGATTCTGGGAGGGGTGAACACACATGAACCTACAGAAAACTCCGAAGAAATGTTTAGTTGAATTGCAAGGAGAGATTTCACATATTGCGCTCCAAAAGCAACTAATGTGAATATCTCTACAATGCAGTGATCAAATGCAAAGCGAAAAATTTATGTCAGGATGCTACCTATTGGGAGAAAAGTACTCTATGGGGAACTAAGTGCAAGAAAGTGCTAATGAAGACAGTAGCATCTGAGATACATACAGACACTAACACAAGAGAAAAATCTAAAACTTGGATCAGGCTGCAACTGCATATCAGGGCGTCTGAGTATGAATGAAGTAATGAAGATTGCAGGCAAACTTTGCGTAATAGAATTACTAAATTGTATAACCACTTTAAGACAAAAAAAAACCTTTAACACCTCCCCCCATCCTGAAAGCTGTAATAGTAGGTCATAGATTTTGCTCTGGAGCCTGCTCTATACTGCACAGGTACCAGCTCTGTTATACAGTCGGCACCTGCCGCTAACATCTGTGATCGAAGCTAGCCCTGAACGCTGCTGTTTAACCACTTATATGTCACTCTCTAAAAGTTTTTGTCAGTTGCAGTTAAAGGGGTTTTACAGGCTAAGGACAAAATAGAGTGACTTCAGACTGCTGAACTGTGACAGCATGCAGTGGGCACGCCGTATGTATGCGATTTCCATACTTGTGGTCACATGCCAACTAGTCTCACCTAGTCTCTCTCAATTTCGCCCTATTAAGAGAATCTGAACACATCTAGTTGGCACGTGACCGTAACTATGCAAATCGCATATACACATACACGTGACTGCCCACTTGTCCTGGTGATACTGGGAAATCTTGACACTGTGCACATTGGACCCAGTCATGATTCCCAC
The DNA here is from genome assembly GCF_051348905.1 of Ranitomeya variabilis. Lineage (NCBI taxonomy): Eukaryota > Metazoa > Chordata > Amphibia > Anura > Dendrobatidae > Ranitomeya > Ranitomeya variabilis. The sequence continues at coordinate 402,846,236 of NC_135235.1, read as the reverse complement.
AATCTGCAGTCACAAAGAGTGACTGTAAACTGCTGTCCCAAGCATAGACAGCCCCTTTAAGTAGAACATATCAATAGATCGTTATTTGTACTAAATATTGCAATACTGAAATAATGCATTATATAGTAGAAGTGATCATACAACTGCATATTCAAGTATTCTAGTGACACTATCTCAGTAAATTAGAATACTTTAGAACACCAGCTTCCAAATTGATTTTAAAATCCGAAATGTTGGCCTACTGAAATGTATGTTCAGTAAATGCACTCAATACTTAATCGGTGATCCTTTTAAATCAATTACTGCATCAATGCGGTGTGGCATGGAGGCGATCAGCCTGTGGCACTGCTGAGGTGTTATGGAAGCCCAGGTTGCTTTGATAGCAGCCTTCAGCTCGTCTGCATTGTTGGGTCTGGTGTCTCTCATCTTCCTCTTTACAATATCCCATAGATTCTCTATGGAGTTAAGGACAGGTGAGTTTGCTGGCCAATCACGCACAGTGATACTGTTGTTTTGAAACCAGATATTGGTACTTTTGGAAGTGTGGACAGGTGCCAACTCCTGCTGGAGAATGACATTTCCATCTCCAAAAAGCTTGTTGGCAGAGGAAATCATGAAGTGCTCTAAAATTTTCTGGTAGACGGCTGCACTGACTTTGGTCTTGATAAAACATAGTGGACCTACACCAGCAGATGACATGGCTCCCCAAACCATCACTGATTGTGGAAACTTCACACTAGACCTCAAGCAGCTTGGATTGTGTGCCTCACTACTCTTCCTCCAAACTCTGGGACCTTGATTTCCAAATAAAATGCAAAATTTCCTTTCATCAGAAAACAACACCTTGGGCCACTGAGCAACAGTCCAGTTCTTTTTCTTCTTGGCCCAGGTAAGACGCTTCTGGCGTTGTATATTGGTCATGAGTGGCTTGACACATAAGGAATGCGACACTTGTAGCCCATGTCCTGGATACATCTGTGTGTGGTGGCTCTTGAAGCAATGACTCCAGCAGCAGTCCACTCCTTGTGAATCTCCCCCACATTTTTGAATGGCCTTTTTTTAATCCTTTCAAGGCTGCGGTTATCCCGGTTGCTTGTGCACCTTTTTCTACCACACTTTTTCCTTCCACTCAACTTTCCATTTATATGCTTGGATACAGCACTCTGTGAGCAGCCAGCTTCTTTAGCAATGACCTTTTGTAGCTTACTCTCCTTATGGAGTGTGTCAATGACTGCCTTCTGGATATCTGTCAAGTCAGCAGCCTTCCCCATGATTGTGGAGCCTACTGAAACAGACTAAGGGACCTTTTTAAATGCTTAGGAAGCCTTTGCAGGTGTTTCTTTCTTAATTTTCTAATTTACTGAGATAATGACTTTTAGGTTTTCATTGGCTGTAAGCCATAATCATCAACATTAACAGAAATAAACACATGAAATAGATGACTTTTTTGTAATGACTCTATATAATATGAGTTTCACTTTTTTGTATTGAACTGAAATAAATTAACTTTTTGATGATATTCTAATTTTGTAAGAAGCACCTGTACTTATATAGACAATTGCTCATCTTCAAGATCATTGCAAAAAAATGTAATTTCTCCTCCAGGGTGCAGGGTTCAATCAATAGTCATTGCCTTTTATTGTTCTGTCAGTTGTAGCTAAGCAGTAATCATTATTAATCTTTATTATCAAAAGCAGGACAAGTTGAGCAAACTGGTTAATGTCCACATAAGCCTCATGAGTTCTCCAGTATAACACAGGTGTGGCACTGGATGTCAGCACCATTTCATAAATTCTTTACATCCTTTTTTTTACTCAAAATGGTTTTTTTTATTAAATATAAGAGTACAATAAAACATTTCACATTAAGGTATACATTTCCATTTTCCCTATTCTTAACCCTCCCTTACCCACCCCGCCCCCCTCCTTCCCTTTTAGACAGCTCACGCCTTCCTCTTAACATATCCTGTAGTATTATATACGTTATCCATATACAATAGCTTTTATTTGTACACGAGTACACCATAAATATATAGGCGAACCCTCCTCAGGCCTAACTTCTCATAGCCTCCCCTAGCCTAGTTCCAGGGCCGGACTTAGCCCAAAAGGCGCCCTGTGCGAGACTGCAGGACGGCGCCCCCCCCCTCCAAACTTTGAAAGAAAACAATAACTCTTTAATATTCACAACAACACGTTTACTTAGAAAACTTGTGTTTCCCTGCAAAACACTTGAAGAAACACTAATATTGCAATAACGGGAATTATAAAGTGCTTTAAAGCGGACCAAAAGGAAAAAATGACGCTTGGTCCAAAGCCATATGGGCTGACAGCCAATCAGAGTGCAGAGCGGCGGCCTGCAAGGCCAAACACCGCCACACCATGACCAGATGACATATTACCACCACAGTGATCGAATAATATCAAATACAAGGAACGAATACCACAACATCATGACCAGACCACATATTACCACCACATAGTGACTGAATACTACAATACTGATCAATAATAAAAAAAAACACAATACTATCACCATAAGTGCCATTATACACAGGAGATCTGTACTTAGTATGCAGCGTCTGTGTATAGGTAATACAGTGATCACCGGTGACATACACAGGACCTCAGTATATAGTATACAGTGTATAGTGTCAGTGTATAGGTAACACACTGACTCACCAGTGACATCTCTAGGTGAAGTCCTTCATCTTTCATCCCGCACAGACCGCCATCACTTCATCCAGCCAGGACTCGTCTCTGCAGGAAATAACACAGTTATCTCGAGTTCCACTTGCAGAACACATTACTTAATTTTCCCAACTTCTACATTACACCACATGAAGAAGGCGACATAGTATCACTCTACACAGTAATAGGACCGCCCCTCCATTTAAAACAGTATACTCAAAAAATAAAATAAATACATCACTGCAGTAATAATATCCCTTAATTAGCCCCTATGGTAATAATATTCGCCATCCTGGCCCCCGTGTGTCTCATTCCTGGCGTCAGCCATATATTCTCCCATCCTGCCCTAATGAGTATCTATCCTGCCCCATATGATCTTCCCATCCTGCCCCATCTGTCTCCATCGTATCCATCCTGCCCCATCGGTCTCCAATCCTGCCTCCAGTGTCTCCAGTCATGACGCCATGTCTGTCATCCTGCCCCGTGTCTCCATTCTGCCCCTGTGTCAAGCATTCTGCCCGTGTCCAGCATTCTGCACCAGTGTCCAGCATTCTGCACCAGTGTCCAGCATTCTGCACCAGTGTCCAGCTTTCTGCCCCTGTGTCCAGCTTTCTGCCACCTGTGTCCAGCTTTCTGCCCCAGTGTCCAGCTTTCTGCCCCAGTGTCCAGCTTTCTGCCCCAGTGTCCAGCTTTCTGCCCCAGTGTCCAGCTTTCTGCCCCAGTGTCCAGCTTTCTGCCCCAGTGTCCAGCGTTCTGCCCCCGTGTCCAGCGTTCTGCCCCCGTGTCCAGCGTTCTGCCCCCGTGTCCAGCGTTCTGCCCCAGTGTCCAGCGTTCTGCCCCAGTGTCCAGCGTTCTGCCCCAGTGTCCAGCGTTCTGCCCCCGTGTCCAGCGTTCTGCCCCAGTGTCCAGCGTTCTGCCCCCCGTGTCCAGCGTTCTGCCCTCGTGTGCAGCGTTCTGCCCCAATGTCCTTTCTGCCCCCCTGTGTCCAGCTTTCTGCCCCCCCCTGTGTCCAGCTTTCTGCCCCCCCTGTGTCCAGCTTTCTGCCCCCCCTGTGTCCAGCGTTCTGCCCCAGTGTCCAGCTTTCTGCCCCCCAGTGTCCAGCTTTCTGCCCCCCAGTGTCCAGCTTTCTGCCCCCCCCTGTGTCCAGCGTTCTGCCCCAGTGTCCAGCTTTCTGCCCCCCAGTGTCCAGCTTTCTGCCCCCCCCTGTGTCCAGCTTTCTGCCCCCCAGTGTCCAGCTTTCTGCCCCCCCCTGTGTCCAGCGTTCTGCCCCAGTGTCCAGCTTTCTGCCCCCCAGTGTCCAGCTTTCTGCCCCCCCCTGTGTCCAGCGTTCTGCCCCAGTGTCCAGCTTTCTGCCCCCCTGTGTCCAGCTTTCTGCCCCCCTGTGTCCAGCTTTCTGCCCCCCAGTGTCCAGCTTTCTGCCCCCCAGTGTCCAGCTTTCTGCCCCCCAGTGTCCAGCTTTCTGCCCCCCAGTGTCCAGCTTTCTGCCCCCCAGTGTCCAGCTTTCTGCCCCAGTGTCCAGCTTTCTGCCCCAGTGTCCAGCGTTCTGCCCCAGTGTCCAGCGTTCTGCCCCAGTGTCCAGCGTTCTGCCCCAGTGTCCAGCGTTCTGCCCCCGTGTCCAGCGTTCTGCCCCCGTGTCCAGCGTTCTGCCCCAGTGTCCAGCGTTCTGCCCCAGTGTCCAGCGTTCTGCCCCAGTGTCCAGCGTTCTGCCCCCGTGTCCAGCGTTCTGCCCCAGTGTCCAGCGTTCTGCCCCCCGTGTCCAGCGTTCTGCCCTCGTGTGCAGCGTTCTGCCCCAATGTCCTTTCTGCCCCCCTGTGTCCAGCTTTCTGCCCCCCCTGTGTCCAGCTTTCTGCCCCCCCCTGTGTCCAGCGTTCTGCCCCAGTGTCCAGCTTTCTGCCCCCCAGTGTCCAGCTTTCTGCCCCCAGTGTCCAGCTTTCTGCCCCCCCGTGTCCAGCGTTCTGCCCCAGTGTCCAGCTTTCTGCCCCCCAGTGTCCAGCTTTCTGCCCCCCCCTGTGTCCAGCTTTCTGCCCCCCAGTGTCCAGCTTTCTGCCCCCCCCTGTGTCCAGCGTTCTGCCCCAGTGTCCAGCTTTCTGCCCCCCAGTGTCCAGCTTTCTGCCCCCCCCCTGTGTCCAGCGTTCTGCCCCAGTGTCCAGCTTTCTGCCCCCCTGTGTCCAGCTTTCTGCCCCCCAGTGTCCAGCTTTCTGCCCCCCAGTGTCCAGCTTTCTGCCCCCCAGTGTCCAGCTTTCTGCCCCAGTGTCCAGCTTTCTGCCCCAGTGTCCAGCTTTCTGCCCCAGTGTCCAGCGTTCTGCCCCAGTGTCCAGCGTTCTGCCCCAGTGTCCAGCGTTCTGCCCCAGTGTCCAGCGTTCTGCCCCCGTGTCCAGCGTTCTGCCCCAGTGTCCAGCGTTCTGCCCCCCGTGTGCAGCGTTCTGCCCTCGTGTGCAGCGTTCTGCCCCAATGTCCTTTCTGCCCCCCTGTGTCCAGCTTTCTGCCCCCCAGTGTCCAGCTTTCTGCCCCAGTGTCCAGCTTTCTGCCCCAGTGTCCAGCTTTCTGCCCCAGTGTCCAGCGTTCTGCCCCAGTGTCCAGCGTTCTGCCCCAGTGTCCAGCGTTCTGCCCCAGTGTCCAGCGTTCTGCCCCCGTGTCCAGCGTTCTGCCCCAGTGTCCAGCGTTCTGCCCCCCGTGTCCAGCGTTCTGCCCTCGTGTGCAGCGTTCTGCCCCAATGTCCTTTCTGCCCCCCAGTGTCCAGCTTTCTGCCCCCCCCTGTGTCCAGCGTTCTGCCCCTGTGTCCAGCTTTCTGCCCCCCTGTGTCCAGCTTTCTGCCCCCCAGTGTCCAGCTTTCTGCCCCCCTGTGTCCAGCTTTCTGCCCTGGGCCCCCCCCCGATCGCCGCTCTCAATAAAAAAAAAAAAAAAACAAGTTCTGCTTACCTGACCGCGATCCTGCTCTGTCTGGTTATCGGTGGGGGCGGCCATCTTCCTGAGGCCGCGCGTGCGCAGGTGGAGTGCTCTGGTGCCTGGGGCTTCAGGAAAATGGCCGCGGGATGCCGCGCATGCGCAGATGGAGATCGCGGCGGCCATTTTTCTGAAGCCGACATGCGAACAGGTAAATTCTGCGCCGCCGGCGACCCGCCCCCCGCATTGTGCCGCCCCCCGCATTGCGCCCCCCTTCCTACGCCACTGCTTGGCGCCCTGTGCGGCCGCACAGGTCGCACAGGGCAAAGGCCGGCCCTGCCTAGTTCCAACCAGGGCATCCACAATTTATCGAACAGGCCCATCTTCCCTCTTTTCTGATATACACCCTTTTCCAGGGTAATGACCTGCTTCACATATTTAATATATTCTCCCCTCGAGGGAGGTTCCTCCTAGATCCAATTCTTGGCTATGACCTTTCGAGCCATGTATATTAGTCTAGCGATTGCTATTTTCAGCTTGTTATCCACAACTATCTCTTCCACATACCCTAACACTCACACCAAAGGTTCTCTTGGAATTACACATCTGTATGCCCCTTCTATCCAGCTTACAACCACCAACCAAAAAGCAGTCAATCTCGAACACGTACATTACATATGAAATATTCCAGCACTATCATTCCTACATCTAGGGCATTCCGAGTCAGATCTCAGCCCAGCTCTATACAGGACATCCGGGGATCTATACATTCTGTGTACAATATAAAGCTGGGGGAGCCTATACGGCTCATTCAGTGATAGTTTCGGTATCCATTCTAGTACAGCCTCCCATGTTTCATCCTCTAAATGACCCAGCTCTCTTTCCCATTTAGCCCTCGCGCCAATCAGATATTCTAATAGGTGAGTGTGAAGTAGATCCTTGTATAAAGATGAAATAGCCCCTCTCGTTGTCCCCACTCCACAGATGTAGTCTAATACTAAGCCGTTTTTAATTTGGAAACAATTCCCCTCATTCTGGGCCACAAACGCATGTCGCACTTGTGCATATTAGAACCCCCCAGATGTCTTAAGACCATATTCCGACTGTAGCTGGGAAAAGGATTTCAACTCCAGTCGCTCTAAAATCTGACAGGCATACCGGATCCCCCTGGCTTGCCATTCTGGTATATGTCCCATAGCCAAAAACTCCGGTAGATTATTATTAAACCACAGCGGAGAAAACCTGGTCAGACAAGTAACCCCGCGAATTTGATTAACTCTCCCCCATACCTTATATATCAGAAATAAGGTTGGGTATTTCTTCCCCAGTGTCCCTAGGGATCCATCTTCCAGACACTGTACCGCCGGACTTCTGTTCACCACCCTTTCTATCAAAAGTTGTGCTACATTGGTAGACGACTCATGTTCCCAGCCCTTTAAATGCTGACATTGGGCCGCAAAAAAATATATTTCAGGGTTAGTTAAAGCCAAGCCTCCCGCTTCCTTAGGGCGTTGAAGAATTCTTTACATCATTACCACCTTCATGATCAAAATGTTTGGCGCCAATAAAATAATAAAGTCTACAGTCACCACCCGTGCCAGCGCCGTTCCGGAAGTGTCGACAGTCACGGTCCTGAGCGGTGTTGTGACATGTGACCCCAATCAGTGCTGGCATCGCTGTCTCCACCTTCAGACAAATCATACATGAAGCAGAAGTCCGGGCTGCACCTGATCTTGGACTTCCTCTTCCTGCTCAATTTGACAGGAGGCGGGGACAGTGACACCAGCGTCACGTGTCATAACAGCAGCATGGGAGGACTGGGAGACAGACTGCAGACATTGTGGGAACGGATCCAGCTCGGGAGGTGATTATAGGCTTTACTATTTTATGGGGGCCAAGCACAGGGTATGAGAAGTTGTCCAAATAGTGGACAACTTCTTTTAGGTATAACTACAGCTGATGGGAGTGCTGTCTATCTGTTCCATATTTATTGAAGCCTGGATGAGTCTGTGCAACTGTGCTTCTTAGATGCCATAAAATTCCTGTTCTAAGAATATGGCATTCAAAGCAGTTTCCTTTAAGTTATCCTGCTCAATCATTTGGCTGATAAGGGAGAGATGAGAATGTGCTCCCCATCTCCGTATTCTCAGCCAAATCATGAAATCATAGAATATAACTAATAATAATAATAATCTCTATTTATATAGCGCCAACATATTCCGCAGCACTTTACAGTTTAACAGTTCAAACACAACAGTCATAAGTAACAATGTTCACAATACAATAATTAAAGAAACATAAGACGACCCTACTTGTCTTATCTTATTAACTAATATGTGATAATAATATTTTTTATTTCTATAGCGCCAACATATTCCGCAGCACTTTACAATTAAGCGGGGACATGTACAGACAAATTCAATACAAGTTAAGACAATTTAAACAGTGACATTAGGAGTGAGTTCCCTGCTCGCAAGCTTACAATCTACAAGAAAATGGGGGGACACAATAGGTGAAAAGTGCTTGTTATTTCAGGTCTGGCAATTATAATAAATAGGGATTTTCATACAAAGCTGCATGATCCGGTCATCAGCCCGTGTGTTTAAGTGCAATAGTCAAGTATCAAGTGCAGTTATCATGTGCATGGAGGGTGTGGAGACAGATGAATAGTAGGGTGCAGATTCTGAATAATATTTGGAAGGAGGGAACAGGGCAAAGTTAGTTTACTGAGTAGTTGATGTGGTAGGCTTGTTTGAAGAGATGGTTTTTTAAAGCGCGCTTGAATAGGTCGGGGCTAGGTATCAGTCTGATCGTCTGGGGAAGTGCATTCCAGAGAGCAGTCGCAGCACTAGAGAAGTCTTGGAGACGGAGGTGCGAGGTTCGGATTACGGGGGATGCTAGTCTTAGGTCCTTTGTAGAATGGAGGGCACGTGTAGGGCGATAGACAGAGATGAGAGAGGAGATATAAGGCGGTACTGAACTGTGGAGAGCTTTTTTGGTGAGAGAGATGAGTTTATACTGGACCCTGTAGCGAATGGGTAGCCAGTGTAATGACTGGCACAAGATGGAGGCATCGGTGAAGCAGCTGGACAGAAATATGACTCTGGCTGCAGCATTCAAGATGGATTGGAGAGGAGAAAGTTTGGTAAGAGGGAGACCGATCAGAAGAGAGTTGCAGTAGTCCAGACGAGAATGAATAAGAGCGACAGTAAGAGTCTTAGCAGTTTCAAAGGTGAGAAAAGGTCGGATTCTGGAGATGTTTTTAAGATGCAGGTGACAAGAGCGAGTGAGTGATCGGATATAGGGAGTAAAGGAAAGTTCGGTGTCGAATATGACCCCAAGACAGCGGGCATGCTGCTTGGGAGTTATGGTTGATCCCTCCAGGGTAATTTCGATGTTGGGTAGCGTGAGGTTAGTAGAGGGGAGAAACACAAGAAGTTCCGTTTTGGAGAGATTTAGTTTCAGGTAGAGGGGGGACATGATGTTAGAGACAGCAGGCAGACAATCCTTGGTATTTTGAATTAGGGTAGGGGTGATGTCGGGGGAAGAAGTGTATAATTGGGTGTCATCAGCATAGAGATGATACTGGAACCCAAATCTGCTGATTGTTTGTCCAATAGGGGCCGTGTAAAGAGAGAAGAGGAGGGGGCCTAGAACTGAGCCCTGTGGAACCCCGATAGTAAGGGGACGGGGAGAGGAAGAGGAGTCGGCAAAAGATACAGTAAAGGAGCGGACAGAGGGGTAGGAGGAGAACCAGGAGAGGGCTGTGTCCTTAAGGCCTATAGAGCGGAGCATAGAGAGGAGGAGCTGATGATCCACAGTGTCGAATGCTGCGGAGAGATCCAGGAGAATCAGCAGGGAGCAATGAGCTTTGGATTTAGCTGTTATTAGCTCATTAGAGACTTTAGTGAGGGCAGTTTCAGTGGAGTGTAAAGAGCGGAAACCAGATTGTAAGGGGTCGAGAAGAGAGTTATCCGAGAGATAGCGGATTAGACCGGACTGGACCAAGCGTTCCAGGAGTTTAGAGATGAAGGAAAGGTTAGAGACAGGTCTATAGTTAGCAGTGCAGTTCTGGTCCAGGGATGGCTTTTTAAGTAAAGGGGTTATGATGGCATATTTAAATGAGGAGGGAAAGATACCTGAAGAAAGAGAGAGGTTAAATATTTAAGTCAGGTGAGTGGTGACCACTGGTGAGAGAGACTGCAGGATATGTGAAGGAATGGGGTCACTGTTGCAGGTTGTAGGCCGAGCAGAAGCGAGGAGCTTGGAAACTTCTTCTTCTGAAGCAATAGTTAATGTGAGGACACGTGACAAAAAACGAAAAAGGTGAACCCTCTGGACTGTGATGACGAACCCCTCACGGACGAGCTGACCAGATGGACCGCCCCCTATACAGGGAGTGTTAGGGGCAGGCCCGCGAGGGACTATCGCCACGGAAGCTGGAGGATCAAGATGGAAAATAACGAACTGGCGATGACGGAAGGAACACAGGATAGATGGGAACAGAAGAGACTAAGAACGGAAGGATATGACGAAGACAGAGGCCTGAAGGGAACAATATGGAGACACTCAGACTGACGGGAGCAAGGCAGGGGCACGGGAGCATAGAGGAAAACCGCAGAGAAACAGGAACTGATGGTAACACGGCAGGTACACAGGAAACAGACACTGCACTGTAAAGAAAAGCAGAGACCCAAGGCCAGAGGACAAGGAACGCACAGAGACCACGGGCGGCCAGAAGCACTTGAAAACACAAATGATCATCAGGCACAGAGGGGCAGGCGGAAGCAGTTTACATACCAGCGCGGCGCAGCACTTCCGGGTGAAGGTCCTCCAAGATGATAGAGAGGATGGGAAGAAGCGCAGACAAGAAGATTAGAAGTGTGCACGCGCAGTGTTGAATCTGACGTGCGCACGCGCCCGACGGCCAGCAGAGGGCGGAAGCGCGCGCTGAGAAGAAGACGCTGCAGGAGGAGAAACGCGCTGGGACGCCGAGAACAGGTATGATAGGGCGCAGGGAGCGGCGGCATGACAGTACCCCCGTCTTTAGGCCCCTTCTTTTTAAGACTGGAAAGAAACCTGGACAAAATACGAGGAGCTAGAATATTCTCTCGAGGCTCCCAGGACCTCTCCTCAGGGCCAAACCCCTTCCAGTCAACCAAAAACAAAGTTCTGCCTCTAAGTTTTTTCATGGCTAAAATGTCCTTAACTTCAAAGACATCATCCTCGGAAATAGGCGAAGGAGAACTAAGGGAAGAAGCATGGAACTGATTGAAAATTACCGGCTTGAGGAGAGACACATGAAAAGAATTAGGTATACGAAGGGAGGCAGGTAACTTAAGTTTATAGGAAACATCATTAATACGAGACAAAACCTCGAAAGGACCGATATAGCTAGGACCCAGCTTAAGTGAAGGAATTTTGAGGGGAATAAATTTGGAGGAAACCCAAACCTTGTCCCCGGGATGGAATAAAGGAGAATCGAGACGCCTTTTATCCGCATGTCTCTTCATCCTAACTTGAGCCAACTCAAGGGCGGACTTGGTCTCCTGCCAGACCCTGGAGAACTCCCTAAACAGAAGATCAGCCGCTGATACAGTAGAGACAGGAGGAACCGGTAGAGGAAGACCAGGATGTATACCGTAGACGATGAAAAATGGAGAATTGTTGGTAGCTTCGCTGGGATGGTTATTGTAGGAAAACTCAGCCCACGGTAGTAAGTCTGACCAATCATTCTGATGGGCATTGGAGAAATGGCGAAGATAGGATACCAAAGTCTGATTAGTACGTTCCACTTGGCCGTTGGACTGTGGATGGTAGGCCAAAGAAAAATCAAGCGAGATGTCCATGGATTTACAGAGAGATCTCCAGAAGTGGGCGGTGAACTGAACACCTCGGTCAGAAACAATATGTAAGGAAAGACCATGAAGACGAAAAATATGATGAACAAAGATCTTTGCCAATTCGGGAGCAGAAGGTAAACCTGGTAGTGCAATGAAATGAGCCATCTTGGAGAAACGATCCATGACCACGAAGATGACGGTACAACCAGACGAACGAGGCAGGTCAGTGATGAAGTCCATTGATAAATGTTGCCACGGAGTGGAGGGTACCGGTAAAGGATGCAAAAGCCCAGAAGGTAGTTGCCTGGGAATCTTATTCTTGGCACAGGAAGGACAAGAGGCGACAAAACTTTGGACATCCTTAGACAACGTTGGCCACCAGTAATAGCGAGAGATCAAACGGAGGGTCTTTTTGAGACCAACATGTCCAGTCAATTTGGAGGCATGACCCCAAAGTAAGACGCATTCTCTGTTCCCATCAGCAACTAAGGTCTTACCCGGAGGCAAAGAGGAAAGAGAGACTGGAGCGACCGTGATGACTCTGGCAGGATCGATGATATGTACAGGCTCCTCCTCCAAATCCACTGCCTGGAACGACCTAGACAGCGCGTCGGCTCTGGAGTTTTTATTTCCAGGTAGGAAGCGAAGTTCAAAGTCGAACCTGGTGAAAAACAAGGCCCGCCTAGCCTGTCGAGGATTAAGTCTATGCGCAGAACGAATATACGCCAGATTCTTGTGATCCGTGTAGATTACAAAACGATGTAAAGCTCCCTCTAAGAGATACCGCCACTCTTCTAATGCCAACCTGATTGCCAAAAGCTCCTTATCCCCGATGGCATAATTATTTTCTGAGGAGAAAATCTTGGAAAAAAAACCACAGGGCACAAGGCGACCAGAAGACGATTTTTGAGAGAGCACTGCTCCAGCTCCAATAGCAGAAGCATCCACTTCAAGGATGAAGGGTTTATTGGCCACAGGACGGTGAAGTATAGGCAAAGGCTTGTTTGATGGATCGGAAAGCCTCTTCGGCCTCAGCCGGCCACTGACGAGGGTTGGCACCCTTCAAAATCATGGAGGAGATTGGAGCTGATAGAGAGGGAAAATGAGGGATAAACTGCCGATAGTAGTTAGCAAATCCAAGAAATCGCTGAATTGCTTTCACTCCCAGTGGGCGTAGCCAGTTGAGCACGGCTGAAACCTTTTCCGGATCCACACGCAAACCAGCATCAGAAATGATGAAACCCAAGAAGGGTAGAGACGACTGTTCGAAGACACATTTTTCAAGTTTCGTCTACAGCCGATTCTCTCTCAAACGCAGTAGTACTTGCCGTACATCTCTTCTGTGGGTAGACAGATCTGGAGAGAACACAAGGATATCGTCCAAGTACACCACTACACAGGTGTAAAGTAGATCCCGAAAAACATAATTTACGAACTCCTGGAAGACTGCTGGCGCATTGCATAAGCCGAAGGGCATAACCAAGTATTCATAATGGCCGTCCCCGGTATTAAACGCTGTCTTCCACTCGTCACCGGACCGAATACGAACCAAATGATAAGCTCCTCTGAGATCCAATTTGGTGAAGATCCATGCTCCACGCAGACGATTAAAAAGTTCCGGAATGAGGGGAAGTGGGTACTTGTTTTTGATCGTGATAGTATTGAGATCCCGGTAATCAATACACGGACGAAGAGAACCATCCTTCTTCTTAACGAAGAAAAATCCAGCTCCTGCAGGTGAGGAAGACTTTCGAATAAAGCCTCTGGCCAGATTCTCTTGGACATATTCGGACATGGCTTGAGTCTCGGTAGGAGACAGAGGGTAGATACGACCTCTAGGTGGAGTAGAGCCAGGGACAAGATCAATCGGGCAGTCATAAAAGCGGTGCGGCGGCAAGACCTCCGCCTCCTTCTTGTTAAAAACGTCAGAGAAAGCGCAATAGGCTGGAGGAATTCCCACGGATTCCGGAGCAGGCTGAGAGGAAATTGCCGGTTTGACGGGAAGCAGGCACCTATTCAGACAAGACAGTCCCCACCGTAAAACGTCTCCAGTACGCCAGTCCAGAATGGGTTTGTGATTTCTTAACCAGGGAAGACCCAAAAGGAAAGAATGAGAAAAAGAAGGTAAAACATAAAAAGCCAGTTTCTCTCGATGTAGAGCTCCAATCTGAAGTTCGACTTCCTCCATAACCAAGTTGACAGTCTCCCGCAAAGGCTGACCATCGACAGAAGCTATTTGTCTAGGAGTCTCCAAGGGTCTAACAGGTATCCCAAGCCTGTTAACAACCTCGAGTTGAACAAAGTTCCCAGCCGCTCCAGAATCAACATAAGCCTTCAGAGAAAAGCGACGGGAACCTAAATGTAGAATAACAGACAAAACCAGAGGCGGAGAGGAATCATAACCACCTAGGAAGGCCTCTCTTACCTGTCCTAGGCGGAGGCGTTTCCCGGCTTCGGCTTCTGAGGACAGGAGGGTAAGAGATGCGAGGCGCTGCCACAATAAAAGCATAGACCTTGTGCGAGTCTTTCCTTGCGGCGTTGCTCAGAGGACTTGAGGCGATCGACCTGCATGGGTTCGGGAGAGGATGCAGAGGCAACCGATGCTGGTTGGGAAGCAGAAGAAGTCCCTAGTGTGGCAGAAGTCTGGCGAAGAGGTCTCCTCTCTCTGACGAGCTCACGAGAGCGCTCCTGAAAGCGCAAATCGATGCGTATAGCCAAGGAGATAAGATCATCCAAAGAGGTGGGAGTGTCCCGTCCCGCCAGCTCATCCTTAATCCGTGAAGACAAACCACGCCAAAACGCCCCAACCAAAGCCTCATTGTTCCACCCTAAATCTGAGGATAAAGTCCGGAAACGGATGGCGTACTGGGCTACAGAGAGAGTACCCTGGTGAAGGTTGAAAAGGGATTCAGTAGTAGAGACCAGACGACCAGGTTCATCAAATACCTTGCAGAAGGTATCTAGGAACAGATTGAGTTGGGAGACCAAAGGATCATCACGTTCCCAGAGGGGATTAACCCATGCCAAAGCCTCACCCTCCAGATGGGAAACTACAAAAGCCACCTTAGCTCGGTCGGTAGGGTAAAGTAGCGAGGATAATTCAAAATGCAGCTGACACTGATTAAGAAAGCCGCGGCACGATTTAGGATCCCCACCATACCGAGGAGGTCTAGCAAGTCGGGGCAAAGGTTGTGGCGCAGAGGCTGGAGTAGGAACGGAGGCAGCATTCTGGAGGGAGAGAAGCCGATCATTTACGGAAGCCATAAAATTCAAAATATGGGCCTGAGTGTCCCGTTGTTGGCCAAGCTCCTGCTGAAGGGCGGCCAACTGCGGGGCAATACCAGGATCTGCAGACTGTAGGGACGCTAGGCGAGACTCCATATTTTTTAGAAACGACATGATCCTAGTCTAGTTTTCCCGCAAAAAAAAGTAACTCCTTTTGAGTGGCGGAGACACCAGCGGGGTCCATGGCTTGATGATACTGTGAGGACATGTGACAAAAAACGAAAAAGGTGAACCCTCTGGACTGTGATGACGAACCCCTCACGGACGAGCTGACCAGATGGACCGCCCCCTATACAGGGAGTGTTAGGGGCAGGCCCGCGAGGGACTATCGCCACGGAAGCTGGAGGATCAAGACAGAAAATAACGAACTGGCGATGACGGCAAGAACACAGGATAGATGGGAACAGAAGAGACTAAGAATGGAAGGATATGACGAAGACAGAGGCCTGGCGGGAACAATACGGAGACACTGAGACTGACGGGAGCAAGGCAGGGGCACGGGAGCATAGAGGAGAACCGCAGAGAAACAGGAACTGATGGTAACACGGCAGGTACACAGGAAACAGACACGGCACTGTAAAGAAAAGCAGAGACCCAAGGCCAGAGGACAAGGAACGCACAGAGACCACGGGCGGCCAGAAGCACTTGAAAACACAAATGATCATCAAAAAGGTGAACCCTCTGGACCGTGACGACGAACCCCTCACGGATGAGCTGACCACATGGACCGCCCCCCTATACAGGGAGTGTTAGGGGCAGGCCCGCGAGGGACTATCGCCACGGAAGCTGGAGGATCAAGACGGAAAATAACGAACTGGCGATGACGGCAGGAACACAGGATAGATGGGAACAGAAGAGACTAAGAACGGAAGGATATGATGAAGACAGAGGCCTGGCGGGAACAATACGGAGACACTGAGACTGACGGGAGCAAGGCAGGGGCACGGGAGCATAGAGGAGAACCGCAGAGAAACAGGAACTGATGGTAACACGGCAGGTACACAGGAAACAGACACGGCACTGTAAAGAAAAGCAGAGACCCAAGGCCAGAGGACAAGGAACGCACAGAGACCATGGGCGGCCAGAAGCACTTGAAAACACAAATGATCATCAGGCACAGAGGGGCAGGCGGAAGCAGTTTACATACCAGCGCGGCGCAGCACTTCTGGGTGAAGGTCCTCCAAGATGATAGAGAGGATGGGAAGAAGCGCAGACAAGAAGATTAGAAGTGCGCACGCGCCCGACGACCAGCAGAGGGCGGAAGCGCGCGCTGAGAAGAAGACGCTGCAGGAGGAGAGACGCGCTGGGACGCCGAGAACAGGTAAGTATGACAGGGAGCAGGGAGCGGCGGCATGACAGTTAACACCAAACAGGGGTGTCTCCTAGTATAATTATAATAATTGGTATTAAATCTCTCAATTTATATATGTATAAGAATATGTGTATATTGAATATAAGGTACTAGGAGATGCAAAGACTGGAAGGACAGCCGGTAATGCAAGCAATAAAAATCAAGAAACAGAAAAAAACCGACCAGAAAGTCCAAACTATGTTGTAAAATTAAAAAATATCTTTTTATTGAAGAACAGATTTAAAACAATGAGATCACAAGATCTATACATATATTAAAACATAACTTCAAATATTCTATATTATTAAATGAACGCAACCAATTCCAGTAAATGAATGACAAATCGTGGACTACACTGATAGTACATATGGCTCATGGATGTGTGCTAAAAAATATTCAGTGCAAAAAAAATTGTGAGTATAAAGTGCTGAAAAAGTGTTACCAACACTGCAAAATTAATATAAACTATAAAAAGTGCACATATAAGAAAATTCTTTCAACAAATCCATAGAATAAGTGATTAAGTACAATACTATATTTACAGCTATATTTAAAGTGCAAAAAGTGCAATCAACCAAGCAGCCAGTAGGGGTCAGTGTAATCACATACGTGTTTGCAAGACCAGGATTGTAAAGTAACTGCAAGCTAGACTGTTTAAAATCAGACCTCAATCCAAGGTCAAGGTCTGACGAAGGCAAGGAGCCGAAACGCGCGTCGGGTGTTGGACGCCATTCCAGGAGACCAGGTATACATCATATTCCCTTGTAAGTAGCCTAACTTACTTTGTCTCACCTTGGATTGAGGTCTGATTTTAAACAGTCTAGCTTGCAGTTACGTTACAATCCTGGTCTCGCAAATACGTATGTGGTTACACTGACCCCTACTGGCTGCTTGGTTGATTGCACTTTTTGCACTTTAAATATAGCTGTAAATATAGTATTGTACTTAATCACTTATTCTATGGATTTGTTTGAAAGAATTTTCTTATATGTGCACTTTATATAGTATATATTAATTTTGCAGTGTTGGTAACACTTTATACTTACAATTTTTTTTGCACTGAATAATTTTTAGCACACATCCATGAGCCATATGTACTATCAGTGTAGTCCACGATTTGTCATTCATTTACTGGAATTGGTTGCGTTCATTTAATAATATATAATATTTGAAGTTATGTTTTAATATATGTATAGATCTTTTGATCTCATTGTTTTAAATCTGTTCTTCAATATAAAGATATATTTTAATTTTACAACATAGTTTGGACTTTCTGGTCGTTTTTTTCTGTTTCTTGATTTTTATTCTTCTGAAGCAGCCTCAAAGATGCCCAATGAGATTGGGCTGAGATATCTTGATGGATGTGGTTGATTTTTTCTAGGAAATAAGTGGCCAGATCCTCACCACTGAGATTGGTGATGGGGGCCTGTACTTTAGGTTTCAGGAGGGAGTTTAAGGTTTCAAAAAGTCGTTTTGGGTTGTTGGATAGTGAGGTGATGAGGGTGGTGAAGTAGGATTGTTTGGCCAGATAAAGGGCAGTTATAGGTTTTGAGCATGAACTTATAGTGGATGAAGTCTTCTGCTAAGAGAGACTTTTTCCACTGCCGCTCTGCACACCTTGAGCAATGCTGAAGAATGCGTGTTTGCACAGTGTGCCAGGGCTGCCGTTGTCTGTGTCAGGTCTTTCTGCGTGTAGAAGGTGCTGCTTCATCTAGGGCATTCCTCAGTGTATTATTGAAGTGTGACAATGCTAAGTCTGGACAGGAGAGGGAGGAGATGGGGGCTAAAGATGTGTGGAGGTTGTCCACAAGCTGCTGGGTATTAATGGTACGTGTATTCCGATAAGTGTGGTAAGTGGGGGTGTCCCGGGTGAGGAGACAATTCTTGACAGAGAAGGAAAGAAGGTTGTGGTCCAAGAGCGGGAGAGGGGAGTTAGTAAAGTCGTATAGCGAGCCGGGACGGGAGAAAACCAGGTCCAGAGTATTCCCATCCTCATGCGTAGGAGAATTAGTAAACTGTGAGAGGCCGAATGAAGAAGTTAGAGAAAGAAGATGAGAGGCAGATTGGGAGAGGGGATCATTGATGGGGATGTTAAAGTCTCCCATGATGAGGGCGGGGATGTCACAGGATAGAAAGTGAGTAAGCCAGGTGGCAAAGTGGTCTAGAAACTGGTGGAAGGAGCCTGGAGGGCGATAAACAACCGCCACCCGCAAGGAGAAGGGCTTAAAGAGTCTGACGGCGTGGACTTCAAAGGAAGGAAATGTAAGTGAGGGAACCGGGGGGGGGGGGGAGGGGGAAGACCTGGAAAGCACATTGTGATGAAAGGAGCAAACCAACACCTCCACCCTGTCTGTTCTCAGCTCTGGCGGTATGTGAAAATTTCAGCCCACCAAACGAGAGAGCGGCAGCGGCGGTGGTGTCTGAGTGCTGGATCCAGGTTTCTGTAATAGCCAGAAGGTTAAGGGGTTAGAGCTTTTATAGGAGACTTTTTGTGACATGACCCGTCTTCATGGCCATGCTTACATACTTATGTAATACAATCCTTGGCCTTCCACAACTTACCGGTACTCTGGACAGTTCTTGTTCCTCACCCGGAGAGTAAGTTTTCGCTTGGTCCGTCTTTATGATGCTCTTCTCTCCTCTCTCTATAGAACATCCTCTTGGTAAATGCTCACAGCCAACTCCACAGGTGAGGTGCGTCTTCTTTTCTAGTCCATCCATAGCCATTTTGTCAATGTTCTTGAACACTTGTCCGCTTTGCTTTATGGATTTTAACCAGACGTCAATCTGATCCAGGAAAGCCACACACAGGATTACGTCGCCGTAACGCTTCCTTTCTCCAGAATAATTAACAATACATTCCTAGATTTTGCAGGAAATAAACAGAAACATTTTTTCGTACAATTTCACTTACACAGGAAAGCTTAATCCCTTTCTGTGACAGCCAGTTTGTTATTCTCCGTCCCATCTTTACAAACGATAATTGGGTTTTTCAGCACCACACCCGTATGAGGGCTCGTTAGTTACATAAGTCATTGTATTTCGAATATAGGGCAGTGTAACTAAATCCTTCCTCCCAGGTTCCATATGTGCAGCCT
The DNA here is from genome assembly GCF_051348905.1 of Ranitomeya variabilis. Classification (NCBI taxonomy): domain Eukaryota; kingdom Metazoa; phylum Chordata; class Amphibia; order Anura; family Dendrobatidae; genus Ranitomeya; species Ranitomeya variabilis. The sequence continues at coordinate 402,827,089 of NC_135235.1, read as the reverse complement.
TCATTATGCACTAAAACACATTAACCTTCTTGGCCATTCTAGGAAAGCGACAAATTGACATTTTTTTGCTACTTTTACAAAAATGAGACGCCGCTGATGTCGGAGAGACAAACATTTGTGAGGTTTTTTATTACAAGGAAATCTGGTGTTGTGATAAGGCCACATTGTCATGTATCATGGCCAACAAGTGGGACAATAGGGGCCATGTACCTCCACCTGCGGCCACTGCCTGTGTGCGCCCACCATAACGTCTCCAGTTGTTGCCCCAGACTCTCTATCCTGACCTCCTCGTCTATGGTTCTCCTGGGTATGACGTCACGGGGAAGGGGTGGGGCTTAGGAAGAACATCACCTGCACCAACTCGTCACATGACCTAGGAAAGGGGAGAGCTGGCGCTAACATCGTACCCGATGTTTGTGAATGTCCGGTTCCCATAGTGACTGCTCCTCCTCTGCTTATCGTTATCGCGGATCTATAACCAGTAGCTCATTACTGTTGGAACGCAGCACATATGCAACATTGAGGCTTGGAACGCAAACAGGAAGTGCCGGGGAGGAGTGAAAGGAAGTACTTCCGGGAGCTAGAATGGCTGCGCACGGACAGGAGGTAGAGAGCGGGTCGGTCCTGCTTTATTCATTTAGCATGTGTATGGTTTCTAATGCTATGTCCCTGTAATCACCTCCGTGCCTCATATCATCCGCCCCAGTATGATCACGTGACACTGTAACCAACTAACGTGCACCCATTCTAACACCCTCCTGTCATGTCTGCTCTATTGTATTAGGAGTGATCAATACATGGTGCTGAAATCAGACACTAAGCCCCATACTGGCAATGCCACCCTGCTCCCCAACAGGTACTGCTATGCAGCCCATGCCCCATACTGGTAATGCCACCCTGCTCCCCAACAGGTACTGCTATGCTGCCCATGCCCCATACTGGCAATGCCACCCTGCTCCCCAACAGGTACTGCTATGCTGCCCATGCCCCATACTGGCAATGCCACCCTGCTCCCCAACAAGTACTGCTATGCAGCCCATGCCCCATACTGGCAATGCCACCCTGCTCCCCAACAGGTACTGCTATGCTGCCCATGCCCCATACTGGCAATGCCACCCTGCTCCCCAACAGGTACTGCTATGCTGCCCATGCCCCATACTGGTAATGCCACCCTGCTCCCCAACAGGTACTGCTATGCTGCCCATGCCCCATACTGGCAATGCCACACTGCTCCCCAACAGGTACTGCTATGCATCCCATGCCCCATACTGGTAATGCCACACTGCTCCCCAACAGGTACTGCTATGCAGCCCATGCCCCATACTGGCAATGCCACCCTGCTCTCCAACAGGTACTGCTATGCTGCCCATGCCCCATACTGGCAATGCCACACTGCTCCCCAACAGGTACTGCTATGCTGCCCATGCCCCATACTGGCAATGCCACACTGCTCCCCAACAGGTACTGCTATGCAGCCCATGCCCCATACTGGCAATGCCACCCTGCTCCCCAACAGGTACTGCTATGCTGCCCATGCCCCATACTGGCAATGCCACACTGCTCCCCAACAGGTACTGCTATGCTGCCCATGCCCCATACTGGTAATGCCACACTGCTCCCCAACCGGTACTGCTATGCTGCCCATGCCCCATACTGGCAATGCCACACTGCTCCCCAACAGGTACTGCTATGCTGCCCATGCCCCATACTGGTAATGCCACACTGCTCCCCAACCGGTACTGCTATGCTGCCCATGCCCCATACTGGCAATGCCACACTGCTCCCCAACAGCTACTGCTATGCTGCCCATGCCCCATACTGGTAATGCCACCCTGCTCCCCAACAGGTACTGCTATGCTGCCCATGCCCCATACTGGCAATGCCACACTGCTCCCCAACAGGTACTGCTATGCTGCCCATGCCCCATACTGGTAATGCCACACTGCTCCCCAACCGGTACTGCTATGCTGCCCATGCCCCATACTGGCAATGCCACACTGCTCCCCAACAGGTACTGCTATGCTGCCCATGCCCCATACTGGTAATACACACTGCTCCCCAACAGGTACTGCTATGCTGCCCATGCCCCATACTGGTAATGCCACACTGCTCCCCAACCGGTACTGCTATGCTGCCCATGCCCCATACTGGCAATGCCACACTGCTCCCCAACAGGTACTGCTATGCTGCCCATGCCCCATACTGGCAATGCCACACTGCTCCCCAACAGGTACTGCTATGCTGCCCATGCCCCATACTGGCAATGCCACACTGCTCCCCAACAGGACAGGTACTGCTATGCTGCCCATGCCCCATACTGGCAATGCCACACTGCTCCCCAACAGGTACTGCTATGCTGCCCATGCCCCATACTGGCAATGCCACCCTGCTCCCCAACAGGTACTGCTATGCTGCCCATGCCTCATACTGGCAATGCCACACTGCTCCCCAACAGGTACTGCTATGCTGCCCATGCCCCATACTGGCAATATCACACTGCTCCCCAACAGGTACTGCTATGCTGCCCATGCCCCATACTGGTAATGCCACACTGCTCCCCAACAGGTACTGCTATGCTGCCCATGCCCCATACTGGCAATGCCACACTGCTCCCCAACAGGTACTGCTATGCAGCCCATGCCCCATACTGGTAATGCCACCCTGCTCCCCAACAGGTACTGCTATGCTGCCCATGCCCCATACTGGCAAAGTAATGCCGCACTGCTCCCCAACAGGTACTGCTATGCTGCCCATGCCCCATACTGGCAAAGTAATGCCGCACTGCTCCCCAACAGGTACTGCTATGCTGCCCATGCCCCATACTGGCAATGCCACACTGCTCCCAAACAGGTACTGCTATGCAGCCCATGCCCCATACTGGCAATGCCACCCTGCTCCCCAACAGGTACTGCTATGCTGCCCATGCCCCATACTGGCAATGCCACCCTGCTCCCCAACAGGTACTGCTATGCTGCCCATGCCCCATACTGGCAATACCACACTGCTCCCCAACAGGTACTGCTATGCAGCCCATGCCCCATACTGGCAATGCCACACTGCTCCCCAACAGGTACTGCTATGCTGCCCATGCCCCATACTGGCAATGCCACACTGCTCCCCAACAGGTACTGCTATGCATCCCATGCCCCATACTGGTAATGCCACCCTGCTCCCCAACAGGTACTGCTATGCTGCCCATGCCCCATACTGGCAAAGTAATGCCGCACTGCTCCCCAACAGGTACTGCTATGCTGCCCATGCCCCATACTGGCAAAGTAATGCCGCACTGCTCCCCAACAGGTACTGCTATGCTGCCCATGCCTCATACTGGCAATGCCACACTGCTCCCCAACAGGTACTGCTATGCTGCCCATGCCCCATACTGGCAATGCCACACTGCTCCCCAACAGGTACTGCTATGCTGCCCATGCCCCATACTGGTAATGCCACACTGCTCCCCAACAGGTACTGCTGTGCTGCCCATGCCCCATACTGGTAATGCCACACTGCTCCCCAACAGGTACTGCTATGCTGCCCATGCCCCATACTGGCAAAGTAATGCCGCACTGCTCCCCAACAGGTACTGCTATGCTGCCCATGCCCCATACTGGCAAAGTAATGCCGCACTGCTCCCCAACAGGTACTGCTATGCTGCCCATGCCCCATACTGGCAATGCCACACTGCTCCCAAACAGGTACTGCTATGCAGCCCATGCCCCATACTGGCAATGCCACCCTGCTCCCCAACAGGTACTGCTATGCTGCCCATGCCCCATACTGGCAATGCCACCCTGCTCCCCAACAGGTACTGCTATGCTGCCCATGCCCCATACTGGCAATACCACACTGCTCCCCAACAGGTACTGCTATGCAGCCCATGCCCCATACTGGCAATGCCACACTGCTCCCCAACAGGTACTGCTATGCTGCCCATGCCCCATACTGGCAATGCCACACTGCTCCCCAACAGGTACTGCTATGCAGCCCATGCCCCATACTGGTAATGCCACCCTGCTCCCCAACAGGTACTGCTATGCTGCCCATGCCCCATACTGGCAAAGTAATGCCGCACTGCTCCCCAACAGGTACTGCTATGCTGCCCATGCCTCATACTGGCAATGCCACACTGCTCCCCAACAGGTACTGCTATGCTGCCCATGCCCCATACTGGTAATGCCACACTGCTCCCCAACAGGTACTGCTATGCTGCCCATGCCCCATACTGGCAATGCCACACTGCTCCCCAACAGGTACTGCTATGCTGCCCATGCCCCATACTGGTAATGCCACACTGCTCCCCAACAGGTACTGCTGTGCTGCCCATGCCCCATACTGGTAATGCCACACTGCTCCCCAACAGGTACTGCTATGCTGCCCATGCCCCATACTGGCAATGCCACACTGCTCCCCAACAGGTACTGCTATGCTGCCCATGCCCCATACTGGTAATGCCACACTGCTATGCTGCCCATGCCCCATACTGGCAAAGTAATGCCACCCTGCTCCCCAACAGGTACTGCTATGCTGCCCATGCCCCATACTGGCAATGCCACACTGCTCCCCAACAGGTACTGCTATGCTGCCCATGCCCCATACTGGCAATACCACACTGCTCCCCAACAGATACTGCTATGCAGCCCATGCCCCATACTGGCAATGCCACACTGCTCCCCAACAGGTACTGCTATGCTGCCCATGCCCCATACTGGCAATGCCACACTGCTCCCCAACAGGTACTGCTATGCAGCCCATGCCCCATACTGGTAATGCCACCCTGCTCCCCAACAGGTACTGCTATGCTGCCCATGCCCCATACTGGCAAAGTAATGCCGCACTGCTCCCCAACAGGTACTGCTATGCTGCCCATGCCCCATACTGGCAAAGTAATGCCGCACTGCTCCCCAACAGGTACTGCTATGCTGCCCATGCCCCATACTGGCAAAGTAATGCCACCCTGCTCCCCAACAGGTACTGCTATGCTGCCCATGCCCCATACTGGCAAAGTAATGCCGCACTGCTCCCCAACAGGTACTGCTATGCTGCCCATGCCCCATACTGGCAAAGTAATGCCTCACTGCTCCCCAACAGGTACTGCTATGCTGCCCATGCCCCATACTGGCAAAGTAATGCCGCACTGCTCCCCAACAGGTACTGCTATGCTGCCCATGCCCCATACTGGCAAAGTAATGCCGCACTGCTCCCCAACAGGTACTGCTATGCTGGCTGCCCATGCCCCATACTGGCAAAGTAATGCCACCCTGCTACCCAACAGGTACTGCTATCTGTCCCATACCATACCCAGAGCAAACACCAGTGTACTTGATGGAAAGCTGTCAGGTTACACATGATTCTGACTGGTGGCCATCATGGTGTAGAGAAGAAGCTGAGCAGAATTATACATAGCCTTGTGAGAATCATTCAGTATAACCAGTATATTATTCCTAAAAATCCCTGCTCGTATATGTAAGAGTCCACTAGTGACTGACTGCAGGTCGAGATGGAGTTCATACAGGGAAGACCATCAATAACTGTACAGGACCACCCACTGGACTCCTAATCCTTGAAAGTGGAAAGATTTTTTAAATCCTTAGTGACCAAGCCAAATTTTTCACATCTGACGTGTCACTTTAACGGGCACTAACTCCAAATGTTTCAACATGTCCCAGAGTTTTTTAGATTAATTTTTCAGGACAAGCTGTACTTTACGATCATGGTAAATTTAGGTGGACATGTTTTTGTGTTTATTTATAAAAAAAAAATATTTATACATATCTCACACACGCACTGCTAAAAAAAATAAAGGGAACACTAAAATCCCACATCCTAGATATCTCTGAATGAAATATTCCAGTTGCAAATTTTTAGTCATTGCATAGTGGAATGTGTTCAGAACAATAAAACATAACAATTATCAATGTAAATCTAATGAATATCCCATGGAGGTCTGGATTTGGAATGATACTCAAAATCAAAGTGGAAAATCAAATTACAGGCTGATCCAACTTTAGTGGAAATGCCTCATGACAAGGAAAAGAAGCTCAGTATTGTGTGTGGTGCTCCACGTGCCTGTACGACGTCCCTACTGTACAACGCCTGGGCATGCTCCAGATGAGGCGGTGGATGGTCTCCTGAGGGATCTCCTCCCGGACCTGGACTAAAGCATCCGCCAACTCCTGGACAGTCTGTGGTGCAACGTGACGTTGGTGGATGGTGCGAGACATGATGTCCCAGATGTGCTCAATCAGATTCAGGTCTGGGGAACAGGCAGGCCAGTCTATAGCTTCAATGCCTTCATCTTGCAGGAACTGCTGACACACTCCAGCCACATGAGGTCTGGCATTTTCCTGCATTAGGAGGAACCCAGGAGCAACTGCACCAGCATATGGTCTCACAAGGAGTCTGAGGATCTCATCTCAGTACCTAATGGCAGTCAGGGTACCTCTGGCGAGCACATGGAGGGCTGTGCGGCCCTCCAAAGAAATGCCACCCCACTCTATTACTGACCCACTGCCAAACCAGTCATGCTTAAGGTTGTTGCAGGCAGCAGATTGCTCTCCACGGTGTCTCCAGACTGTCAAGTCTGTCACGTGCTCAGTGTGAACCTGCTTTCATCTGTGAAGAGCACAGGGCTCCAGTGGCGAATTTGCCAATCCTGGTGTTCTGTGGCAAATGCCAAGCATCCTGCACAGTGTTGGGCTGTGAGCACAACCCCCATCTGTGGATGTCGGGTGCTCAGACCATCCTCATGGAGTCGGTTTCTAACCGTTTGTGCAGACACTTGCACATTTGTGGCCTGCTAGAGGTCATTTTGCAGGGCTCTGGCAGTGCTCCTACTGTTCCTCCTTGCACAAAGGTTGAGGTAGCGGTCCTGCTGCAGGGTTGTTGCCCTCCTACGACCCCCTCCACGTCTCCTGGTGTACTGGCTTATCTCATGGTAGCGCCTCCAGCCTCTGGACACTACGCTGACAGACACAGCAAACCTTCTTGCCACAGCTCGCATTGATGTGCCATCCTGGATGAGCTGCACTACTTGAGCCACTTGTGTGGGTTGTAGAGTCCGTCACATGCTACCACGAGTGTGAAAGCACAACCAACATTCAAAAGTGACCAAAACCTCAGCCAGAAAGCATTGGTACTGAGATGTGGTCTATGGTCCCCACCTGCAGAACCACTCCTTTATTAAGTTTGTCTTGATAATTGCCAATAATTTCCATCTGTTGTCTATTCCGTTTGCACAACAGCATGTGAAATTGTCAGTGTTGCTTCCTAAGTGGACAGTTTGATTTCACAGAAGTTTGATTTACTTGGAGTTATATTCTGCTGTTTAGGTGTTCCCTTTATTTTTTTGAGCAGTGTATTTAACCTCATTGGCACCCTGAGATCATGATTGTGTGGCCCTGATGTTTGCCATGGCAATTCATGACCAAATAAAGGCCTTAGAGTCTGCCAGCTACAGTGGCCTGTTCAGAAGTTAGCGACATTTAGGTGGCAAAAATACACTTTCATTTCTGTCATGCCACTTTACGTTAATTCCTGTAAATCACCTGAAGGGTTAATAAACTACCTTACAGCAGTTTTCAGTATGTCAGGGGGTGTTGTTTTTAAAATTGTATCACTTTTGGGGGTTTTCCAATATGTAGGACCCCTAAAGTAATTTTCACAACAGCATGTGAAATTGATTGTCAAACAGTGTTGCTTTCTAAGTGGACAGTTTGATTTCACAGAAGATTGATTTACCTGGAGTTATATTCTGTTGTTTAAGTGTTGCCTTTATTTTTTTGAGCAGTATATATAGTTAGGTCCATATATATTTGGACAGAGACAACATTTTTCTAATTTTGGTTATAGACATTACCACAATTAATTTTAAACAAAACATTTCTGATGCAGTTGAAGTTCAGACTTTCAGCTTTCATTTGAGGGTATCCACATTAAAATTGGATGAAAGGTTTAGGAGTTTCAGCTCCTTAACATGTGCCACCTTTTTTTTTTTTAAAGGGACCAAAAGTAATTGGACAAATGACTCCAAGGCTATTTCATGGACAGGTGTGGGCAATCCCTTCGTTATGTCATTCTCAATTAAGCAGATAAAAGGCCTGGAGCTGATTTGAGGTGTGGTGCTTGCATTTGGAAGGTTTTGCTGTGAAGTAAACATGCGGTCAATGGAGCTCTCCATGCAGGTGAAACAAGCCATCCTTAAGCTGCGAAAACAGAAAAAATGAAAACTACAAAAAGAGGAAAATCCTCCAATATTTAAGAAAACAAACCAAAAACAGGCAGAGATGCTTACCTGTCTAAATGGGCCTCAATACAATTGCACTGACAGGGTGCAGCGGACCCAAGTAAAATTGCAACTACACAGGTGCAATACCAAATGAAACAGCCAGCCTTCAATCAGGGATTGGCCGTGTGGCACACCAATGCAAAAAAATATACTCTGTATGTGGCGTGTTCACACAAGGAATGCAGAACATCTGGTTCTCAACCTATTAATGACGCCCTATGGCGGGCTGCCCAGTGCTAACTATAATGCATCCTGTGTGAACAGAGGCCACAGTGTACAGAACCATTTGGGCCCAACTGCACCCCGAAAAAAATACAATGTGCAAAAAAAAAACATATCAATACATGTAAGGTATTGGTTGATATTCTGGCCATAATATGTAAGCTGACAACCCGCGTCAAGGGTCCTTACGTTTGCCAGTCCTACTCTAACATGAAAACCATAAAAAGAGAAAAAATCCTCCAATATTTAAGAAAACAGAAAAAACCCCTCCGAGAAATTGCTAAAATATTAGGAGTGGCAAAATCTACAGTTTGGTACATCCTGAGAAAGAAGGAAAGCACTGGTGAACTCATCAATGCAAAAAGACCTGAGCGCCTACGGAAGACAACAGTGGTGGATGATCGCAGAATAATCTCCATGGTGAAGAGAAACCCCTTCACAACAGCCAACCAAGTGAGCAACACTCTCCAGGAGGTCGGCGTATCAATATCCAAATCTACCATAAAGAGAAGACTGCATGACAGTAAATACAGAGGGTTCACTGCACGGTGCAAGCCACTCATAAGTGTCAAGAGTAAAAAGGCTAGACTGGACTGTGCTAAAAAACATCTAAAAAAGCCAGCACAGTTCTGGAAGAACATTCTTTGGACAGATGAAACCAAGATCAACCTCTACCAGAATGATGGAAAGAGAAAAGTATGGCAAAGGCGTGGTACAGCTCATGCTCCAAAGCATACCACATCATCTGTAAAACACGGCGGAGGCAGTGTGATGGCTTCGGCATGCATGGCTGCCAGTGGCACTGGGTCACTAGTGTTTATTGATGATGTGACACAGGACAGAAGCAGCCAAATTCATTCTGAGGTATTCAGAGCCATACTGTGTGCTCAGATCCAGCCAAATGCAGCCAAACTGATTGGTCTTCGTTTCATACTACAGATGGACAATGACCCAAAACATAAAGCCAAAGCAACCCAGGAGTTTATTAAAGCAAAGAAGTGGAATATTCCTGAATGGCCAAGTCAGTCACCTGATCGCAACCCAATTGAGCATGCATTTCACTTGTTAAAGACTAAACTTCAGACAGAAAGGCCCACAAACAAACAGCAACTGAAAACCACCGCAGTGAAGGCCTGACAGAGCATCAAAAAGGAGGAAACACAGCGTCTGGTGATGTCCATGAGTTCAAGACTTCAGGCAGTCATTGCCAACAAAGGGTTTTCAACCAAGTACTAGAAATGAACATTTTATTTAAAATTATTGAATCTGTCCAATTACTTTTGGTCCCTTTAAAAACAGGGTGGCACATGTTAACCCCTTCACCCCCAAGGGTGGTTTGCACGTTAATGACCGGGCCAATTTTTACAATTCTGACCACTGTCCCTTTATGAGGTTATAACTCTGGAATGCTTAAACGGATCCCAGTGATTCTGACATTGTTTTCTCGTGACATATTGTACTTCATGATAGTGGTAAAAATTCTGTGATAGTACCTGCGTTTATTTGTGAAAAAAACGGAAATTTGGCGAAAATTTCGAAAATTTCGCAATTTTCCAACTTTGAATTTTTATGCAATTAAATCACAGAGATATGTCACACAAAATACTTAATAAGTAACATTTCCCACATGTCTACTTTACATCAGCACAATTTTGGAACCAACATTTTTTTTTGTTAGGGAGTTATAAGGGTTAAAAGTTGACCAGCAATTTCTCATTTTTACAACACCATTTTTTTTTAGGGACCACATCTCATTTGAAGTCATTTTGAGGGGTCTATATGATAGAAAATACCCAAGTGTGACACCATTCTAAAAACTGCACCCCTCAAGGTGCTCAAAACCATATTCAAGAAGTTTATTAACCCTTCTGGTGTTTCACAGGAATTTTTGGAATGTTTAAATAAAAATGAACATTTAACTTTTTTTCACAAAAAATTTACTTCAGCTCCAATTTGTTTTATTTTACCAAGGGTAACAGGAGAAAATGGACCACTGTTTGGGCGCATGACAGAGCTCGGAAGCGAAGGAGCGCCATTTGACTTTTCAATGCAAAATTGACTGGAATTGAGATGGGACGCCATGTTGCGTTTGGGGAGCCCCTGATGTGCCTAAACATTGAAACCCCCCACAAGTGACACCATTTTGGAAAGTAGACCCCCTAAGGAACTTATCTAGAGGTGTGGTGAGCACTTTGACCCACCAAGTGCTTCACAGAAGTTTATAATGCAGAACCGTAAAAATAAAAAATCATATTTTTTCACAAAAATTATCTTTTCACCCCCAATTTTTTATTTTCCCAAGGGTAAGAGAAGAAATTGGACCGCAAAAGTTGTTGTACAATTTGTCCTGAGTACGTTGATACCCCATATGTGGGGGTAAACCACTGTTTGGGCGCATGGGAGACCTCGGAAGGGAAGGAGCTGTTATGACCCCAATGGCGAGGGTCTCAGAGGAACGTGGAAGTCTGCAGAATACAAAAATCCAGCTCATAGGGCAGTGGTAACTGGGTTGACCATATATCTACTCCTAACGCCAACACTAGAAGTAGCCGGGGATCATTCCTACGTTGATTCTAGATGACACGCGCCAGCCGGAGAATCTAGCTACCCCTAGTAGAGGAAAACAAAGACCTTTCTTGCCTCCAGAGAAAGGGACCCCAAAGCTGGATAGAAGCCCCCCACAAATAATGACGGTGAGGTAAGAGGAAATGACAAACACAGAAATGAACCAGGTTTAGCACAGAGAGGCCCGCTTACTGATAGCAGAATAAAGAAAGGTAACTTATATGGTCAACAAAAACCCTATCAAAATCCACACTGGAAATTCAAGAACCCCCGAACCATCTAACGGTCCGGGGGGAGAACACCAGCCCCCTAGAGCTTCCAGCAAAGGTCAGGATATAGATTTGGAACAAGCTGGACAAAAATACAAAACCAAAACAAATAGCAAAAAGCAAAAGGCAGACTTAGCTGATATAACTGGAACCAGGATCAGTAGACAAGAGCACAGCAGACTAGCTCTGATAACTACGTTGCCAGGCATTGAACTGAAGGTCCAGGGAGCTGATATAGCAACACCCCTAACTAACGACCCAGGTGCGGATAAAAGGAATGACAGAAAAACCAGAGTCAAAAAACTAGTAACCACTAGAGGGAGCAAAAAGCAAATTCACAACAAGGAGCGCCGTTTGACTTTTCAATGCAAAATTGACAGGAATTGAGATGGGACGCCATGTTGCGTTTGGAGAGCCACTGATGTGCCTAAACATTGAAACCCCCCACAAGTGACACCATTTTGGAAAGTAGACCCCCTAAGGAACGTATCTAGATGTGTTTTGAGCGCTTTGACCCACCAAGGGCTTCACAGAAGTTTATAATGCAGAGCCGTAAAAATAAAACAAACATTTTTTCCCACAAAATTTATTTTTTAGCCCCCAGTTTTGTATTTTCCCGAGGGTAACAGGAGAAATTGGACCCCCAAAGTTGTTGTCCAATTTGTCCTGAGTGCGCTGATACCCCATATGTGGGGGGGAACCACCGTTTGGACGCATGGAAGGGCTCGGAAGGGAAGGAGCGCCATTTGGAATGCAGACTTAGATGGAATGGTCTGCAGGCGTCACATTGCGTTTGCAGAGCCCCTAATGTACCTAAACAGTAGAAACCCCCCACAAGTGACCCCATTTTGGAAACTAGACCCCCCAAGGAACTTATCTAGATGTGTTGTAAGAACTTTGAACCCCCAAGTGTTTCACTACAGTTTATAACGCAGAGCCGTGAAAATAAAAAATCTTTTTTTTTTCCCCACAAAAATTATTTTTTAGCCCCCATTTTTTTATTTTCCCAGGGGTAACAGGAGAATTTGGACCCCAAAGGTTGTTGTCCTATTTGTCCTGAGTACGCTGATACCCCATATGTTGGGGTAAACCCCTGTTTGGGCACACGGGAGAGCTCGGAAGGGAAGGAGCACTGTTTTACTTTTTCAACGCAGAATTGGCTGGAATTGAGATCGGACGCCATGTCGCGTTTGGAGAGCCCCTGATGTGCCGAAACAGTGGAAAACCCCCAATTATAACTGAAACCCTAATCCAAACACACCCCTAACCCTAATCCCAACAGTAACCCTAACCACACCTCTAACCCTGACACACCCCTAACCCTAATCCCAACCCTATTCCCAACCGTAAATGTAATCTAAACCCTAACCGTAACTTTAGCCCCAACCCTAACCCTAACTTTAGCCCCAACCCTAACTGTAGCCTTAACCCTAGCCCCAACCCTAACCCTAGCCCTAATGGGAAAATGGAAATAAATACATTTTTTAATTTTTCCCTAACTAAGGGGGTGATGATGGGGGGGTTTGATTTACTTTTATAGCGAGTTTTTTTAGCGGATTTTTATGATTGGCAGCCGTCACACACTGAAAGACGCTTTTTATTGCAAAAAATATTTTTTGCGTTACCACATTTTGAGAGCTATAAATTTTCCATATTTTGGTCCACAGAGTCATGTGAGGTCTTGTTTTTTGCGGGACGAGTTGACGTTTTCATTGGTAACATTTTTGGGCACGTCACATTTTTTGATCGCTTTTTATTCCGATTTTTGTGAGGCAGAATGACCAAAAACCAGCTATTCATGAATTTCTTTTGGGGGAGGCGTTTATACCGTTCCGCGTTTGGTAAAATTGATAAAGCAGTTTTATTCTTCGGGTCAGTACGATTACAGCGATATCTCATTTATGTTATTTTTTTATGTTTTGGCGCTTTTATACGATAAAAACTATTTTATGGAAAAAATAATTATTTTTGCATCGCTTTATTCTCAGGACTATAACTTTTTTATTTTTTTGCTGATCATGCTGTATGGCGGCTCGTTATTTGCGGGACAAGATGACGCTTTCAGCGGTACCATGGTTATTTATATCTGTCTTTTTGATCGCGTGTTATTCCACTTTTTGTTCGGCGGTATGATAATAAAGCGTTGTTTTTTGCCTCGTTTTTTTTTTTTTTCTTACGGTGTTTACTGAAGGGGTTAACTAGTGGGCCAGTTTTATAGGTCGGGTCGTTACAGACGCGGCGATACTAAATATGTGTACTTTTATTGTTTTTTTTTATTATTTAGATAAAGAAATGTATTTATGGGAATAATATATTTATTTTTTTTTCATTATTTTGGAATATTTTTTTTTATTTTTTTTACACATTTGGAAAATTTTTTTTTAACTTTTTTACTTTGCCCCAGGGGGGGACATTACAGATCGGTGATCTGCCAGTTTGCATAGCACTCTGACAGATCACCGATCTGAGAGAAGTGCAGGCTGCTTCACAGTGCCTGCTCTGAGCAGGCTTCCGTGAAGCCACCTCCCTCCCTGCAGGACCCGGATCCGCGGCCATCTTGGATCCGGGTCTGGAGCAGGCAGGGAGGGAGGTAAGACCCTCGCAGCAACGCGATCACATCGCGTTGTTGCGGGGGGCTCAGGGAAGCCCGCAGGGAGCCCCCTCCCTGCGCGATGCTTCCCTGCACCGCCGGCACATCGCGATCATGTTTGATCGCGGTGTGCCGGGGGTTATTGTGCCGGGGGCGGTCCGTGACCGCTCCTGGCACATAGTGCCGGATGTCAGCTGCGATAGGCAGCTGACACCCGGCCGCGATCGGCCGCGCTCCCCCCGTGAGCGCCGCCGATCGCGCTGGACGTACTATCCCGTCCGTGGTCATGGGGGCCCACCCCACCTCGACGGGATAGTACGTCCGATGTCAGAAAGGGGTTAAGGAGCTGAAACTCCTAAACCCTTCATCCAATTGTAATGTGGATACCCTCAAATGAAAGCTGAAAGTCTGAACTTCAACTGCATCTGAATTGTTTTGTTTAAAATTCATTGTGGTAATGTCTATAACCAAAAATGTTGTCTCTGTCCAAATATATATGGACCCAACTGTGTGTGTGTATGTGTGTGTATATATATATATATATATATATATACACTGTATATATATCTCAGAAGTTTGACAGATTTTTAAAAATTAGCAAATTTCAAACTTTGAATGATAATCCGGATCGTGTTACCACACAAAATGGTTAATAAATATCTTTTTACTGCCTTTACATCAGCACCAACTGTAAAGTGTTCTTTTATTTTGTGAGGCTGTTAGAAGCTTTACAATTGTAGCACTCTTCTTTCTTTTTCAAATAAATTTTCATTTTTTAGGGACCTATTACGGTTTGAAGTGTCTTTGTGGGACATAAATATTGGAAACCCCCCCCCAAAAAAAAGTTATACCATTTTAAAAACAGCACCCTTCATTATATTGAAAACTGCTGTCAGGTTAATTGTGGCAACAGGTTTCCTTCAAGTGATGTAACCCTACTCTGCAGAAATAATAGAAAAAAGAATGAGTAGACAAAATCAGTGTATTGATGTTGTGGTCAATTAGGGAATTATTGAGTGAATTGATTACCATGGCTATATCAGGGGCACCCGTCTTTCCCCAGAGTGATACTTTCTAATGACTGTCTGTCTCACATTGTGTGTAGGTCTATGCTATTGTGAAGAAGACATCTGATGCAGCGGAATGAGCAGAACCCGCACCATACCGTACAGCCTCCACCATAAAAAACAATGAGCAAGAGATCCTCAAACTCTGCACCAAGGTGATTGAGCTGCTGAGTGGAGAGGTGAGGCATGTCGGCACATATTACTGGCCCATGGACGGAGGTGGCTGTATCACTGACTACTTTCTTCTGCCTCTGTATGGTTTTATGTCTTCTTGGATGTTCCATAAATTACATTGATGATTTTGGAAATCCTAGTTTGCATGGACATTGTCATTTGCTAATACTCCTTTTCTTTTTCTTTACAGTATGGAGCATGGGGATGTTTTTCTCAAGGATAATGAACCTATGGGTATGAAGATTTCTATTGTTATAGTCCTGTAAATTACTCTCTAAATGGTTGTGGACTAATTTTATATTTTTTCCAGTAACCATTTCCTGTAATTCTTTGTCCATTATATTAGCGAGGCTATAATCCCAACTGATTTATGTCAGTTACCCCTATTTTAAAGCGAGTGCCATGTTATATCATCTCCTTACAATTGAATCTGCTCCATTGTATTATTATTGCATCATTTATGGTTTTGAAATCATAATCTTGTTTTAGTTTTTAGAACTGATGTTAAAAATGTTGCCTGCAGAGAGGTTTTTTTTTCTTAAATACTGGAAATAGGCCAGGAAACAAAAAAAAAAAAAGATATATTCACCAGGGTCAAATTTTGCAACTCCCAATCTGATGCTCTTCAAGTTCCACTGGTCTTGATGAACCAGTTTTTAACTACAGCAGTCACAAGTTACTGTACCTGGAAGAACAGACAAGCATGGGATGGACGATATCAGAACAGGAACCTGGGGCTTTGGTCAAGTGAAAATATCCTTTTATTTATTTTTTTAATTTCCAGCATTTGAGAATCAAAATGGCTCTCCTGGACAACCACTTTAACCCCTTTAGTGACGGAGCCAAATTTTTGAAATCTGACCAGTGTCACTTTATGTGGTAATAACTCTGTAATGCTTCGACAAATTCCAGTGATTTTTAAGACTGTTTTTTTCGTGACACATTATACTTTATTATAAGTATTTATAAGTATTTAAGTTATTATTTAGGTCGATATGTTTTGTTTATTTATAAAAAATATCAGAAGTTTGACAAAAATGTAAAAAAAATGCAATTTTCAAACTTTGAATGACTATCCCTTCAATTCAGATAGTTATACCGCTGCAAAACATTAATAAATGACATTACCAACATGCCTGCTTTACATCAGCACCATTTGTAAAATGTTATTTTATTTTGTTAGAATTTTAGGAGGTTTAAAATGTAGCAGTAATTTTTAAGTTTTTCATGGAAATTTATAAAATTATTTTTTTAGGGACCTATCCAGGTTTGAAGTGACTTTAGGGGTCCTATATATTGGAAATCTCCCAAAAGTGATACCATTTTAAAAGCCGCACCCCTCGACATATTAAAATTTGCCATCACATAGTTTATTAACCCTTCAGGTGATTTTCAGGAATTAATGCAAAGTGACAAGGCAGGAATGAAAAAGTGTATTTTTACCACCTAAATGTCGCTGACTTTTGAACAGGCCGCTGGTACCGGAAGACTCTAAGGCCGCTATTTGGCTGTGAATTGCCATGGCAAACATCAGGACCACACAATCATGATTGCAGGGTGTCGATGGGATAAAGAAGTAGCACCCACACTCTTTTAAACATTTATATGATAGTCATTATTGACAGCAGCATCTAAGGGGTTAAACAGATATGGACGGTGACAACACTGATTGTGGCTGATGCAGCAAGATTTCAGCTGTATTGTACAGCCGGCAGCTGCTGGATTGTTACCTGTATGGGGAGGCTATTCTCTTATATCTCAGGTCAGTTAAGACGTATCGGTGGTCATTAAGGGGTTAAAACTTAAGCTCAAGGGATTAAGAGAATGCTAGTTTATGACAGACGAATTCTGCATAATGTAAACTATATATAATAATAATGTTTATTTCGGTCCAGGTGACAGAGCCGATCGCTTTCTTTTAGAAAACGACTCTGTTGGTGCAGTACAACTCACTGAATGGCTTTCTGAAGGCAGGTGTTCAGAGAATGTTTTGACCAAGCAGGATCACCTGAGATGTTTCATGGCATTGTTTATAGGGTGCATTCAGCTCTAATTTCTAAATGATTAATCCATTAGTTTCTTTTGAAAAAGATTTGAGGAATATTGCCATGGTGATTGATTCTATATAATCAAGAAATCTTTCTTCTCATTCTAACTATCATATCTAATGGACCAAAATATTTTCTTGAACACTGTCTCTGTGAGAATCTGAAAATGTGATTTTTTTTTTGTTTTGTTTTTGTAGATTCCAACAACGACCGAAAGCCACCTGGAGCATTTCATAATCTTACTGCTGTCGACTGTACAACCTCTATAACAAGTGTTGTAAACAATAATCAGGGACAATCTGTCAGAAGTGTTAAAAAGGAGTCTGTGTTACATACGGAAAGTGGCGACAGATCACCCACAGACTTTCCAGCTACACAGCACAATACTGCTTATATTAAGGAAGAGTCCCAGGAAAAAGATAACCCTGACAATGTTGTCCCCAAGATACTGACCCAACATGTGTTTACTGATAGTGACATGGATTGCTTGTCTAGTGAGGAGGGAAGTCAGACAAGCTGCGACATCGATACACAAGCACAGTCTGGCCATTTAAACAGAAACTGCTTACCAAAAGAATATACAGAACCTTGTTTATCTACGCACGTAAAAGAGGAATCTAAATTATGTGATGAAGGAAATCTCCTAGATACTGACAAGTATTCCCCAGCACACGGTGTAAGTGCAGGGCAAATGTCTGTCCAAGTCAAAGAATCAGCATGTGGACACATGAGTACACCCACAGATCATGCACAGCATCACCCATCTCCTGACTTTAAGGAAGAATCAGATTCTTGTGAAGAAGACAGTGTCTCTGATATGGAGGGTCACCCATCAGCAGATTATATCCCAGTGACCATCAAAGAAGAATCTGCCTCGTGTGATGAAGATAACCTCACAGATGGTGATCTTTATCTGCCAGAAGAACATATAAACCCCCAGTCCCCGTACCAATATGATGGAGAATATTCTTGTCCTGTATGTGAAAAGACCTTTAATACAGCAATTGAACAAGTGAGACACCAACAAACTCACTTGCAGGAGAAAACACTCTCATGCAGTTTGTGTGATAAATGTTTTAGCAGTAAATCAGATCTTGCAAGACACGTGCGGATTCACAAAGGAGACAAGCCTTTTTTATGTTACGAATGCGGCAAATCTTTTAGCAAAAAATCTGGTGTTATTAGACACGAGAAAATCCACACCGGTGAAAAGCCATTTACCTGTCCGGATTGTGGAAAATGTTTTGGCCGGGACTCGCATTTGAACAGGCATCAAAGAATCCACACTACAGAACATGGTTATACGTGCTCCGAGTGCGGAAACATATTTACCAGAGAGTCACAACTTATCCGACACTTGAGAATTCACACAGGAGAAAAACCTTTCTCTTGTACAAAGTGTGATAAGTGTTTCCTTAAGAAGTCAGATGTTGTCAGGCATGAGAAAATTCACACAGGGGAGAAGCCATTTGTTTGTTCAGAATGTGACAAGTGTTTCAGCAGACATTCTCATCTTGTCATCCACCAGCGGGTACACACAGGAGAGAAAACCTTCTCCTGTTCCGAATGTGGCAAATGCTTCACTCAGTACTCAACCCTCATCTCGCACCGCAGGATGCACACAGGTGAAAAACCTTTTGCTTGCCCAGAGTGTGGGAAAACTTTTGCTCAGAAACGAGACTTGAATAAACATATGACTCTTCACACCGGGGTGAAACCTTTCCCGTGTTCGGAGTGTGGCAAGAGCTTTGTGTTGAAATATGAGCTGAGGAAGCATCTGAGAATCCACACGGAAGAGAAACACTTTGTCTGCTCTGAGTGTGGCAAATGTTTCATCACAAAGTCCGACCTGATGCGTCATCAGAGGATTCACACGGGAGAGAAGCCTTTTGCATGTTCAGAATGTGGAAAATGTTTCAGTAGGCACACTTACTTGGGGATTCATCAACGGGTTCACACAGGGGAGAAGCCATTTGTTTGTACAGAGTGTGGCAAATCTTTTAGTCAACGGACAGCCCTTGCTGCACATAGTAGGACTCACACAGGAGGTAGGCCATTTGCATGCTCAGAGTGCGGTAAGAGTTTCAGCAAAAAATCGGATCTTCTCCGACATCAAAGAACCCACACAGGGGAGAAACCATTTACGTGTCCAGAGTGTGATAAATCCTTTAGCCGTCACACCTATCTTATTATACACAAGAGGATACACACTGGGGAGAAGCCATTTCTGTGCCCCGAATGTGGAAAGCGCTTCTCTTATAAGTCACACCTTGTCAGACATCAGCAGAGAATCCATGTGTCAGAAGGCGCCTTCCCTTACTCTGAGAGTCAGTAGGAAGGTCATAATGAAAGAAAGTAACCCTTTGATTGGGATCCATCAACGGGTTCACACAGGGGAGAAGCCATTTGTTTCTAAAGTGTGTGGCAAATGTTTTAGTCAACGGACAGCCCTTGTTGCACATGGTAGTTAGTCTTAGCGAGTAGTTAGTCATAACGAAACAAATTAACCTAAAGAGGTATTCCCATCTCCAAGATTTTATCCCAATATGTAGCAGGTGTAAAAAAACGTTTTTTTTTATTTGCTATGTCTCTTTCTTCATGTGCGAACATTGCCGGACCTTAGGTATCCATGGTTATGTCCACTGATAGTCACAGTTAGCTAGTTGCTAGTGGTCGTAACCATGGATACCTAAGGCCTGTATATGAGGAAAGAAACATAGCGAATCAGAAAAACTATACTACATTTCTAATTGGAGGTATTTGCTAATATTATTATTATTACACCTACTGCATATTGGGATAGGACCTTGGAGATGGGAATACCTCTTTTACAGGAAGAAGGACTTCTGTAAATAAAAGGTGGCAGAGGTATTGAAGGCTACTCTCTAACAGTGAGATCCCACAGAAACAATAATGCTACTAATACTTTTAGATGCAAGTGCTTCTCTCTAAATTAGAATATCGTCAAAAAGTTAATTTATTTCAGTTCTTCAATACAAAAAGTGAACTCATATAGAGTCATTACAGACAGAGTGATCAATAAGTTAACTTTTTGATGATATTCTAATTTAGTGAGAAGCACTTGTAATTATGTAGGAGCTAGAGAATTAAACGAGTGTCTTGTATGTGTGTTACAAGCTTCCAGTTGTCTCAATAAACATTGCGTCACTTTTTCAGTCGCTTAGCTTTCTGTAGAGTGAGAGGAAGTTGCGTGACAATCGGGGTACTGTATCTCCTGATAAGTTTTCTGTTATCAGAGGAAGATTAAATACAGAGTAAGAACGAGTCATTTCACAAAACGTAAAGGAAGAACTAAAAGCGAACGCAATGCCATATGGGTCATTCCATATCAAGTGATCCAAATATGAATATTTTTTTTTTATGAAGTACAACTTTATTTAATTACAGATTACAACTTGCTCAGCATTTTCAACCTGAATGCATTGAACAAACAAAAAGAAAAAAGGTGATCATATCCTCAAGTGTGATTTTCTAAATACGGTCTCATCCTAATTATATGTTAAAAACAAGATTAAAAGAACCAATATTTTTACCACCTATTTATACATGTAACAATTTTTTTTCTATTATATCACTAAACATGTCATTTATGAAGTGTTTAAGAAGAATAGTACAGTAGTTAAATCCTCGTTCTATAAAATATGAACTAGTCAAACAATTAATAGTAGGTTTTTACACTGGCCTTTTGTCATTGTCCCTTCTAGTGGGTGAAATGTCATCTTGTCCATAAGCGCTCACTAGCAATGGCCGTTTCCTTTTGTGTCGGTATGTGCGGCCTGTCATGGTGCTCGGCTCCACCTGAGTTAATATCTGATTTTTGTAACTTTTACAATGTCTGGTTTTCTTGGATACACAAAGGACGGCGCTGGACCAGAAGGTGCAAAAAAGTCACTTCTACGTCTTCAGTTTTATAATCTTTGGAGAGTCCAGTAGCCGCCACCAGTGCCGATCATATTCACAGGTCACATAACCAGTTCTGTCATCCATTGCCGATCTTGTGCCGCCTTCTACGATTTCATGGACTTCACTGTCTTTGCTGAATGAAGAAATCCTTGTTTTTATTTCTGATTCATTACATGGGATGACAGTCCGGTATTGCTGAGTCCCTGTGATGGGTTCTGCTTCCTGTAACCGATGTTATAACAAACTCGCCTCCTCTTCGTAGTCCTGGTTTGTACAATACATGAACTGGATGTTAGAGTATTTTTCTCCCTCCATTTGAGGAGTTGCCTCGGTGTTAAGATTTGGTGTGAATATGGCCTCTGGAGGCTCGGGCTGCCGGCCGGTCATCTGCTCTGCATTCACTGTCTACCCCTGCTCATTCTCAGCCCTAACAAAGCTTTCTCCTCTGTCCTCTCCTGCTTCTAGGCTGTAAGATAATAAAATAATACAGGAATATCTAACAATCATGGATTATTTGGTAAATATAGACGCCACACTTTTAGGGTACTGTCACACTATACGATTTACCAACGATCACGACCAGCGATACGACCTGGCCGTGATCGTTGGTAAGTGGTTGTGTGGTCGCTGGGGAGCTGTCACACAGACAGCTCTCCAGCGACCAACGATGCCAAAGGCCCCGGGTAACCAGGGTAAACATCGGGGTACTAAGCGCAGGGCCGCGCTTAGTAACCCGATGTTTACCGTGGTTACCAGCGTAAAAGTTAAAAAAAACAAACAGTACATACTTACATTCCGGTGTCTGTCCCCCGGCGTTCTGCTTCTCTCCACTGTGTCTGCGCCAGCCGGAAAGCACAGCGGTGACGTCAGACGTCACCGCTGTGCTCGCTTTCTGGCCAGCCGGCGCTCACAGTGCAGAGAAGCAGAACGCCGGGGGACAGACACCGGAATGTAAGTATGTACTGTTTGGTTTTTTTTACTTTTACGCTGGTAACCACGGTAAACATCGGGTTACTAAGCGCGGCCCTGCGCTTAGTTACCCGATGATTACCCTGGTTACAAGCGAACGCATCGCTGGATCGCTGTCACACACAACGATCCAGCGATGACAGCGGGAGATCCAGCGACGAAAGATAGTTCCAAACGATCTGCTACGACGTACGATTCTCAGCAGGGTCCCTGATCGCCACTGCGTGTCAGACACAGCGAAATCGTATGGATATCGCTGGAACGTCACGGATCGTACCGTCGTAGCGACAAAAGTGCCACTGTGAGACGGTACCCTTAGACCACAGGCTGAACAGATCTGAATTCAAGATTTTCGAACTGACACTGTAATAGTTTTATTTTTGTAAATATGATCCCATCACGATCCCAGCTTGTGTTTTGGTACAGATGTGGCTAGGAGCATAGCAGGCACAGGTGCAGTTTTTGAAATGTTTAAATTAAAGGTTTTTTTTTCAGAAATGCGGTTTAAAATTTTGCGTTAGCGTTCGCATGGGTAAAATATTAACAAAGATACTCTTGTGACATAGCTGGTGAAAGCCTGTACAGTTCTGAGTAGAATGGTGTTTATTTTGTTTCTCTATCTTTTTCCTAGCCTGAGTTATGAGGGGAAATGTAAAGGCAGGCAACACCGAAATTAGCACTTTTTCCGAACTTTGAAAATCAATTAAAAAAATAGAATTTTTCTTCTTCACATTTTGCATTCTCTGACACACTATTGCCAAATAACAAAATCTCAAAAGAATTATAAATATAGAGGTAAAAATCATTGGTTCACTTGACATGACCCATATCTTAAGGGTTCTGTATAACGTTTTAGTTAAGATGTGTCACTGGCATTAGATGTACAGAAAGGACACCTAAAATCTGCAGCAAAACGGTAGTGTCTGAACATAGCCCTACACTTCAGTTTGGAACCATGAAAGATCTATCCTAAATGGTATGTTAATAGCAGATAGAAGGAAACGTGGATATTCCTTCTATCTGCTATTGTGAATCAGTCAAATGGTTTGACTTGTGGATCTGCGGCAGCTGTTGGCTCTGAGTCCTATGGGTTTTTAAAATATGGAATACTAGGTGAGTGCAAACTGATATTTTGAAACTTTTATCGGCTAAGACCCTATTTGCGCTTTTTCTCTCCTAGAGTGTTCTGTGTTTCTGAATGGTATGTTAAAACAAAGATGTCACAGGTACACAAATATACGGTATACGGATATAGTAGTGTTAAGATTACATGAGCAGAGGGTAAGAAAGGATTATTCCTAGTGCTGTACTCAGGAACGCAAAGTCCGATGATTGGTAGTATTAGTATTTGAATTAATGATATTTTCCATACATATGGTATTTTTAGTTTATATAAAGGCATAGTAAATATATGAAAGTGTACCGGCAATATGATATGCCAAGTTTTATTGACTGCCATAAGTTTGTATGGAAAGGTATATGGGCATAGACAAGGCCAATTGTGATTTTAAGGGAACATGGAGGTAATCTGCAATAATAGTATGTGGTAGTAGTATGATCTAAGATAAAGTCATGCTGGTTATTGATGAGTAAAATAGTGTTATCTAATACAAGGGTATGCTGGTTATATAGAGGTAAAATAGTGCTACATCAGCTAATACAAATGCATGCTGGTTATATGGTGATATATAATGTCATATGCAGATAGACTTTACATATAATGTCATGTAGGGATATATTGGAGGTAACGTAGTGTGAGTTTACAAGAAGGCTTACACTGGGGTATGTAAGGCTGCATGGTGATGTCTGAGGGAATATGACTTTATATTGGTTAAATGTAGGTGTGAAGATTTTATGGTGCACGGTTGTATGCAGGTAAAGGTACTCTGTAGTCAAAGGGGTTTTCCGGCCTGAATTGATAGGTCTGCAGTCACTCTGTGTGACTGCAGACTTATGAATTCCCCCAGCGCACACCTTATGTGCTGCGAGGATTCGCCTCTTTCTGAGCCAGGACTGGCGGCTACGTATGCATTATACATACAGCCAAAGACCGTCTGGGAGTATGTACAGTGGGTACTGAAAGTATTCAGACTCCTTTAAATCTTTCACACTTTGTTTCATTGCAGCCATTTGGTAAATTCAAAAAAGTTCTTTTTTTTTTCATTAATTTACACTCTGCACCCCATCTTGACTGAAAAAAACCCCAAATGTAGTAATTTTTGTAAATTTATTAAAAAAGAAAAACTGAAATATCACATGGTCATAAGTATTCAGACCCTTTGCTCAGACACTCATATTTAAGTCATGTGCTGTCCATTTCCTTGTGATCCTCCTTGAGATGGTTCTGTTCCTGCATTGGAGTCCAGCTGTGTTTAATTAAACTGATAGGACTTGATTTGTAAAGGCACACACCTGTCTATATAAGACCTCACAGTGCATGACAGACCAAATGAGAATCATGAGGTCAAAAGAACTGGCCAAGGAGTTCAGAGACAGAATTGTGGCAAGGCACAGATCTGGCCAAGGTTACAACAGAATTTCAGCAGTACTCAAGGTTCCTAAGAGCACAGTGGCCTCCATAATCCTTAAATGGAAGAAGTTTGGGACCACCAGAATTCTTCCTAGACCTGGCCATCCAGACAAACTGAGCAATCGTGGAAGAGTCTTGGTGAGAGAGGTAAAGAAGAACACCAAGATCACTGTGACTGAGCTCCAGAGATGCAGTAGGAAAATGGGAGAAAGTTCCACAAAGTCAACTATCACTGCAGCCCTCCACCAGTCGGGCCTTTATGGCAGAGTGGCCCGACGGAAGCCTTTCCTCAGTGAAAGACATGAAAGCCCGCACAAAGTTTGCTAAAAAACAAAACAAAACATGAAGGACTCCCAGATTATGAGAAATAAGATTTTCTGGTCTGATGAGATGAAGATAGACCTTTTTGGTGATAATTCTAAGTGGTATGTGTGGAGAAAACCAGGCCCAATACAATCCCAACAGTGAAACGTGGTGGCAGCATCATGCTATGGGGTGTTTTTCAGCTGCAGGGACAGGACGACTGGTTGCCATTGAAGGAAACATGAATGCGGTCAAGTACAGAGATATCCTGGATGAAAACCTCTTCCAGAGTGCTCTGGACCTCAGACTTGGCCGAAGGTTCACCTTCCAACAAGACAATGATCCTAAGCACACAGCTAAAATAAGAGTGGCTTCAGAACAACTCTGTGACCATTCTTGACTGGCCCAGCCAGAGCCCTGACCTCAACCCAATTGAGCATCTCTGGAGAGACCTCAAAATGGCTGTCCATCAAGGTTCATTATCCAACTTGATAGAACTGGAGACGATCTGCAAGGAAGAATGTCAGAGGATCCCCGAATCCAGGTGTGAAAAACTTGTTGCATCATTCCCAAGAAGACTCATGGCTGTACTAGCTCAAAATGGTGCTTCTACTCGATACTGAGCAAAGGGTCTGAATACTTATGACCATGGGATAATTCAGCTTTTCTTTTTTAATAAATTTGCAAAAATTTCTACATTTGTTTTTTTTTTTCAGTCAAGATGGGATACAGAGTGTACATTAATGAATAAATAAAGAGTGAAAAATTTAAACGGCAAATCCTCGCAGCAAAATAGTGTGCGCTGGGGGAATTGATAAGTCTACAGTCACACAGAGTGACTGCAGACTTATCAATTTAGGCCGGACAACCCCTTTATACGTGAGATTATATTGTATAGTAGTTATATAAAGATGAAGGCTTGAACCAGATGTACCTGTCTTTTTTCAACCTATGTTTTTGATGCATGCTAGTTATATGGTGAACTATAATGTTATAATGCGGTATATGCAAGTTATATGGATCAAAACTGGTTATATGGAGGTATACTGCTTACAGGGATTTTCCATTTTCAGAAAACATGTCCACAGGCTGTTTTTATCATAACAAACTGTGCTTTTGTCAATCTATCTGACTCCAGTGTTGTCACTGCCCACTGTTCCAAGTGTGTTTTTGTCTGCAGCACTGACATCACATCGACAACACTGCAGCCAATCAGTAAGCTCAGGGACTGTGTAGTTCATGCCTTCTACTCTTGCAGAGCTGGTGATCTCGCATTATTAGCTGAAGTGCTGTTATTAGCTGAAGACACTGGGAGCAGTGGCAGGGACTCAGTACTTGACTCGAGGGTGAGTAAAGAAGTTTTTTTTAACCCCTTAATGACCGGGCCAAATTTTTTAAAATCTGACCCGTGTCCCTTTATGTAGAATCCTTAAACTAATCCCAGTGGTTTTGAGATTGTTTTTTCATGACACATTATACTTTATGATAATGGTAAATTTAGGACGATATGTTTTGTGTTGATTTATACAAAATATCAAAAATTTGACAAATGTAAAAAATTAGCAATTTTCAAACTTTGATTATGCCTTTAGTCACACCACAGAAAAAACATTAATAAAAACATTTCCGCCATGCCTGCTTTACATAGGCACCATTTGTAAAATGTTCTTTTATTTTGTTTGCATTTTAGAAGGTTTAAAAATGCAGGAGCAATTTTTTTATCTTTTCAAGGAAATGTACAAAATTTATTTTTTTAGGGACCTATCCAGGTTTGAAATTACTTTAGGCGTCCTACATATTGGAAAACCCCCAAAAGTGATACCATTTTAAAAACAACACCCCCTAACATACTGAAAACTGCTGTAAGGTAGTTTATTAACCCTTCAGGTGATTTACAGGAATTAACGTAAAGTGGCATGACAGAAATGAAAGTGTATTTTTGCCACCTAAATGTCGCTAACTTCTGAACAGGCCACTGTAGCTGGCAGGCTCTAAGGTCGTTATTTGGTCATGAATTGCCATGGCGAACATCAGGGTCACAAAATCATGATCTCAGGGTGCCAATGAGGTTAAATACACTGCTCAAAAAAATAAAGGGAACACCTAAACAACAGAATATAACTCCAAGTAAATCAAACTTCTGTGAAATCAAACTGTCCACTTAGGAAGCAACACTGTTTGACAATTTCACATGCTGTTGTGCAAATGGAATAGACAACAGATGGAAATTATTGGCAATTATCAAGGCACACTCAATAAAGGAGTGGTTCTGCAGGTGGGGACCACAGACCACATCTCAGTACCAATGCTTTCTGGCTGATGTTTTGGTCACTTTTGAATGTTGGTTGTGCTTTCACACTCGTGGTAGCATGAGACGGACTCTACAACCCACACAAGTGGCTCAGGTAGTGCAGCTCATCCAGGATGGCACATCACTGCGAGCTGTGGCAAGAAGGTTTGCTGTGTCTGTCAGCGTAGTGTCCAGAGGCTGGAGGCGCTACCAGGAGACAGGCCAGTACACCAGGAGATGTGGAGGGGGCTGTAGGAGGGCAACAACCCAGCAGCAGCCTTTGTGCAAGGGGGAATAGGAGGAGCACTGCCAGAGCCCTGCAAAATTACCTCCAGCAGGCCACAAATGTGCATGTGTCTGCACAAATGGTTATAAACTGACTCCATGAGGATGGTCTGAGGGCCCGAAGTCTACAGATGGGATTGGCAAATTCGCCACTGGCGCCCTGCTCTCTTCACAGATGAAAGCAGATTCACACTGAGCACGTGAGACGCTGTGGGGAACGATCTGCCTGCAACATCCTTCAGCATGACCAGTTTGGGAGTGGGCAGTAGCGTAGCTGGGGGGGGCAGAGGGGGCCAACGCCCCGGGCCCCGCGCTCTGAGGGGGCCCACCGGGAGCTACGCCACTGTAACTGCATCGGCGCGTGCAGCATTCTGCGGCAGAGCAGGGAGAATTGATCTCCCTGCTCTGCCGCTATGGGGCCCCTGAGCAGGCGGGGGGGCCCGGTGCCAGCAGTGGGCCCCCCGCCCGTCATCGCATGGTGAGCTGTATCGGCATCTAGCCGATACAGCTCACCGCAGTGATGAGGGAAGCTGCACTGCGCTCCTCCCATCATCCCCCACACCGTCTGACAGCGGGCGCGATGACGTCACCGCCCAGCGCCCGCTGTCAGATGAGCGGGAACAGGAAGCACCGCTGGAACAAGGAGAGGTATTTATTTACTGTGTTTTTATGGGGGCTGCCTTATTGTACAGTATCTGTCTATAGGGGGGAGTGCTGCCTTATTGTACAGTAGCTGCCTATAGGGGGGGAGTGCTGCCTTATTGTACAGTATCTGCCTATAGGGGGGAGTGCTGCCTTATTGTGCAGTATCTGCCTATGGGGGGGAGTGCTGCCTTATTGTACAGTATCTGCCTATAGGGGGGGAGTGTTGCCTTGTTGTACAGTATCTGCCTATAGGGGGGGAGTGCTGCCTTATATACAGGATCAGCCTATAGGGGAGGAAGTGCTGCCTTATATACAGGATCTGCCTATAGGGGAGGGAGTGCTGCCTTATATACAGAATCTGCCTATGGGGGGAGTGCTGCCTTATATACAGGATCTGCCTATGGGGGGAGTGCTGCCTAATTCTACAGGATCTGCCTATGGGGGGGAGTGCTGCCTTATTCTACAGGATCTGCCTATGGGGGGAGTGCTGCCTTATTCTAAAGGATCTGCCTATGGGGGGGGTGCTGCCTTATACTACAGGGTCTGCCTATGGGGGGTGCTGCTTTAAACTACAGGGTCTGCCTATAGGGGTGCTGCCTTGTGCTATATTGAGGACTATCTGGCACATTATACTATATGGAGGTTATGGGGCCATCATACAGTGTGGGGATTACAGTGTTGGAGCCATCAAACAGTTTGAAGGCTACTAAGGGGTCAGTATACTGTGTGGGTGGTACTATACAGTTAGGGGGCATTATACTGTGCATAGGGGAGCTGTAAAGGGGGAGACTCTGGACATTGTTAAATGTAAAATGGGCACTTTTTGTAATAGGGGAACTCAGGTTACTGTGACTATCAAAGGGGCACACAGAGGGCATTATTACTTTCAAAAGGGCAAAATGTGGGCTCTGTTTTCTAGGGCACTTGCACCCGGCATTACTATATTATAGAGGGGTGCTTTAGAATTTAGAGGGTACAGAGAACCACAGAGTAGGTGCAGTAATAGGGTCACATATGGCAGCAGAGGCTCAGTATCAGGGCATCAGGTGGAGTAATAGGGACACATATGGCAGCAGCGGCTCAGTATCGGGGTATTAGGTGCAGTAATAGGGACACATACGGCAGCAGCGGCTCAGTATTGGGGTATCAGGTGCCGTAATAGGGACATATACGGCAGCAGCGGCTCAGTATTGGGGTATCAGGTGTAATAGGGACACATACGGCAGCAGCGGATCAGTATTGGGGTATCACATGCAGTAATAGGGACACATACGGCAGCAGTGGCTCAGTATTGGGGTATGAGGTGTAGTAATAGGGACACATACAGCAGCAGGGGCTCAGTATTGGGGTATCAGCAGGATGAGGGGTTTGTGCAGGTTGGGAATAGATGGTGATGGCTGGAATGTGAGAAGTGAAACGTGTCTTTGTTGGTTTCTCTGCAGACGAGTTGTAGCTGGAAGAAGTTGTCATGTCTGTCTGGGCCAGATGGAAAAGACAGGAAAAGTGACGACTCCATCATAAAGAACGTCAATGGTAAGAGATTATCTGTAACTGCTGTGATCTGTTATATGCTCTGTAGGGCTAGTATCTACCACTGACCATATGGCGGTAATATCCATGTTGGTCGTTATATAGAGATTATCTTCAGTAACAGCGCGGTCATCTGCTGAGGTTCTCCACTGTTAGGGGGCGTCATCGAGTTGTAATCAAGGTTACCTGGTTAGGGGCCCACTCAGAAGCTTCGCCCCCCCTGGACCAAAACCCTAGCTACGCCTCTGGGAGTGGGTCATTAATAGTGTGGGGTGGCATTTCTTTGGAGGGCTGCACAGCCCTCCATGTGCATGCCAGAGGTAGCCTGACTGCCATTAGGTACCGAGATGAGATCCTCAGACCCCTTGTGAGACCATATGCTGGTGCGATTGGCCCTTAGTTCCTCCTAATGCAGGACAATGCCAAACCTCATGTGGCTGGAGTGTGTCAGCAGTACCTGAAAGATGAAGGCATTGAAGCTATGGAATGGCCCGCCCATTCCCCAGACCTGAATCCGATTGAACACATCTGGGACATCATGTCTTGCACCATCCACCAATGTCACCTTGCACCACAGACTGTCCTGGAGTTGGCGGATGCTTTAGTCCAGGTCTGGGAGGAGATCCCTCAGGAGACCATCCGCCGCCTCATCAGGAGCATGCCCAGGCATTGTAGGGAGATCATACAGGCACGTGGAGGCCACACACACTACTGAGCATCATTTCTT
Organism: Ranitomeya variabilis; assembly: GCF_051348905.1. NCBI lineage: Eukaryota > Metazoa > Chordata > Amphibia > Anura > Dendrobatidae > Ranitomeya > Ranitomeya variabilis. The sequence goes on along the minus strand of NC_135235.1, from coordinate 402,796,667 downwards.
TGTCTTGAGGCATTTCCACTGAAGTTGGATCAGCCTGTAACTTCAGTTTCCACTTTGATTTTGAGCATCATTCCAACTCCAGACCTCCGTGGGATATTAGTTGTGATTGACGTTGATCATCTTTAGGTTTTATTGTTCTCAACACATTCCACTATGTAATGAATAAAGATTTACAACTGGAATATTTCATTCAGTGATATCTAGGATGTGGGATTTTAGTGTTCCCTTTATTTTTTTGAGCAGTGTAGGAAGCCCCCAAACTCTGTTAACATTTATATGATGTAATCACTTTTGACAGCAGCATCTAAGTGGTTAAACAGCTATGGACGGTGCCAACACTGATTGTGGCTAATGCGGCAAGTTGTCAGCTATAGTGTACAGCTGACCGCTGCTGGATTGTCACCTGCATAGGGATGCTATTCTTTTATATCACAGGTTAGTAAAAAGACATATTGGCGTTCATTAAGGGGTTAAAGCTTGTTTTTGAAAACAGGAAAACTCATAAATGGAGGTATGCTAATAACATAGATGTGTTTGAGGTTATGTAAGGTGTACTAGTTATTTGCTGAATTGAGAGATTAAAGGGGATCTGTTGTTAGATTTCACAATATAAAATTGTATACACTATTGAATTGATCTTAGACCTGAGCAGTATGGTGTACTTAATTTTAAAATCCATGTAAGAATGGTTGTATAATTCTTTTTGAAAAGTTCCCTGACCTGATAGTAAGATTTGAAAGCTTGCCTCTTAAAATGCTGATTGCAATATCAGGATTATACAACCATTCTGACATGGATTTTGAATGTACGCACAATAGTCTCATCAGGTTTAAGATATCTATCTACCGATGTATTTAGCTTGTATTATGACATTTGGTAAAGAATATTCCACTTTAACCCCTTTCTGTCATTGGACGTACTATTCCATCCATGTGGGGTGGGCCCTACTTCCCAAGGACGGAATAGTACGTCCAGCACGATCGGCCGCGCTCACGGGGGGAGCGCGGCCGATCGCGGCCGGGTGTCAGCTGACTATCGCAGCTGACATCCGGCACTATGTGCCAGGAGCGGTCACGGACCGCCCGCGGCACATTAACCCCCGGCACACCGCGATCAAACATGATCGCGGTGTACCGGCGGTATAGGGAAGCATCGCGCAGGGAGGGGGCTCCCTGCGTGCTTCCCTGAGACCCCCGGAGCAACGCGATGTGATCGCGTTGCTCCGAGGGTCTCCTACCTCCTTCCTCGCTGCAGGTCCCGGATCCAAGATGGCTGCGGCATCCGGGTCCTGCAGGGAGGGAGGTGGCTTACCGAGTGCCTGCTCAGAGCAGACGCTGGTAAGCCTGCAGCCCTGTCAGTGAGATCGGTGATATGACAGAGTGCTGTGCACACTGTCAAATCACCGATCTGTGATGTCCCCCCCTGGGACAAAGTAAAAAAGTAAAAAAAAAATGTCCACATGTGTAAAAAAAAAAATTAAAAAAAAAATCCTAAATAAATAAATTTAAAAAAAAAATTATTCCCATAAATACATTTCTTTATCTAAATAAAAAAAAAAATCAAACAATAAAAGTACACATATTTAGTATCGCCGCGTCCGTAATGACCCCACCTATAAAACTACATAACTAGTTAACCCCTTCAGTGAACACCGTAAAAAAAAAAAAAACGAGGCAAAAAACAACGCTTTATTCTCATACCGCCAATCAAAAAGTGGAATAACACGCGATCAAAAAGACTGATATAAATAACCATGGTACCGCTGAAAACGTCATCTTGTCCCGCAAAAAACGAGGCACCATACACCATCATCAGCGAAAAAATAAAAAAGTTATAGTCCTCAGAATAAAGCGATGCCAAAATATTTATTTTTTCTATAAAATAGCTTTTATCGTATAAAAGCGCCAAACATAAAAAAATGATGTAAATGAGATATCGCTGTAATCGTACTGACCCGAAGAATAAAACTGCTTTATCAATTTTACCAAACGCGGAACGGTATAAACGCCTCCCCCAAAAGAAATTAATGAATAGCTGGTTTTTGGTCATTCTGCCTCACAAAAATCGGAATAAAAAGCGATCAAAAAATCTCCCGTGCCCGAACATGTTACCAATAAAAACGTCAACTCGTCCCGCAAAAAACAAGACCTCACATGACTCTGTGGACTCAAATATGGAAAAATTATAGCTCTCAAAATGTGGTAACGCAAAAAATATTTTTTGCAATAAAAAGCGTCTTTCAGTGTGTGACGGCTGCCAATCATAAAAATCCGCTAAATAACCCGCTATAAAAGTAAATCAAACCCCCCTTCATCACCCGCTTAGGCTACATTCACATTTGCGTTGTGCGCCGCAGCGTCGGCGACGCAACGCACAATGCAGGAACACCGCATGCACAACGCATTGCACAACGCTGCGTTTTGCGACGCATGCGTCCTTTTTTTGCTTGATTTTGTACGCACAAAAAATGCAACTTGCTGCGTCCTCTGCGCCATGACGCGTGTGCCGCAGTGACGCATGCGTCGCAAAACGCAAGTGCAACGCATGTCCATGCACCCCCATGTTAAATATAGGGGCGCATGATGCATGCGGCGACGCTGCGGCGCCCGACGCTGCGGCGCAGAACGGTAATGTGAACGTAGCCTTAGTTAGGGAAAAATTAAAAAAATTAAAAAAATTTATTTATTTCCATTTTCCCATTAGGGTTAGGGCTAGGGTTAGGGCTAGGGCTAGGGTTAGGGCTACATTTAGGGTTGGGGCTAAAGTTAGGGTTAGGGTTTGGATTACATTTACGGTTGGGAATAGGGTTGGGATTAGGGTTAGGGGTGTGTCTGGGTTAGAGGTGTGGTTAGGGTTACCGTTGGGATTAGGGTTAGGGGTGTGTGTGGATTAGGGTTTGTTATAATTGGGGGGTTTCCACTGTTTAGGCACATCAGGGGCTCTCCAAACGTGACATGGCGTCCCATTTCAATTCCAGCCAATTCTGCGTTGAAAAAGTAAAACAGTGCTCCTTCCCTTCCAAGCTCTCCCGTGCGCCCAAACAGGGGTTTACCCCAACATATGGGGTATCAGCGTACTCGGAACACATTGGAGAACAACTTTTGGGGTCCAATTTCTCCTGTTACCCTTGGGAAAATACAAAACTGGGGCTAAAAAATAATTTTTGTGGAAAAAAAAAATATTTTTTATTTGCATGGCTCTGTGTTATAAACTGTAGTGAAACACTAGGGGGTTCAAAGCTCTCACAACACATCTAGATGAGTTCCTTAGGGGGTCTACTTTCCAAAGTGGTGTCACTTGTGGGGGTTTTTTACTGTTTAGGTACATTAGGGGCTCTGCAAACGCAATGTCACGCCTGCAGACCATTCCATCTAAGTCTGCATTCCAAATGGCGCTCCTTCCCTTCCGAGCCCTCCCATGCGCCCAAACGGTGGTTCGCCCCCACATATGGGGTATCAGCGTACTCAAGACAAATTGGACAACAACTTTTGGGGTCCAATTTCTCCTGTTACCATTGGGAAAATACAAAACTGGGGGCTAAAAAATAATTTTGGGGGGACATTTTTTATTTATTTATTTTCACGGCTCTGCGTTATAAACTAGTGAAACACTTGGGGGTTCAAAGTTCTCACAACACAACTAGATAAGTTCCTTGGGGGGTCTAGTTTCCAATATTGGGTCACTTGTGGGGGGTTTCTACTGTTTAGGTACATTAGGGGCTCTGCAAATGCAATGTGACGCCTGCAGACCAATCCATCTAAGTCTGCATTGCAAATGATGCTCCTTCCCTTCCGAGCTCTGCCATGCGCTCAAACGGTGGTTCCCCCCCAGATATCAGGTATCAGCGTACTCAGGACAAATTGGACAACAATATATAGGGTCTAATTTCTCCTGTTACCCTTGGAAAAATACAAAACTGGGGGCTAAAAAATAATTTTTGTGGAAAAAAAATATTTTTTATTTGCACGGCTCTGCGTTATAAACTGTAGTGAAACACTTAGGGGTTCAAATCTCTCACAACACATCTAGATGGGTTCCTTAGGGGGTCTACTTTCCAAAATGGTGTCACTTGTGTTTTTTTTTACTGTTTAGGTACATTAGGGGCTCTGCAAACGCAATGTGACGCCTGCAGACCATTCCATCTAAGTCTGCATTCCAAATGGCGCTCCATCCCTTCCGAGCCCTCCCATGCGCCCAAACGGTGGTTCCCCCCCACATTTGGGGTATCAGCGTACTCAGGACAAATTGGACAACAACTTTTGGGGTCCAATTTCTCCTGTTACCCTTGGGAAAATACAAAACTGGGGGCTAAAATATAATTTTTGTGGGAAAAAATTTTTGTTTTATTTTTACGGCTCTGCATTATAAACTTCTGTGAAACACTTGGTGGGTCAAAGTGCTCACCACACCTCTAGATAAGTTCTTTAGGGGGTCTACTTTCCAAAATGGTGTCACTTGTGGGGGGGTTTCAATGTTTAGGCACATCAGTGGCTCTCCAAACGCAACATGGCGTCCCATCTCAATTCCTGTCAATTTTGCAGTGAAAAGTCAAACGGCGCTCCTTCCCTTCCGAGCTCTACCATGCGCCCAAACAGTGGTTTACCCCCACATATGGGGTATCAGCGTACTGAGGACAAATTGCACAACAACTTTTGTGGTCCAATTTCTTCTCTTACCCTTGGGAAAATAAAAAATTGGGGGCGAAAAGATCATTTTTGTGAAAAAATATGATTTTTTATTTTTACGGTCCTGCATTATAAACTCCTGTGAAGCACTTAGTGGGTCAAAGTGCTCACCACACATCTAGATAAGTTCCTTAGGGGGTCTACTTTCCAAAATGGTGTCACTTGTGGGGGGTTTCAATGTTTAGGCACATCAGTGGCTCTCTAAACGCAACATGGCGTCCCATCTCAATTCCTGTCAATTTTGCAGTGAAAAGTCAAACGGCGCTCCTTCCCTTCCGAGCTCTCCCATGCGCCCAAACAGTGGTTTACCCCCACATATGGGGTATCAGCGTACTCAGAACAAATTGTACAACAACTTTTGGGGTCCAATTTCTTCTCTTACCCTTGGGAAAATAAAAAATTGGGGGCGAAAAGATCATTTTTGTGAAAAAATGTGATTTTTTATTTTTACGGTTCTGCATTATAAACTTCTGTGAAGCACTTGGTGGGTCAAAGTGCTCACCACACCTCTAGATAAGTTCCTTAGGGGGTCTACTTTCCAAAATGGTGTCACTTGTGGGGGGTTTCAATGTTTAGGCACATCAGTGGCTCTGCAAACGCAACATGGCGTCCAATCTCAATTCCAGTCAATTTTGCATTGAAAAGTCAAATGGCGCTCCTTCACTTCCGAGCTCTGTCATGCGCCCAAACAGTGGTTTACCCCCACATATGGGGTATCGGCGTACTCAGGACAAATTGTATAACATCTTTTGTGGTCCATTTTCTCCTGTTACCCTTGGTAAAATAAAACAAATTGGAGCTGAATTAAATTTTGTGTGAAAAAAAGTTAAATGTTCATTTTTATTTAAACATTCCAAAAATTCCTGTGAAACACCTGAAGGGTTAATAAACTTTTTGAATGTGGTTTTGAGCACCTTGAGGGGTGCAGTTTTTAGAATGGTGTCACACTTGGGTATTTTCTATCATATAGACCCCTCAAAATGACTTCAAATGAGATGTGGTCCCTAAAAAAAAAATGGTGTTGTAAAAATGAGAAATTGCTGGTCAACTTTTAACCCTTATAACTCCCTAACTAAAAAAAAATGTTGGTTCCAAAATGATGCTGATGTAAAGTAGACATGTGGGAAATGTTACTTATTAAGTATTTTGTGTGACATATCACTGTGATTTAATTGCATAAAAATTCAAATTTGGAAAATTGCGAAATTTTCAAAATTTTCACCAAATTTCCATTTTTTTCACAAATAAACACAGGTAATATCAAAGAAATTTTACCACTATCATGAAGTACAATATGTCACGAGAAAACAATGTCAGAATCACCAGGATCCGTTGAAGCGTTCCAGAGTTATAACCTCATAAAGGGACAGTGGTCAGAATTGTAAAAATTGGCCCGGTCCATAACGTGCAAACCACCCTTGGGGGTGAAGGGGTTAATAGTGTTGAGCGAATTTACTCAGATAATGTGTTGTCCGAGAGTATCTTGGACGTGCTCGAACACTATGTTCGAGTCCCTGCGGTTGCATGTTTAGACAGCCACAACACATGCAGGGATTGCCTAACAGCTACAAGTTATGCAGCCATGGGGACTTGAACATATTATTTGAGCACACCCAAGATACTTGCATAACACCCGGGCATGCTCAGATAACACGTTATCCGAGCACGTTCGCTCATCACTACTCTTTAATAGTGATGAGCGAATATACTCGTTACTCGAGATTTCCCAAGCACGCTCGGGTGACCTCCGAGTATTTTTTAGTGCTCGGAGATTTAGTTTTTTTCGCCGCAGCTGAATGATTTACAGCTACTAGCCTGCTTGATTACATGTGGGGATTCCCTAGCAACCAGGCAACCCCCACATATACTTAGCCTGGCTAATAGCTGTAAATTATTCAGCTGAGGCGATGAAAACTAAATCTCCGAGCACTAAAAAATACTCGGAGGACACCCGAGCGTGCTTGGGAAATCTCGAGTAACAAGTATATTCGCTAATCACTACTCTTTAACCCTTTTCTGCACTGGCGTGTAAAAGTGTGGCATTCTAAACATGCAACTTGTAACACTAATGCTGGCATCCCTGCATGTTCCCCTTCATCGTGGCAGGGACAAAAACATACTGCCCTGGCTGCTCAGTGAGTTCTCTGTGCCCTGCATGGCTTCCTTCCCCCCTGAGCCTTGAGAACACCGTGCAGGTCTCCAGGAGGGGAGCTCCCTGATTCTTAAAGGCTCAGCACGCGTACCTTGGAAATGCTAGGAGGCATCTAGCATTTATGTCACTCTCCCTTGAAGTGAGGTGCCTGTGTAAGACCCTCCTTAATGTTAGTTTGTGTTTGTCCCTGCTAAGTTAGTTGTCAGGTCCCTGAACTGATCCCTGAACCTATTGTATTAGTTCCTGAACCCATTGAAGATCCCGCTTAGTCTGAACCAATTGTGTTAGTCAATCTGCAAGCTGCTAGCTAGTAGCGTTGAGGGAATTTGCTCGGGTACCTGTACCAGCCGAGTCTGAAAATGCACCTGAACCGTGAAAGCTCTGCTGAGGTACCTGAAGACACTCCGGCGGTAGCCGAACCTGACAGCACTCCTGTAGTACCTGAACCCTAAAGCTGCACCAGTGGTTCCTGTATCACTAAGCCGTTACCTGAGTTGGACACTGCTCCTGAGGTACCTGAAGCTGTTTTGGCGGTACGTGAACTCCAAGGCCGCTCCAGCAGTACCTGAGCCTGAAGCCACATCTGTAATACCTGAACCTTGAAGCTGCAGCAGCGGTACTTGAATCCCAAAGCCGCATCAGCGGTACCCGAACATGTTCCGGCGGTACTTGAACCAGCACCAATGTCTGTTCTGGTCAGTGTTCCATAGTCCATACGGTCAGAGCCTGTTCCAGCATCCAAATCCAGTTCTGCCTGTGACTCTGTCAGTATCCCTTCTGCTTGGTGACCCAGAACCTGTGTTGTCTGAACAGACTCCGAATCCTGTCCTGCCAGTGACTCGGAGTCCAAGATCCTAAACCCTGGAGTCAGCAGCTGCCTAACGGGGACTGCCTAGGAGTGGTACCTGGTGGATACTTACAGCTCAAGCCTAACTCCACCATCAGGAGCTCTTAGCTAAGCCCTACCCCATGATCCATGCATACGCGTAACACAACTCTCATACCACATACTACTGACAGTGGAGCATTGCCCACACCATGAAGCATGGTGAACAGTGTTAACCCCTTAAGCCCCGAGGGTGGTTTGCTCGTTAATGTCCGGGCCAATATTTACAATTCTGACCACTGTCCCTTTATGAGGTTATAACTCTGGAATGCTTCAACGGATCTTGGTGATTCTGAGATTCTTTTCTTGTGACATATTGTACTTCATGATAGTGGTAAAATTTATTTGATATAACTTGCGTTTATTTGGTAAAAACGAAACTTTGGAGAAAATTTGGAAAATTTTGCAATTTTCAAACTTTGAATTTGTGTGCCCTTAAAACAGAAATATGTCACACAATATAGTTAATAAATAACATTTCCCACAAGTCTACTTTACATCAGAACAATTTTGGAAACAAAATTTTTTCTTGTTAGGGAGTTATAAGGGTTAAAAGTTGACCAGCGATTTCTCATTTTTACAACAAAATTTACAAAACCATTTTTTTTAGGGACCACCTCACATTTGAAGTCACATTTAGGGGTCTATATAGCAAAAAATACACAAAAGTGACACCATTCTAAAAACTGCACCCCTCAGGCTGATCAAAACCACATTCAAGAAGTTTATTAAATCTTCAGGTGCTTCACAGGAGCAGAAGCAATGTGGAAGGAAAAAATGAAAATGTAACTTTTCATTCACAAAAACGATCTTTTAGCAACAATTTTTTTATTTTCCCAAGGGTAAAAAGAGAAATTGGACCACGAAAGATGTTGTCCAATTTGTCCCGAGTACGATGATACCCCATATGTGAGGGGGAACCACTGTTTGGGTGCATGGCAGGGCTCGGAAGGAAAGGAGCGCCGTTTGATTTTTTCAACCTAAAATTGGCTGGAATTGTGATCGGACGCCATGTTGCGTTTGACGAGCCTCTGATGTGCTTAAACAGTGGAAACACCCCACAAGTGACCCCATTTTGGAAACTAGACCCCGTAAGGAACTTATCTAGATGTGTGATTAGCACTTTGAACCCCCAGGGGCTTCACAGAAGTTTATAACGCCCGGGCATGAAAATAAAAAATCATTTTTTTCCACAAACATGATGGTTTAGACCCCAATTTTTTATTTTCCTAAAGATAACAGGAGAAATTGGACCCTAAAAGTTGTTGTGCATTTTGTACTGAGTACGTTGATACCCCATATGTGGGGGGGAACCACTGTTTGGGCGCACGGCAGGGCTCGGAAGTGAAGGAGCGCCGTTTGAATTTTTTCAACCTAAAATTGGCTGGAATAGCAAGTGACCCCATTTTGGAAACTAGACCCCCTAAGGAACTTATCTAGATGTGTGGTGAGCACTTTGAACCCCCAGGGGCTTCACTAATGTTTATAATGCCTGGGCATTAATGAAAAAATTATATTTTTTCCCCACAAAAAAGATTTTCTAGTCCCCAATTTTTTATTTTCACAAGGGTAACAGGAGAAATTGGACCTCAAATGTTGTTGTCCAATTTGTCCTGAGTACGCTGGTACCCCATATGTGGGAAAAAACTACTGTTTGGGCACACGTCAGGGCTCGGAAGGGAAGTAGTGACGTTTTGGAATGCATGCTTTGATGGAATGTTCTGCGGCCGTCATGTTCCGTTTGACGAGCCCCTGATGTGCCTAAACAGTGGAAACCCCCCACAAGTGACCCCAATTTGGAAACTAAACCCCCTAAGGAACTTGTCTAGATGTGTGGTGAGAACTTTGAACCCCCAAGTGCTTCACTAAAGTTTATAACGCCCGGGTGTGAAAATAAAAAATCCTATTTTTTGCCCACAAAAATGATTTTTAGTCCCCAATTTTTTATTTTCCCAAGGGTAACAGGAGAAATTGGACCTCAAATGTTGTTGTCCAATTTGTCCTGAGTACGCTGGTACCCCATATGTGGGAAAAAACTGTTTGGGCGCACGTTCGGGCTCGAAAGGGAAATACTGACGTTTTGGAATGCAGACTTTTATGGAATCGTCTGCGGGCATCATGTTTCGTTTGCAGAGCCCCTGATGTGCCTAAACAGGGAAAAAACCCACAAGTGACAACATTTTGGAAAGTAGACCCCCAAAGAACTTACGTAGATGTGCCTGCTTTGGAACTAATCTGTTTCCTGTGAAGTAAATTAGTAATGCATGGAGGTGTGGTACAATTTAAAGCAATCCTTCATACACAGGCCAGGTTTTTCGGGGCAGGTGTCGCATTGATAGAAGGTGTCCTTGCGAATTCCTCTTTTGTAGCACACTTGGCACCTTTTTTTCCAGTTGGCGGGACCACCCCAGGAAAATGCTGACCTGGTACGATACGTGCACCTTCAGTTCCAGAAGTACTGGGGCCCGCTCCTTCCCTCGTGCCAAACATCAGGGCCTTAACCACTACCTCCTGGAAATGAAGGTATGACGTATCGGTGTTGCGTGCACATCGTGACAGCAGGAAAGCGTTGAGCATTGCCATCTATACAATGTGCACGGACAGCTTTTTGTACCACACCCTGGCATTTCTCAAAGCACTGTACGGTTGGAGGAGTTAATCAGAGAGATCAACGCCCCCATGTTTTTGTTGTACCCCAGTACACAGGTCGGTTTGCTGATCTCTGTAGAGATACCCCGTACAGTGCTGAGGGCGCTGCCATGACCGTGTATGGTGGTCAATAGAAGGACATCCCTTTTGTCCTTGTACTTGACCACAAGCAGGTGGTCGCTACATTGGGCTTTGCTCTCACCTTTTCTGAGAATCTGCCCAAGTAGTGTCTTTGGGAGGCCTCTCTGATTTTTGCGGACAGTACCGCAGGCTGCGGTACCTCGCGCAGAGAGAGATTTGTAGAGTGGGATGCTGGTGTTAAAGTTATCGGTATAGAGGTGATAACCTTTATCCAGCAGTGGGTGCACCAAATCCCACACAATTTTCCCACTCACTCCCAGGATAGGACACTCAGGCGGTTCAATCCTGCTGTCCTTCCCTTCGCACACTCTAAAGCTGTAGGTGTACCCTGAGGTACTCTCACACAGATTGTAGAGTTTGATTCCGTACCTGGCCCTCTTGCTGGGCAGGTACTGACGGAATCTGAGCCGCCCCTTAAAATGAATTAAGTACTCATCCACGCAGATGTCCCTTTGAGGCACGAACACTTCAGCAAACTTTTTGTTGAAGTGTTCGATGACCGGACGAACTTTGAACAGACGGTCAAAGTTGGGGTCATCTCGTGCGGGACACTGTGCATTATCGTTATAATGCAGGAACTTATGGATGGCCTCAAAACGCGTCCGGTTCATGACCATTCGGAACACTGGAGTGTTATATAAAATATCAACACTCCAATATTGCCGAAGTTCAGGCTTCTTCAGGATCCCCATGTGGAGGACCAGGCCCCAAAACTGCATCATTTCAACTGCGTCTACAGGAGACCAGTTAGAATATGATGAACCCGAGTTTTGGTCCAAAAATTGCTGAGCATACAAATTAGTTTGCTCCACCATTAAGTTAACGAATGCCTCAGACAAAAAGACTTTGAAAAAGTCTGGTTCTGTGAGGCCGGTGGTGTCAAACTTGATTCCTGATTCTGCCACAAAATCAGGAATCAGTGGCTCGTAATTTTCAGGTGGCGAGGTCCATATGGGGTCCGCAGTGGGCTGCGCTGGTTCGTCTTCGGCAATGGTGGGCGCTTCTTCATCTTTCTCAATGATGGGCGCTGCCTCATCTTCTGTCCTGCGGCGTCTGCGTGGTGGTTCCGCAGGGCCGAAGGAGGAAGATGAGTGGGAAGAGGATGTGGAAGAATCGGAAAAATAAAGAAAAGTGGGATCCTCTCCCTCGCAATCAGTGTCGGAGGCAAGGAAAGAATATGCCTCCTCCGCTGAATAGCGCTGTTGGGACGAGCAGGACATTGTTTTTGTAAGTATGGTGCTTGGGTGTACTTTATTGGTAACTATGTGTAAGTGTGGGGGGATAGTGCTTGGTGCAAACTACTCTGAAAAGAAAAAGCTAAAGGAAAAAAAAGCAAATGGGGAAAAAAAAATACCTGTGAAAGGAAAAGTCTAAAACAGCAGGCCCTAGCTCTCATAAGTGAACGACGTCACTTATCAAAGTTCGGTGGCTGCTGGGTGTGCGAACGGCGATGTGAAAAAAACGGCAGGCACGAGAGCTCTGATAAGTGAACCGCGTCACTTATTATAATTCAGCGGCTGCTGGGTGCGTGCACAGGGATGTGAGGAAAAAAGAAAAGGAAGGCACGGGTTAGACGCGGCGGCTGGGTGAGCGCGCGGGGATGTGAAAAGAAAGAAAAGGAAGGCACGGGTTAGACGCGGCGGCTGGGTGCGTGCACGGGGATATGGAAAAAAAAAAAGGAAGGCACGGGTTAGACGCGGTGGCTGGGTGCGCGCACGGGGATGTGAAAAAAAACCCAGAAGGCACGGGTTAGACGCGGCGGCTGGGTGCGCGCACGGGGATGTAAATAAAACGGCAGGCACGAGAGCTTTGATAAGTGAACCGCGTCACTTATCAAAGTTCGGCAGCTGCTGGTTGTGCGCACAGGTGTGGTGAAAAAAAAAATGAAAACGGCAGGCACAAGCTCTGATAAGTGAACTGCGTCACTTATCAAAGTTTGGCAGCTGTGGGATGGGTGTACGGACTTGGCGCAAAGGGGGCTGATGAAAAAAAGCGAGCACGAGTGTTGATCGGTGAACTGCGTCACCAATCAACACTCGGTGGCTGCTAAACGTGCGTACGGAGGCGGCGCAAAGAGGGATGGAGGGGGGTAAAGAAGAGGTGGGATGGGGGATTGGTGGGGGGAAGAGGGATCGGGTAGGGGCTGATAACACTTACGTTTGTAGTCTCTCTTTCTTCTGTCTTCTTTCTTCTGTATTCTTTTCTTTAGGAAGGATCGTGGTGTTACAGGCTTCTGTAGCACCACAAGGCCCAGCAAGAGTAGATCTGGCTGTGTGACCGTTCTGCAGGAGTCCTCAGCTAGAGTGAGGACCCCTGCAGAGCTGTTAGACAGGTCACATGCAGGTGACAGACAGGTCACAGAGCGGTCACACCACTGCTGTGAGCTGTCATTGGTGGGATCGAATGATAACATCGATCCCACCAATCCCTGCAGGTCCTGGTGACCATGGCAACTGCCTAGGATCCCTCCGATCCTAGGCAAGTCACCAGCAGGGCACACAGCGGTCACAACGTGACCGCCGCTGTGCCCTGTGATTGGCGCGATCGTCGATAGCATCGATAGCGCCAATCAGCTCCTGCTGGGCCTGCACTAGGCTCTGGCCTAGGATCGGTGCTATTACAGCACCGATCCAGGCCGGTACAGCAGGGCACAGCACGGTAATACCGCCGCTGTGCCCTGCGATTGGCGCAATCGATACGATCGGCGATCGCGCCAATCCGGGGGGGTTTTGCCAGTGCCTGGCGTTTCCAGGCACCGGCCCTAGGATCGAGTACATCGGTACTCGATCCTAGCCTGGGACCTCATTGTTTCAGCCAATCTGATTGGCTGAAACAATGAGAAACGCTGTGATTGGCTGTTCAGAATTGAACAGTCAATCACAGCGATCGAGAGGCCTGGGGGCGGAGCCAGGCCCTGGGATGCCGACACCATCTTCCTCTAGGTAAGATGGCGTCGGAAATTTAATGTGGTCACCACGACTTAAGTCACGATGTCGCATTAAATAGCATGACGTACTATCCCGTCACTGGGAATTAAGTCCCAGGTCACCTCGACGGGATAGTACGTCATATGGGATTAAGGGGTTAAAAGAAATAATCTCCCATACAGATATATTGACATTTAAAAATAAAATAAATGTATGGCTCTTGGAATTGTCGACACATCAAAAATGACTGATAAAACAAAAAAAACATTAATTTATTATACATGCTACAAATTAATCACAACTAAGGTTTTGTAAAGTGAAAAAAAAAAGAGAATTAGTCTGCACTCTAAGGGTATGTCTCCACGTTCAGGATTGCTTCAGGCTTTGGTCAGGATTTTATGCAGGTAAAATCCTGACCAAAAATGCACCTGAGGTCACTGGCAGGTCACCTGCGGTGTTCCTGCGTGTTTTGCTCATTGTAGCAACATGCTGCATTCTGAACAAACGCACCGCATGTGCGTTTTCGTGGGATAAACGCATGCGTTTTTTAATGCATAGTGGAGTCGGGATTTCATAAAATCCCCTCCACTATGCTGTAACATCTGGACGCTGCGTTTTTGACGCTGCGGCACAACGCTGCATCAAAAACGCAGCGTTTCCTGAACGTGGACACATACCGTAAGGCTATGTGCCCACGTTGCTGAATCGTGTGCGGATTTTTCCGCACCGGTTCGGCAAAATCTGCAGGTAAAATGCAGTGTGTTTTACCTGCGGATTTACCGCGGAATTACTGCGGGTTTTGTGCGGATTCCACCTGCGGTTTGACACCTGCGGATTCCTATTGTGGAGCTGGTGTAAACTGCTGCGGAATCCGCACAAAATTGACATGCTATGGAAAACACAACGCAGCGTTTCCGTGCGGTATTTTCCGCAGCATGGGCACAGCGAATTTGGTTTTCCATAGGTTTACATGGTACTGTAAACTCATGGAAAACTGCTGCGAGTCCGCAGCGGCCAATCCGCTGTGGATACGCAGCAAAATCCGCAACGTGTGCACATAGCCTCAGGCTATGTTCACACACACACTGTGTTTTTTCAGCGGTTTGTTTTTTATGCAAATTTTCAGCTGCATTTTACAGTTACAGCGCAGTCTATGAGATTTCAGAAATCTCATGCACACAGCTTGTTTTTTTATTGTCCTCAGTATTTTGTGCAATATCTTGGTTTTTGCAAAATGCAGCATGTCGCTTCTTTTAGTGTTTTTTACCCATTGAAAACAATGATGGATGGGTGCCAAAAACACAGGTATCAGTTTTTACTGGATTTTTATTGCCAAAACCAGATGATGTAGAATCACATTTTTTTATGCACTAAACTTTATCAGAATCCACAGAGACATTTAAATGTACCCTGACAAAAACACAGGAAAAAAACGCAACAAAACCTGCTTTTTTTAATCAAGTCTCTTACTGTCAAGAGAGCCTGTTTTACCTGTGGAAAAAAACCGCATCAAAAACAGAAGGTGTGAACATAGCCTTATTCTTTAATGCGCATGGATTTTAGAGAGAGAGAAGAGAGAGAGAGACCCCAGAATGGAAAATCTGCATGATTTGTATGGAAAATGCTTTGAAAACCGGATCCGGACGCCGGATTCAGTGTTTCACAAATCCGTTTCATGTGTTTTTGTCCGATTCCGTCACTGTGCGTTTTTTTCCGCCGGACAAAAAAAACGTTGCAGTGGACGTTTTCTCCGTCCGCTGGAAACGACTATTTGGACGGATCCGGAAAAAAACTGATGAAACATCTGGCAATCAGGCATAATCCGGCACTAATACAACTCTATGGGAAAAAAACGCATCCGGCGTAAAAAAAACCGAATCCGTTTTTCCAAAAATTGCCGGATTGTGCCTGAAACAAAAAGCCTGATGTGTGAAAGTAGCCTTAGTGTATCACTTCCAGCCATTACGTCACATCTACAACCGAGCGCTGGGCTTAGCTTTTCGTTTGTGTTCAGATTGGCAGTGGCTACATGTAAGCAATTTATAGAGCAGAACTCTGCAGCTCCTTACATTGTTTAATGAGCATTATGAATTTTGAATGGAGAGTTGGTGTCTTTTTGCTACACACTCCTGAAAAAACCCGCCATGTGAACATACCTTATAATTAGTGTTGAGCGATACCGTCCGATACTTGAAAGTATCGGTATCGGAAAGTATCGGCCGATACCGGCAAAGTATCGGATCCAATCCGATACCGATACCCGATACCAATACAAGTCAATGGGACTCAAGTATCGGACGGTATTCCTGATGGTTCCCAGGGTCTGAAGGAGAGGAAACTCTCCTTCAGGCCCTGGGATCCATATAAATGTGTAAAAGAAAGAATTAAAATAAAAAATATCGCTATACTCACCTGTCCGACGCAGCCTGGACCTCAGCGAGGGAACCGGCAGCGTTGTTTGTTTAAAATTCGCGCTTTTACTTGGTTACGTGAAGTCCCGGCTTGTGATTGGTCAGGGCGGCCATGTTGCCGGGACGCGGACCAATCACAGCAAGCCGTGACGAAATTACGTCACGGCTTGCTGTGATTGGTCCGCGTCCCGGCAACATGGCCGCCATTAACCAATCACAAGCCGTGACGTCACGGGAGGCTGGACACGCGCGCTTTTTAAAATGGGCGCGTGTCCAGCCTCCCGTGACGTCACGGCTTGTGATTGGTTGCGTCTCCCATGTGACTGCGACGCAACCAATCACAAAGCCGGGACGTAATTTTAAAATCCTTAAGGACCTGAAATTACGTCACGGCTTGCTGTGATTGGTTGCGTCGCCCATGTGACTGCGACGCAACCAATCACAACGCCGGAACGTAATTTTAAAATCCTGAAGGACCTGAAATTACGTCACGGCTTGCTGTGATTGGTTGCGTCCCGGTCACATGGGCGGCACGCAACCAATCACAAGCCGGGACTCACGTAAAGGAAAGAAAAGCGCGAATTTTAAACAAAGAACGCTGCCGGTTCCCTCGGTAAGGTGCAGGCTGCGTCGGAGAGGTGAGTATAGCAATATTTTTTATTTTAATTCTCTCTTTTACACATTTTTACATTAATGTTGTTTCGATACCGATACCCGATATCACAAAAATATCGGATCTCGGTATCGGAATTCCGATACAGCAAGTATCGGCCGATACCCGATACTTGCAGTATCGGAATGCTCAACACTACTTATAATTAATGACAGATTTCTGGCATAAAGTAAGGCAACTAATAGGTAGTAAAAACTTATTACAAGGGTCAAAAGATACATCAAATTTATGAACCGTCATGGGTCACTATGAAACATTTAACACATTTTTATACTGTAAAGTCAACGTTTACACTGTCTAAAATTTTTTAGTAAATCTACCTCAAGAGGCTTACAAAGAGCTACTTCTGACAATGTTAAATCAGATTCCACAATATACTAATGTCTTCTGCACAGCATATTAGCCACCGTACAAGACAACTATTTCTACTTTCACAGTGTTTTCTGTATTTCACCATGGTGTTGTGATTCTGCAACTGCTCACAAGCAATGGATTTATCGCAAGGAAAACCAAGAAAAGGGACAAGAGAGACTAATTGTCCAATATAAAACATAACAATATTTTATTAATCAAATAATTAAAACACCAGTGTATATATACAGATACGACCAATGAAAAAAGCTGAATAGTGTGGAACAATGGTGAAAGTAGCACCTAAACCCTAAAAAATAAAGTTTATATACAGTATATATGGTGGATGGGGGGACCCAAGGAAATGGCAGCGTTGTAAATAAAGTGCTAGCAATTATATTATTCTTAACTGTTGATCCAGTGCTCCCATACTGCATTTAATTTACAACAATCAAAAAGTGCAAGAGTAGAAAATCAGTCATATATTCAATATTAGTGACAAGTTAGCTGGATAACCCAGGGCACAAGTATGGAGCCCTCACAATTGACCAGTATACACCAACAATTCCTCAAAATAGGGGTTCTTACCCATAGTCTCCACACAGGGTCAGGTACTCATTTAGGATTTAGCGCAAAGCCTGCAAGACATTCTATAGCTATGAAGCCAAACGACAGCTATCTCTCTCGACTTCCTTGAACAACCCACACAAGCGCTCCTGTGTTTCCTATTAGAAACTCGCTGCCTGTTGACTCCTGCAGTAGCTTATCTC
This sequence comes from Ranitomeya variabilis, assembly GCF_051348905.1. Lineage (NCBI taxonomy): Eukaryota > Metazoa > Chordata > Amphibia > Anura > Dendrobatidae > Ranitomeya > Ranitomeya variabilis. Next base: position 402,779,022 of record NC_135235.1, on the reverse strand, counting down.
CTTAGAGAACAAAAGGATTGGCTCTTGAAATTTCAGAAGTCTGTATTCTTTTGCAGGAGGCCCCTATACATATTATTTATTTTACTTACAATTTTCCCTTAAAAAGTGCTATACAGCATAGCTGTTTTTGGGGTTGATGACAGCTGTGATTTGTCACAAAGAGAGAAAGGCAACGCATCAGAATTGTCGCATCCCATGTAATATGCCACTTCTAGGGAGGCTGCGGGATGTTATTTTTAGGTTTGGAAGTGCTCAATAACCAGGGACCTTGCCAGCCTGCTAATATCAGCTCACAACTATCTGTTTTACATTTGATCATTATCAAAAATAGGGGGGACCCCATGTCACTTAAAAAAAAACAACATTTGGTTAAACACCCTTTAGTGCCAGATGAAAGACACTAAAGCGTGCAAATTTATAATATGTAGGGGGCTTAAGAAATTATACATCTGCAGCATATTTATCCTATCTAATATCAATTACTGTGAGGGAAATAAATAACGTATTTTTCCCTTCACCCATGACAGCACAACTGAGAGAGGGATCCGCCCAGCCAGGACAGGAAACCTGAAAATAAAAGGGTGGACCTTCTCCCTTGCTTCAGTTGGGTTTCCTGTACTGACGGGAACCCTCGTGATGAACCCACGACCCACGGACGGCGCTTCCACCACCTGAAGGCCGGCAAATACAGGTGCTCTGCCTGTTCTTCCAATGCCGGGACAGGCGTAGGTGAGTGAAAAAAGGAAAATCTTCTAATTGCCGTTTTCAGCACGAGGGTCCCAGTCAGGACAGGAAACAGAGACAGAGGTACTGCCCTTTTATTTTCAGTAGGTTTCCTGTCCTGTCTAGGTGGATCCCTCTCTCAGGTGCCAGTAAGTAACCTTGGTGTTTTCGGATTATAAGAGGCACTTTTATGATCCCAAACATTAGGGGGAAAATGAGGGTGCGTATTATAAACCGAACACTGTTCTTACAGATGCTGCGGGCTCGGAGCTGGGGGTGTTGCAGTGGTGGTGCGGCAGTTCTGCGGTGTGTGTTGGTGGTACGGCGGTGACCGGTGTTCCTGCTGTTGTGGAATGGCGGTGAGTGGTGGCCCAGCAGCGGCATCATATGACGTCTGCCATTCTTCTTCCACGGTCCGGCGTCGGCGCAGGCACAGATGGAGGAAAGCCATCTCTATCCACGCCTGCCTTTACACGATGTCTCCAGGAAAATGGCCACGGATGTGGCACATGCGCAGATGGAACTCTCGGCCCGGCCTAGATGATGTCACCTCTGGTCAATGATGCTGCTCTCGCAGCATTTCATTCACCAGTGGATTTCAGCCTGGACGGTCGCATCTTTGAACTGTCCAGGTTGAAAACTATCCCCCAGACATGGATTACAGCGTGGGACAGAACGACGGACAGATATGGTATATTGTTGTTTTTTTATTAAAATTTTGTATTTTACTTTTGTTACAGGAGATCGAGGGCTTCGGTGGAATTAGGCGAGGTCGCAAGTATGATTTAATTGAGATTATTAAAGGAGTCTCATTTTTTCAATTAAAGGACTTTTTTTCTGGCTGTGTCTTTATTTACAATACAACTATAGGATTATTAATGGATAGGTGTCTTATAGACACCTCTCCATTACTAAGCCGTGGGCTTGATGTCACTTGACAATACAAAGGTGACATCAATCCCATAAATATGAACCCCACTTCCCACCACTACAGGGCAAGTGGGAAGAGCTGAGCAAAGCACCAGAATCTAATAGGCTGGGGGGCCAATATCCATGACCCCTTACCAGCCCCCAGCTGTGAGCTTTAGCAAGGCTTGTTGTCAAAAATGGGGGGGACCCCACGCTGTTTTTTTAAATTATTTAAATTAAAAATAATGTTAATGTTAATAATTTATTTTACTTACAATTTTCCCTTAAAAAGTGCTATACAGCATAGCTGTTTTGGGGGTTGATGACAGCTGTGATTTGTCACAAAGAGAGAAAGGCAACGCATCAGAATTGTCGCATCCCATGTAATATGCCACTTCTGGGGAGGCTGTGGGCTGTTATTTTTAGGTTTGGAAGTGCTCAATAACCAGGGACCTTGCCAGCCTGATAATATCAGCTCACAACTATCTGTTTTACATTTGATCATTATCAAAAATAGGGGGGACCCCACGTCACTTAAAAAAAAAATTTGGTTAAACACCCTTTAGTGCCAGATGAAAGACACTAAAGCGTGCAAATTTATAATATGTGGGGGGCTTAAGAAATTATACATCTGCAGCATATTTATCCTATCTAATATCAATTACTGTGAGGGAAATAAATAACGTATTTTTCCCTTCACCCATGACAGCACAACTGAGAGAGGGATCCGCCCAGCCAGGACAGGAAACCTACTGAAAATAAAAGGGTGGACCTTCTCCCTTGCTTCAGTTGGGTTTCCTGTACTGACGGGGACCCTCGTGATGAACCCACGATCCACGGACGGCGCTTCCACCACCTGAAGGCCGGCATATACAGGTGCTCTACCTGTTCTTCCAATGCCGGGACAGGCGTAGGTGAGTGAAAAAAGGAAAATCTTCTAACTGCCGTTTTCAGCATGAGGGTCCCCGTCAGGACAGGAAACAGAGGCAGAGGTACTGCCCTTTTATTTTCAGTAGGTTTCCTGTCCTGTCTAGGTGGATCCCTCTCTCAGGTGCCGGTAAGTAACCTTGGTGTTTTCGGATTATAAGAGGCACTTTTATGATCCCAAACATTAGGGGGAAAATGAGGGTGCGTATTATAAACCGAACACTGTTCTTACAGATGCTGCGGGCTCGGAGCTGGGGGTGTTGCAGTGGTGGTGCGGCAGTTCTGCGGTGTGCGTTGGTGGTACGGCGGTGACCGGTGTTCCTGCTGTTGTGGAATGGCGGTGAGTGGTGGCCCAGCAGCGGCATCATATGATGTCTGCCATTCTTCTTCCACGGTCCGGCGTCGGCGCAGGCACAGATGGAGGAAAGCCATCTCTGTAGGAAATCTTCAGTTTCTTGGCAATTTCTCACATGGAATAAGAGCAAGAATAGACTGTCAAGTTTCACATGAAAGTTCTTTTTTTCTGGCCATTTTGAGAGTTTAATGGAACCAACAAATGTAATTTAAATGTAACGATTTACCCCTCATCGTGACCAAAGATTTGGGAAAGACGCCCCAACTCAAGCGCCTCCAAAAAACGGACGAGACGCAGGAGAAGGGGTGGCAGGAAGCATAACAACAAGAAGATATCCACAGAGGCGAAAGAAGGCGAGAAAAATGTGGTAATTAACTTGTCCAGCTATCTAATTAGTGAGACCCAAATGGACATTCTATCTAAAGGTCTCTCCTTCTCCCCTACAAATGAATTTGATATGTACAGAACATTACTAGATGTAAATAAATTTGTTCGAAATTTGACTTTAAAATGCCACTTTTTCAAGGAATCTGATCAGGGTACTATACAGAACCTGACCACACAGAGTGACCTGACCACACTGGGTGAAATAGGGACTTTCCAGGAACTTTGCTCCATTAGTGACCTGAGGACCCTTGAGAGTGAATCTATAGAATCCATCAAAAATCTAAACTCTGGTTATAAATCAAAAAAACCCTATTTTTACCCTGTCAATTCAAGACCTAACATATTGGATTCATTCCAGGAATGCATAGAGGAGGACCTGATGGAACTAAAGAAAAAATCCTCATGTAACCATAACAGACCCAATCTGAGTGAAACAGAAAGGAAAGCTCTGGAGGAGATCAGAGGCAACCAGGATCTCATGGTCAGAAGAGCTGACAAGGGAGGAGCTGTGGTCCTACTGAATGCAGGTCTATATGTACAGCAGAACATGGTGATGCTGAATAACAGCAGCACGTATAGGAGACTACAGCATGATCCCACTGAACTGTTCCAGAAAAAAACTAAAACATCTGCTTTCTGAGGGTTTTGCTATAGGGGCACTGGAGGATTTATTTGTGGAACACCCTATAATCCCCATCTTCCACTCCCTGCCTAAGATCCACAAGGAAGTCTTCCCTCCTACATTCAGACCCATAGAAGCAGGGATTGGAAGCATGGGTGAAAACCTCAGTACCTGGGTGGATATGTATTTGCAACCACTGATTTCTAGACTACCAGGCTACATAAAAGATACTATATCATATCAAGACCACAAATATATATTACCGTGATCTAAGAAGTGCCATGCAGATAATTTTAAAATACTTTTATTTTTATAAATAATTTAAAATACAAACCAAACTACTACATATATGTACAAAGATGCCTCATAAAACAACCTATGCGGTCAGCATGAGCAGGATATTAATTTACATCCCGCAACAGGAAGCACACCGGGAATATACCTAATTGCCGAAAAATCAAGTTACATAAAGTAATCTTTTAAATGTTATCACAACATAGTTATTGCACATATGCCCAATTGATTTGTGCTAGTACCGGACTCATAGCGGATTCTAATATATATCGGCATACTGGGGGTTAGGCTGAAAATATACACCGCATCATAGATGTCTCCTCCCCGTATCTACTACCTAAGCATGGTGAGCGGTGCGCCCCGTCCCCTGTACATATTACCTGTTCAGTGCTTCTCGTTACACGTGCCCGGCCAAATGGCGTGCTGTATCCGCAAACCCCGACGCGCGTTTCGCGTTTGAGCTTCTTCCTGGGGGAGCTTTTATTGCAGCAGCAGCAACAGCTATGAGGCAATAATGGACGGTGCAGAGCACTATATGGCACAGCTATGGGACAATGGTGCAGAGCACTATATGGCACAGCTATGGGGCAATAATGGACGGTGCAGAGCACTATATGGCACAGCTATGGGACAATGGTGCAGAGCACTATATGGCACAGCTATGGGGCAACGGTGCAGAGCATTATATGGCACAGCTATGGGGCAACGGTGCAGAGCCCTATATGGCACAGCTATGGGGCAATGGTGCAGAGCACTATATGGCACAGCTATGGGGCAACGGTGCAGAGCATTATATGGCACAGCTATGGGGCAACGGTGCAGAGCCCTATATGGCACAGCTATGGGACAATGGTGCAGAGCACTATATGGCACAGCTATGGGGCAACGGTGCAGAGCATTATATGGCACAGCTATGGGGCAACGGTGCAGAGCATTATATATATGGCACAGCTATGGGGCAACGGTGCAGAGCACTATATGGCACAGCTATGGGGCAATGGTGCAGAGCACTATATGGCACAGCTATGGGGCAATGGTGCAGAGCACTATATGGCACAGCTATGGGGCAATGGTGCAGAGCCCTATATGGCACAGCTATGGGGCAATGGTGCAGAGCACTATATGGCACAGCTATGGGGCAATGGTGCAGAGCACTATATGGCACAGCTATGGGGCAATAACGGTGCAGAGCACTGTATGGCACAGCTATGGGACAATGGTGCAGAGCACTATATGGCACAGCTATGGGGCAACGGTGCAGAGCACTATATGGCACAGCTATGGGGCAATGGTGCAGAGCACTGTATGGCACAGCTATGGGGCAATGGTGCAGAGCACTGTATGGCACAGCTATGGGGCAATGGTGCAGAGCACTATATGGCACAGCTATGGGGCAATGGTGCAGAGCACTATATGGCACAGCTATGGGGCAATAATGGACGGTGCAGAGCACTATATGGCACAGCTATGGGGCAATGGTGCAGAGCACTATATGGCACAGCTATGGGGCAATAATGGACGGTGCAGAGCACTATATGGCACAGCTATGGGGCAATAATGGTGCAGAGCACTATATGGCACAGCTATGGGGCAATAATGGTGCAGAGCACTATATGGCACAGCTATGGGGCAATGGTGCAGAGCACTATATGGCACAGTTATGGGGCAATAATGGACGGTGCAGAGCACTATATGGCACAGCTATGGGGCAATGGTGCAGAGCACTATATGGCACAGCTATGGGGCAATGGTGCAGAGCACTATATGGCACAGCTATGGGGCAATAATGGACGGTGCAGAGCACTATATGGCACAGCTATGGGGCAATAATGGTGCAGAGCACTATATGGCACAGCTATGGGGCAATAATGGTGCAGAGCACTATATGGCACAGCTATGGGGCAATGGTGCAGAGCACTATATGGCACAGCTATGGGGCAATAATGGACGGTGCAGAGCACTATATGGCACAGCTATGGGGCAATGGTGCAGAGCACTATATGGCACAGCTATGGGGCAATGGTGCAGAGCACTATATGGCACAGCTATGGGGCAATAATGGACGGTGCAGAGCACTATATGGCACAGCTATGGGGCAATAATGGTGCAGAGCACTATATGGCACAGCTATGGGGCAATAATGGTGCAGAGCACTATATGGCACAGCTATGGGGCAATGGTGCAGAGCACTATATGGCACAGCTATGGGGCAATAATGGACGGTGCAGAGCACTATATGGCACAGCTATGGGGCAATGGTGCAGAGCACTATATGGCACAGCTATGGGGCAATGGTGCAGAGCACTATATGGCACAGCTATGGGGCAATAATGGACGGTGCAGAGCACTATATGGCACAGCTATGGGGCAATAATGGTGCAGAGCACTATATGGCACAGCTATGGGGCAATAATGGTGCAGAGCACTATATGGCACAGCTATGGGGCAATGGTGCAGAGCACTATATGGCACAGCTATGGGGCAATAATGGACGGTGCAGAGCACTATATGGCACAGCTATGGGGCAATGGTGCAGAGCACTATATGGCACAGCTATGGGGCAATGGTGCAGAGCACTATATGGCACAGCTATGGGGCAATAATGGACGGTGCAGAGCACTATATGGCACAGCTATGGGGCAATGGTGCAGAGCACTATATGGCACAGCTATGGGGCAATGGTGCAGAGCACTATATGGCACAGCTATGGGGCAATGGTGCAGAGCACTATATGGCACAGCTATGGGGCAACGGTGCAGAGCATTATATATATGGCACAGCTATGGGGCAACGGTGCAGAGCATTATATATATATGGCACAGCTATGGGGCAACGGTGCAGAGCATTGTATATATGGCACAGCTTTATGTGGAGCATCTATGGGGCCATAATGAACGGTGCAGAGCATTATATGTGGCACAGCTTTATGTGGAGCATCTATGGGGCCATAATGAACGGTATGGAGTATCTATTTTTAATTTTGAAATTCACCGGTACCTGCTGCATTTTCCACCCTAGGCTTATACTCGAGTCAATAAGTTTTCCCAGTTTTTTGTGGCAAAATTAGGGGGGTCGGCTTATACTCGGGTCGGCTTATACTCGAGTATATACGGTATATGTTTTTGGTTTTTTTTTCTTTTTCTCCTGCCTTAAGCATAGTATTTGTACATGCAAATTTCAGGCTAAACTCATTAATTACCTGTAGGTGTTGCCCTGTTTCTGTTGTCTGCAAGATCAGGGGGTGTAACCTAATGGGCCTAGTCCTATATGGCAGCCCTCTTTCATTTTATTTTTATCACAATGAGTAAGGCGGCACGACCGTTGAAACGCGTTTGATTTTAATGCACTTTAAGCCAGTGACTGTCACTGGTATGAATCACCTGTTTTTGTGTCTATGGATATGAAGATGGACTTTGGATTTATGTGCTTTTAACGAAAATGGAATAAAAGGTATTTTTTATGGACATCACCCACGCTGGACTTCTGCTTTTCCAACAAATGTAATGCTCCGGATTCTCAACTAGCTCAAAGGAAGGTCAGGTTTATAGGTTCTCTAATCAGCCAAACTGTTTTCAGCTGTGCCAACCTACTAGCACAAGGGTTTTCAAGGGTATTCTAACCATCCATTAGCCTTCTTACACAGCAAACACAAAGTACCATAAGAACACTGGAGTGATGGTTGTTGGAAATGGGCCTCTATACACCTATGAAGATATTGCATTACATACCAGACGTTTGCAGCTAAAATAGTTATTTACCACATTAACCCCTTCCCGACCTTTGACGCATACGCTGCGTCATGAAAGTCTGTGCCTTCCCGACCTATGACGCAGCGTATGCGTCATGGAGGGATCGCGTCCCTGCAGATCGGGTGAAGGGGTTAACTCCCATTTTACCCGATCTGCAGAGACAGGGGGAGTGGTGCTTCAGCCCAGGGGGGGTGGCTTCACCCCCCCGTGGCTACGATCGCTCTGATTGGCTGTTGAAAGTGAAACTGCCAATCAGAGCGATTTGTAATATTTCACCTAAAAAACAGGTGAAATATTACAATCCAGCCATGGCCGATGCTGCAATATCATCGGCCATGGCTGGAAAACCTGAAGTGACCACCCCCCACCCCACCGATCGCCCCCCCAGTGCTCCGGTGCGTGGTCCGGTCCCCTCCGTCCTGTGCTCCGCTGCCCCGTGCTCCTGCCCGCTCCCCCGTCCTGCTGTCCGCTCCCCCCGTCCTCCGATCACCCCCCCTGTGCTCAGATCCACCCCCCCACCACCCCTTCATACTTACCGATCCTCCCGGTGTCCGGCCGTCTCCTCGCTGGGCGCCGCCATCTTCCAAAATGGCGGGCGCATGCTCAGTACGCCCACCGGCCGGCAGATTCCTTACAGGTACATTTTGATCGCTGTGGTAGGTTCTACCACAGCGATCAAAATAAAAAAAATAATAAATAAACCCCCCCCTTTATCACCCCCATAGATAGGGACAATAATAAAATAAAGAAAATATATATATTTTTTTTTTCCACTAGGGTTAGGGTTAGAACTAGGGTTAGGGTTAGAACTAGGGTTAGGGTTACGGGTAGGGTTAGGGTTATGGCATGTGCGGATTTGGCAGCGGATCCGCAGCGGATCGGCCGCGGATCCGCAGCGGATCGGCCGCGGATCCGCAGCGGATCGGCCGCGGATCCGCAGCGGATCGGCCGCGGATCCGCAGCGGATTGGCCGCTGCGAATTCGTAGCAGTTTTCCATCAGGTTTACAGTACCGTGTACACCTATGGAAAACCAAATCCGCTGTGCCCATAATGCGGAAAATTCCGTGCAGAAACGCTGCGTTGTATTTTCCACAGCATGTCAATTCTTTGTGCGGATTCCGCAGCGTTTTACACCTGTTCCTCAATAGGAATCCGCAGGTGAAATCCGCACAAAAAAACACTGGAAATCTGCTGTAAATCCGCAGGTAAAACGCAGTGCCTTTTACTTGCAGATTTTTCAAAAGTCGTGCGGAAAAATCTCACACGAATCCGCTACGTGGGCACATACCCTTAGGGTTAGGGTTGGAATTAGGGCTAGGGTTGGAATTAGGGTTACGGGTGTGTTGGGGTTAGGGTTGTGGTTAGGGGTGTGTTGGGGTTAGGGTTGGGATTAGGGTTATGGCTACAGTTGGGATTAGGGTTAGGGGTGTGTTGGGGTTAGTGTTGAAGTTAGAAATGAGGGGTTTCCACTGTTTAGGCACATCAGGGGTCTCCAAACGCAACATGGCGCCACCATTGATTCCAGCCAATCTTGCATTCAAAAAGTCAAATGGTGCTCCCTCCCTTCCAAGCCCCGACATGTGCCCAAACAGTGGTTTACCCCCACATTTGGGGTACCAGCGTACTCAGGACAAACTGGGCAACAACTGTTGGGGTCCAATTTCTCCTGTTACCCTTGTGAAAATAAAAAATTGCTTGCTAAAACATCTTTTTTGAGGAAAGAAAAATGATTTTTTATTTTCACGGCTCTGCGTTGTAAACTTCTGTGAAGCACTTGGGGGTTGAATGTGCTCATCACATATCTAGATAAGTTCCTTGGGGGGTCTAGTTTCCAAAATGGGGTCACTTGTGGGGTGTTTCTACTGTTTAGGCACATCAGGGGCTCTGCAAATGCAACGTGACGCCCGCAGACCATTCCATCAAAGTCTGCATTTCAAATGTCACTACTTCCCTTCCGAGCCCTGACGTGCGCCCAAACAGTGGTTTACCCCCACATATGGGGTATCACTGTACTCACAACAAACTGGGCAACAAACATTGGGGCCCAATTTCTCCTGTTACCCTTGTGAAAATAAAAAATTGCTTGCTAAAACATCTTTTTTGAGGAAAGAAAAATGATTTTTTATTTTCACGGCTCTGCGTTGTAAACTTCTGTGAAGCACTTGGGGGTTGAATGTGCTCATCACACATCTAGATAAGTTCCTTGGGGGGTCTAGTTTCCAAAATGGGGTCACTTGTGGGGTGTTTCTACTGTTTAGGCACATCAGGGGCTCTGCAAATGCAACGTGACGCCAGCAGACCATTCCATCAAAGTCTGCATTCCAAAACGTCACTACTTCCCTTCCGAACCCCGACGTGTGCCAAAACAGTGGTTTACCCCCACATATGGGGTATCAGCGTACTCAGGAGAAACTGGACAACAACTTTTGGGGTCCAATTTCTCCTGTTACCCTTGCAAAAATAAAAAATTCTGGGCTAAAAAAATATTTTTGAGGAAAGGAAACACATTTATTATTTTCACGGCTCTGCGTTATAAACTTCTGTGAAGCACTTGGGGGTTCAAAGTGCTCACCACACATCTAGATAAGTTCCTTGGGGGGTCTAGTTTCCAAAATGGAGTCACTTGTGGGGAGTTCCTACTGTTTAGGCACATCAGGGGCTCTGCAAATGCAACGTGACGCCCGCAGAGCATTCCATCAAAGTCTGCATTCCAAAACGTCACTACTTCCCTTCCGAGCCCCGGCATGTGCCCAAACAGTGGTTTACCCCCACATATGGGGTATCAGCGTACTCAGGAGAAACTGGACAACAACTTTTGGGGTCCAATTTCTCCTGTTACCCTTGCAAAAATAAAAAATTCTGGGCTAAAAAAATATTTTTGAGGAAAGGAAACACATTTATTATTTTCACGGCTCTGCGTTATAAACTTCTGCGAAGCACTTGGGGGTTCAAAGTGCTCACCACACATCTAGATTAGTTCCTTGGGAGGTCTAGTTTCCAAAATGGGGTCACTTGTTAGGGAGCTCCAATGTTTAGGCACACAGGGGCTCTCCAAACGTGACATGGTGTCCGCTAATGATTGGAGCTAATTTTCCATTCAAAAAGCCAAATGGCGTGCCTTCCCTTCCGAGCCCTGCCGTGTGCCCAAACAGTGGTTTACCCCCACATATGGGGTATCATCGTACTCAGGACAAACTGGACAACAACATTTGGGGTCCAATTTCTCCTATTACCCTTGGAAAATTAAAAAATCCTGGGCTAAAAATCATTTTTGAGGAAAGAAAAATTATTTTTTATTTTCACGGCTCTGCGTTATAAACTTCTGTGAAGCATCTGGGGGTTATAAGTGCTCACTATGCATCTAGATAAGTTCCTTGGGGGGTCTAGTTTCCAAAATGGGGTCACGTGTAGGGGAGCTCCAATGTTTAGGCACACAGGGGCTCTCCAAACGCGACATGGTGTTCGCTAACGATTGGAGCTAATTTTCCATTCAAAAAGTCAAATGGCACGCCTCCCCTTCCGAGCCTTGCCGTGCACCCAAACAGTGGTTTACCCCCACATATGAGGTATCAACATACTCAGCAGAAATTGCCCAACAAATTTTAGGATCCATTTTATCCTGTTGCCCATGTGAAAATGAAAAAATTGAGGCTAAAAGAAATTTTGTGTGAAAAAAAAGTACTTTTTCATTTTTACGGATCAATTTGTGAAGCACCTGAGAGTTTAAAGTGCTCACTATGCTTCTAGATAAGTTCCTTGGGGGGTCTACTTTCCAAAATGGGGTCACTTGTGGGAGCGCTCCAATGTTTAGGCACACGGGGGCTCTCCAAACGTGACATGGTCTCTGCTAGCGATGGAGATCATTTTTCATTCAAAAAGTCAAATGGCGCTCCTTCCCTTCCGAGCCTTACCATGTGCCCAAACAGTGGTTTACCCCCACATGTGAGGTATCAGTGTACTCAGGAGAAATTGTCCAACAAATTTTAGGATCCATTTTATCCTGTTGCCCATGTGAAAATGAAAAAATTGAGGCTAAAATAATTTTTTTGTGAAAAAAAAGTACTGTTTCATTTTTACGGATCAATTTGTGAAGCACCTGGGGGTTTAAAGTGCTCACTATGCTTCTAGATAAGTTCCTTGGGGGGTCTAGTTTCCAAAATGGGGTCACTTGTGGGGGAGCTCCAATGTTTAGGCACACGGGGGCTCTCCAAACGCGACATGGTGTCCGCTAAAGATTGGAGCCAATTTTTCATTCAAAAAGTCAAATAGCGCTCCTTTCCTTCCAAGCCCTGCCGTATGCCCAAACAGTGGTTTACCCCCACATATGAGGTATCAGCGTACTCAGGACAAATTGGACAACATCGTTCGTGGTCCAGTTTTTCCTTTTACCCTTGGGAAAATAAAAAAATTGTTGCTAAAATATCATTTTTGTGACTAAAAAGTTAAATGTTCATTTTTTCCTTCCATGTTGCTTCTGCTGCTGTGAAACACCTGAAGGGTTAATAAACTTCTTGAATGTGGTTTTGAGCACCTTGAGGGGTGCAGTTTTTAGAATGGTGTCACTTTGGGGTATTTTCAGCCATATAGAACCCTCAAACTGACTTCAAATGTGAGGTGGTCCCTAAAAAAAATGGTTTTGTAAATTTTGTTGTAAAAATGAGAAATCACTGGTCAAATTTTAACCCTTATAACTTCCTAGCAAAAAAAAAATTTGTTTCCAAAATTGTGCTGATGTAAAGTAGACATGTGAGAAATGTTATTTATTAACTGTTTTGTGTCACATACCTCTCTGGTTTAACAGAATAAAAATTAAAAATGTGAAAATTGCGAAATTTTCAAAATTTTCGCCAAATTTCCGTTTTTTTCACAAATAAACTCAGAAATTATCGACCTAAATTTACCACTATCATGAAGCCCAATATGTCACGAAAAAACAATCTCAGAATCGCTAGGATCCGTTGAAGCGTTCCTGAGTTATTACCTCATAAAGGGACACTGGTCAGAATTGCAAAAAACGGCAAGGTCATTAAGGCCAAAATAGGCTGGGTCATGAAGGGGTTAACAATGTATAGAGTGTATTTCTGAATCATTTAATGTTAGCTTCATTGGAAAAAACTGCTTTTCTTTCAAAAATAAGGAAATTTCTAAGTGACCCTAAACTTTTGAACGGTAGTGTATATATATATTTCACCCCCAGAGTAGTATCACTAATGCATATTCCCTTCTCCTAGTAATATAGTTGCCAAATGCAGTCTTCAGCTTTTCCTGGCAGCACTCAAATCCCGATACGCCATGTTGTGACCAGAGCTTCTGACTGGCCAGAAATCAGAAGCAATGGTCACAAGCGCTCAATGCAAATCTATGAGAACTTTGGTCTGGCTCTCATAGACCAAGGGTGCATTCAGACTTCCATATAAATAGGTCCGAGGTCAGACTGCAGTGCACAGACTGGCCAGTGGGTCCCCCAACTAGAGTGCAACAGCTTCTTAGAAATATATGAAGCTGTGATGCTTGGGTCAGGAAACCCACCGGCCAGACTGTGCATTGTGATCCGATCACGGACCTATTTATATGGATGTCTGGATGCACCATTACACATACCAGTGATCTCAAGCTCACCCAGTAAACACTAGAGCATTCCGGCAGATCACAACATGTAGAAGACGACAGCTGGTAAATATATGAGGGACAGGGAAAATGCAATAGTGAAACCACTCGGTGGTGAAATAATCTACTATATAATTGTCTAAGGGTCACTTCCGTCTTTCTGTCTGTCTGTCACTGATATTCATTGGTCGCGGCCTCTGTCTGTCATGGAAATCCAAGTCGCTGATTGGTCGCGGCAAAACGGCCACGACCAATCAGCAACGGGCACAGTCCGGTGGCAAAATGGCCGCTCCTTACTCCCCGCAGTCAGTGCCCGCTCCATACTCCTCACTCACACAGGGTTAATGGCAGCGTTAGCGGACCGCGTTATGCCGCGGTGTAACGCACTCCATTAACGCTATTAACCCTGTGTGACCAACTTTTTACTATTGATGCTGCCTGTGCAGTATCAATAGTAAAAAAAAATCTAATGTTCAAAATAATAAAAAAAATAAAAAATAGTTATATACTCACCGTCCGTCGGCCCCTCGGATCCACAACAGGCCTTTCCCGTTCCTCGTGACGCTCCGGTGACCGCTCCATGCATTGCGGTCTCGCGAGATGATGATGTAGCGGTCTCGCGAGACCGCTACGTCATCATCTCGCCAGACAGCAATGCACTCTTTGGACCGGAGCACGCGAGGAGCATCGGTAAACGCTTCGCCTGGATCCGGGGCCAACGGAAGGTGAGTATATAACTATTTTTTATTTTAATTCTTTTTTTTTTAACAGGGATATGATGCCCACATTGCTATATACTACGTGGGCTGTGCAATATACTACGTGGGCTGTGCAATGTACTACGTGGGCTGTGCAGTGTACTGCGTGGGCTGTGCAATATACTACGTGGGCTGTGCAATATACTACGTGGGCTGTGCAATATACTGCTTGGGCTGTGCAATATACTGCGTGGGCTGTGCTATATACTGCGTGGGCTGTGCTATATACTGTGTGGGCTGTGCTATATACTGCGTGGGCTGTGCAATACTACCTGGGCTGTGCAATATACTACGTGGGCTGTGCAATGTACAACTTGGGCTGTGCAATATATTGCGTGGGCTGTGCAATATACTAAGTGGGCTGTGCAGTATGCTACGTGGGCTATGCAATATACTACGTGGGCTGTGCAACGTACTACGTGGGCTGTGCAATGTACTACGTGGGCTGTGCAATATACTCGGTGGGCTGTGCTATATACTACGTGGGCTGTGCAATATACTACGTGGCCTGTGTTATACACTACGTGGGCTGTGTTATACACTATGTGGGCTGTGTTATATACTGCGTGCGTGGGCTGTTATATACTACGTGAGCTGTGTTATATGGTACGTGGACTGTTATAAACTACGTGGCTGTGTTATATGCTATGTGGGCTGTTATACACTCTGTGGGCTGTGCTATATACTCCGTGGGCTGTGTTATATACTACGTGACTGTGCTATATACTCCGTGGGCTGTGCTATATACTCCGTGGGCTGTGCTATATACTACGTGGCTGTGCAATATACTACGTGGCTGTGCAATATACTACGTGGCTGTGCTATTTACTACATGTGCTTTTATATACTACGTGGCTGTGCTATATACTACGTGACCGGCCGCGAATAATCAGCGGCCGGCCGAATCCTGTGTATTCAATGCATTATTCTAAAATCTTCATAAATAAACTTCATACATATTCTAGAATACCCGATGCGTTAGAATCGGGCTACCATCTAGTATATAATAAAGCCTCTTTTTTTTATTTTTTTAAATCAATTGAAATAAAGCCTGTTTGAAAAATAGACTGCATTACTATAGGATTGCATTTTTCTGAAAAAGCCAAGTGAAGGAGAAGGAGACACACAAATAGAAAAATGTAAAAAAAAAATGGAACAAGAACAGTTCAGTGAGGGGCCGAAATAAAATCTGGTAACCGACTATAGAATACAAGTTGTAATGTGAGAAGAGCGGCTTTTTGGTCACTAAGTTTGTGACAAAAATGTATAATTTGTGGAGAAAGATTGAACTTGATGGACCTAGGACTTTCTCCAACCTATGAATGTACCCCACAATTGTAAAATTGTCCCAATAAGCTGTCAGAAGAAACAATATAAAGCTCTTATACAACAGAATTAGCAGTAAAACAGACTAAAATCTCCACGTTGTTCGTATCGCAAAGTGAACGTCATCCAATAAAATACAAATATCAATGGTGGATTTGCAATTTTTTTTTATTAATTAGACCTCACAAAATATTTTTCTCATTAATAGTGTCAGTCACAACGAGCCCCAATATGGCTACGGTGACAGGAAAATAAAGTATGGCTTTAGGAAGTGGCGAGGAAAAGGAGAAACCACAGGAACAGAAAATGGCTGCATCCACAAGGGGTTAATACATTTTCCCCACAGTTCACCTCACGGAACACAAACATTTTGCCCTATATTACCACATGGTATGTACCGCTATATCAGCAATGGCGTCAGACCTGATGGCTCTGACAAACTTCGTTATAAATGAGCCAGTGGTCAGTCACACGGTTCAGTGCTGTGAGCAGAAACCCTCTAGTCATGAGAAGACTCATCAGTGACGTCGCCATCACTGGTTTGTGACTCTCCTTTCTTTTTTCAACTGGGCACGAGCTCTCTGTCAGGATAAACCTACAGCTGTAGTTTAACGCCAACCGCTGGGCACGTCCCCTTTCCATATCTGTTGGACTGCAAACGGTTTCACTCTGACCACCTTTCAGTTGTCAGAACGCATGCGCACTACGAGGCCTTTTATTAGCCAACTAGCTGAAGAGCCCGGCGTTGCCTGGGCATAGTAAATATCTGTGGTTAGTTATAGCACCTCACTTCTCTTATTTTCCTATCACGCCTCTCATTTAGCACCTCACTTCTCTTATTTTCCCATGACGCCTCTCATTTTCCCCCTCACATCTTTCATTTTCCCCTCACATCTCTGTCATCTCCCCTATAAATAGTATATACCTGCTGTATGTCATCTCCTCCTGTATATTGTATATGCCTGTGTCATCTCCTCCTGTATATAGTATACACCTGTATATCATCTCTTCTGTATATAGTATTTACCTGTATGTCATCTCCTCCTATATATAGTATACTAGACTGTGGCCCGATTCTAACGCATCGGGTATTCTAGAATATGCATGTCCCCGTAGTATATGGACAATGATGATTCCAGAATTCGCGGCAGACTGTGCCCGTCGCTGATTGGTCGAGGCAACCTTTATGACATCATCATCGCCATGGCAACCATTATGACATCTACGTCGATACTGTGCCCGTCGCTGATTGGTCGAGGCATGGCGGCCTCGACCAATCAGAGACGCGGGATTTCCATTATGACATCATCGTCGCCATGCTGTGCCCGTCGCTGATAGGTCGAGGCCTGGTGGCCTCGACCAATCAGAGACACGGGATTTCCAGGACAGACAGACAGAAAGACAGACAGACGAACAGACAGAAAAACCCTTAGACAATTATATATATAGATGCCTGTATGTCATCTCTTTTATATAGTATATACCTGTATGTCATATCCTACTGTATATAGTATATATGTGTGTCATCTCCTCCTGTATATAGTGTAAACCTGTATGTCATCTCCTCCTATATATAGTATATACCTGTGTGTCATCTGCTCCTGTATGTAGTATATACCTGTAAGTCATCTCCTCCTGTATATAGTATATACCTGTGTATCATCTGCTCCTGTATATAGTATACTAGATGGTAGCCCGATTCTAACGCATCAGGTATTCTAGAATATGTATGTAGTTTATTTATGAAGATTTTAGAATAATGCATTGAATACACAGGATTCGGCCGGCTGCTGATTGTTCGTGGCCGGTCACGTAGTATATAGCACAGCCACGTAGTATATAAAAGCCCATGTAGTAAATAGCACAGCCACGTAGTATATTGCACAGCCACGTAGTATATTGCACAGCCACGTAGTATATAGCACAGTCCACGAAGTATATAGCACAGTCACGTAGTATATAACACAGCCCACGAAGTATATAGCACAGCCACGTAGTATATAGCACAGCACAAAGTGTATAACAGCCCACATAGCATATAACACAGCCACGTAGTTTATAACAGCCCACGTAGCATATAACACAGCTCACGTAGTATATAACAGCCCACGCACGCAGTATATAACAGCCCACGTAGTGTATAACACAGCCCACATAGTGTATAACACAGGCCACGTAGTATATAGCACAGCCCACGCAGTATATTGCACAGCCCACGCAGTATATTGCACAGCCCACGTAGTACATTGCACAGCCCACGTAGTACGTTGCACAGCCCACGTAGTATATTGCACAGCCCACGTAGTATACTGCACAGCCCACGTAGTATATTGCACAGCCCACGCAATATATTGCACAGCCCAAGTAGTAAATTGCACAGCCCACGTAGTATATTGCACAGCCCACGTAGTATACTGCACAGCCCACGTAGTATATTGCACAGCCCAGGTAGTATTACACAGCCAACGCAGTATATAGCACAGCCCACGCAGTATATAGCACAGCCCACGCAGTATATTGCACAGCTCAAGCAGGATATTGCACAGCCCACGTAGTATATTGCACAGCCCACGTAGTATATTGCACAGCCCACGCAGTACATTGCACAGCCCACGTAGTACATTGCACAGCCCACGTAGTATATTGCACAGCCCACGTAGTATATAGCAATGTGGGCATCATATCCCTGTTAAAAAAAAAGAATTAAAATAAAAAATAGTTATATACTCACCTTCCGTTGGCCTCGGATCCAGGCGAAGTGTTTACCGATGCTCCTCGCGCGCTCCGGTCCAAAGAGTGCATTGCGGTCTGGCGAGATGATGACGTAGCGGTCTCGCGAGACCGCTACATCATCATCTCGCGAGACCGCAATGCATGGAGCGGTCACCGCAGCGTCGCGAGGAGCGGGAAAGGCCTGTTGTGGATCCGAGGGGCCGACGGACAGTGAGTATATAACTATTTTTTATTTTTTTTATTATTTTGAACATTAGATTTTTTTTACTATTGATACCGCACAGGCAGCATCAATAGTAAAAAGTTGGTCACACAGGGTTAATAGCAGTGTTAATGGAGTGCGTTACACCGCAGCATAACGTGGTCCGCTAACGCTGCCATTAACCCTGTGTGAGCGGGGAGTATGGAGCGGGCACTGACTGCGGGGAGTAAGGAGCGGCCATTTTGCCGCCGGGCTGTGCCCGTCGCTGATTGGTCGTGGCCATTTTGCCGCGACCAATCAGTGACTTGGATTTCCATGACAGACAGAGGCCGCGACCAATGAATATCAGTGACAGACAGACAGAAGGACAGACAGAAAGATGGAAGTGACCCTTAGACAATTATATAGCAGATACCTGTGTGTCATCTCCCCTGTATATAGTATGTCCCTGTATGTCATCTCCTCCTGTATATACCTGTAAGTCATCTCCTCCTGTATATAGTATATACCTGTAAGTCATCTGCTCCTGTTTGTGCCATCTCCCCTGTATATAATATATACCTGTGTGTCATCTCCTCCTGTATATAGTATATACCTGTGTGTCAACTCCTCTGTATATAATATATAGCTGTATGTCATCTCCTCCTGTATATAGTATATACCTGTGTGTCATCTCGCCTGTATATAGTATATACCTGTGTGTCATCTGCTCCTGTATATAGTATATACCTGTGTGTCATCTCCCCTGTATTGTTATGAACTGATGGTTTAGGAGCAACATGGGATGTGCTCTGGAGGAGGTGGTACCTTTACTGACCGCAGACCCTGTACTCTTGCAGCAAGTTGATCCACACGAGAAAACAAACCCTGAACATCCATGCCAGTGCCAAAATCCTGAACCACCCAGAGATTAAGAGGAAAAAAAAGACAAAACAGACTGCAGAAAAAAAGGATAGGCAGCCCCCCACAAATATTGACTGTGAGTGGAGAGGGAAATGACATACACAGAATGAAACCAGGATATAGCAAGGAGGCCAATCTAGCTAGATAGATAGGACAGGACAGAATACTGTGCGGTCAGTATTAAAATACTAGAAAAATCCACCACAGAGTTTACAAAAATCTCCACACCTGACTAAAGGTGTGGAGGGTAAATCTGCTTCCCAGAGCTTCCAGCTTAACTGAATAAATCCATACTGACAAGCTGGACTAGAAAAAACATAGAATGTGCTGAACGATTAAGTCCACAACAAGTGGACTGCAAAAGAACAAAGCAAGGACTTATCTTTGCTGAACTGGTCAGAATATCAGGGAAATCCAAGAGAGATGTGAATCCAACCAGGAACCATTGACAACTGGCACTAGCTGAAGGATAGAGCCAGGATAAATAGCCGAGCCAGAATAGACGATCAGTGGAAGCAGCTGCTGACTGCTAAATCCAAGGAGCAGCAGTTCCACTTAAAACCACCGGAGGGAGCCCAAGAGCAGAACTCACAAAAGTGCCACTTACAACCACCGGAGGGAGCCCAAGAGCGGAATTCACAACACTGTATATAGTATGTACCTGTAGGTCATCTCCTCCTGTATTAGACCTCGTTCACACATTATTTGATTAGTATTTTTACCTCAGTATTTGTAAGCTAAATTGGCAGCCTGATAAATCCCCAGCCAACAGAAAGCCCTCTCCCTGGCAGTATATATTAGCTCACACATACACATAATAGGTCGTGTGACTGACAGCTGCAGTATTTCCTATATGGTACATTTGTTGCTCTTGTAGTTTGTCTGCTTATTAATCAGATTTTTATTTTTGAAGGATAATACCAGACTTGTGTGTGTTTTAGGGCGAGTTTCATGTGTCAAGTTGTGTTTGTTGAGTTGCGTGTGGCGACATGCAAGTAGCGACTTTTGTGAGATGAGTTTTGTGTGGCGACATGCGTGTAGCAACTTTTTGTGTCGAGTTGCATGTGACAGGTTAGTGTAGCAAGTTGTGTGCAGCAAGTTTTGCGCATGGCGAGTTTTATGGGTGGTGCGTTTTGAGTATGTGCAAGTTTTGCGTGAGGCAACTTTTGCATGTGTTGCAACTTTTGTGCATGTGGCAATTTTTCCGAGTGCAAGTTTTGCGTGTGGTGAGTTTTCCAAGAGGTGAGTTTTGCACACGTGGCTAGTTTTGCGTGAGCCTAGTTTTGTGCGTGGCGACTTTTGTGTTTCGACTTTTATGTGGCGAGGTTGGTGTATGTGTGGTGAAATGTGTGCTGAGGGTGGTATATGTGTTCAAGCACGTGGTAGTGTAAGGCGCATTTTGTGTGTGTGTCATATCCCCGTGTGTGGTGAGTATCCCATGTCGGGGTCCCACCTTAGCAACTGTACGGTATATACTCTTTGGCGCCATCGCTCTCATTCTTTAAGTCCCCATTGTTCACATCTGGCAGCTGTCAATTTGCCTCCAAAACTTTTCCTTTCACTTTTTCCCCATTATGTAGATAGGGGCAAAATTGTTTGATGAATTGGAAAGCGCGGGGTTAAAATTTCGCCTCATAACATAGCCTATGACGCTCTTGGGGTCTAGACGTGTGACTGTGCAAAATTTTGTGGCTGTAGCTGCGATGGTGCAGATGCCAATCCTGGACATACACACACACATACACACTCAGCTTTATATATTAGATGAAGTTGGCACTGTATAGAGGAGGAAGCGGTATGTGGTATAGCGGTCTGTCTGTCTGCCATCTGCCCTCCAGAACAATGGCGGCTGGATCCTTTTTGATCCAATTTAAAGTGGGATAAGATCTGGAGATGGAATTAGAACCCCCATCCTGGTACAGTCTGTGAGAAGCCTTCCTGTAGTTCTATCCCGATACTTCTGTTATGTATGTGCCTTGTTCTGTATTATTGTATGCTGAGTGCCTCATAAATTATCTATACTGACTAAAAGAAAACCTCTCCCCTCCCCCAAAGCATCCAATCAGGGCATAGCTTTTATTTTTCTAAAGGCTCTTCTAAAATGAGAGCTGCACTGTAATTGGTGGCTATGTGCGAGAAAGACAAGTTTTTCTTTTTAGAAAGTGTTAAATCTACGCCATTGTTGTCTTGATGTAGCTGGCGGCCGTGAGCTCCATCCCCTGTGATGTGTATGCCTCGTCCTGCACCCTGGATTATGGTGGTCATGCTCGTATTCTAGGGTGACGAAGAAGCATCTGTGTGATCATGGAGAAGATTCTATGGGTCACCATGGTGATTATCTGCTTGTTGATTGGGCAGCTGAGGAATTCTTGAGAGCCAGATGGAAGAGAAGGGGTACAGCGCTGTTCAACTGCGTTTTCCCCTTGCTTGTTTTAGTGATTGCTGGGAGTTTCATGTCTCGTGAGTGATCAAAACTTATGACATGTCAGCCATATTGACAAATACGTGTTAAAACTGCCACCTAACCTTCACCCCATGACGTCTTATCCCCTCGCTCTACTCTTTTTACAGCGATTCTCAATAAACGCTATGAAATGGGGTCATTTTGCCTCATATCTCGAAAATCGTGATAAAAAAAGGCAAAGAAAATCCATTGTGTGTTTACTACGTCCATGGAAAATGTGAACAAGCAGAGTTGCAGATAAGTCATAGGGAATGGTATCTAAAATGTCAGTAAGAAATGCAGCTATGTTGTGTCCTACTTTAGCAGAGCTAGCAAGTAAGGTACAGTGGGCAGGGCCATATGTGCCACTAGGCACTTGAGGGCACGTTCCTATTGCGCCAGGATGTAGGGGAGCAGCACCTGAGCAAGGTTTTTTTTTTTTTTTTTTTTTTGCGTCCGGGGTCCACCCGCCCACCCAACCTCAGTCTTCCGGGCTGCTCCGACTCCCTCCGCCCTCCCTGGACTTCTGGTCAGGTGTCGGCACGTACACGAAGACGTCATTGTGTACACACCGACATGTATGAAGACACTGTGACCAGAAGAGGAGCTGTGCCTGCTGGGGATTGCTTATGAGGTAAGTATGAAATTTTTTTTTAAATGGATGAGGAGGGGGTCTGCACATGATGGAAGGGGGGTCTGCACATGGTGAAAGGGGAGGTCTGCACATGATGAAAGGGGGGTCTGCACATGATGAAAGGGGGGTCTAGACATGATGAAAGGGGGGTCTAAACATGATGAAAGGGGGATCTGCCCATGATGAAAGGGGGATCTGCACATGATGAAAGAGGTGATCTGCAAATGATGGAGGGGGCTTCAAATGATGATGGAGGGGGCCTGAAAATGATGGAGGGCTGTAATTTGCAAATGTGGGGGCTGCAAATGATGGAGGGGGCACCAAATGATGATGTGAGGGAGGGGACTTCACATGATGAAGTGAGGGGGAAGGGGGACTGCAAATGATGTGAGGGGGGAAGGGAGACTGCAAATGATGAAGTGAGGAGGGAAGGGGGACTGCAAATGATGAAGTGAGGGGGGAGGACAGCAAATGATGAAGTGAGGGGGACTGCAAATGATGACGCGAGGGACAGCAATTGAATTGAAGGTGGGGGACGGGGAAAGCAAATGAGGACCTAAGGGAGAGCAAATAATTATGAATTTTAAGGGTGGTGGGAGTAAATGATGTATTGAATGAGGGGTAGGGGCAGTTGAGAATGAAGAGGGTGGGGGTGGGAGAGAGAGAAGACATGACAATGAATTGTGGCCGAAGGGGCATGTAAATATAATGAATCGGGGGAGCCAGAGGCACATAGTGGGGGGCGTTGAGGATGCAGTGACTAGTAATGAACTGGGGGAAAGAGTACAGTGGCTAATTAATGTATATGGTTATTAACTGGGGAAAATGGCTATTTATTGTTGGCGGGGGCGCAGTGGTGGATTAATAATTAATTATATATTAATGGTGGGTGTACGTCTGTATTCATATGTGTAGTGCAGAAGAAAGGGAAAAGTGGGGAATGTGCTCTGGAAGCCGTGCTCTAGGTAACTGTTATTTTATGCAGAGACGAGTCCTAGCTGGAAGAAATGATGGTTGTTTGCGCTGCATGAAAAAGAAAAGCAAAGATGAAGGACTTCAGCTAGAGACGTCACTGGTGAGTCAGTGTGTTACCTGTACACTGACACTATACACTCTATTACCTGATCACTGTACACTATATACAGAGCTCCTGTATATAATGTCACTGGTGATCATTGTATTACCTATACACTGACACTATATACAGAGCTCCTGTGTATAATGTCACCAGTGATCACTGTACAGGTCCTTCTCAAAAAATTAGCATATAGTGTTAAATTTCATTATTTACCATAATGTAATGATTACAATTAAACTTTCATATATTATAGATTCATTATCCACCAACTGAAATTTGTCAGGTCTTTTATTGTTTTAATACTGATGATTTTGGCCTACAACTCCTGATAACCCAAAAAACCTGTCTCAATAAATTAGCATATCAAGAAAAGGTTCTCTAAATGACCTATTACCCTAATCTTCTGAATCAACTAATTAACTCTAAATACATGCAAAAGATACCTGAGGCTTTTAAAAACTCCCTGCCTGGTTCATTACTCAAAACCCCCATCATGGGTAAGACTAGCGACCTGACAGATGTCAAGAAGGCCATCATTGACACCCTCAAGCAAGAGGGTAAGACCCAGAAAGAAATTTCTCAACAAATAGGCTGTTCCCAGAGTGCTGTATCAAGGCACCTCAATGGTAAGTCTGTTGGAAGGAAACAATGTGGCAGAAAACGCTGTACAACGAGAAGAGGTGACCGGACCCTGAGGAAGATTGTGGAGAAGGACCGATTCCAGACCTTGGGGAACCTGAGGAAGCAGTGGACTGAGTCTGGTGTGGAAAGGCGTGTGCAGGAAATGGGCTACAGGTGCCGCAGTCCCCAGGTAAAGCCAATTTTGAACCATAAACAGCGGCAGAAGCGCCTGACCTGGGCTACAGAGAAGCAGCACTGGACTGTTGCTAAGTGGTCCCAAGTACTTTTTTCTGATGAAAGCAAATTTTGCATGTCATTCGGAAATCAAGGTGCCAGAGTCTGGAGGAAGACTGGGGAGAAGGAAATGCCAAAATGCCTGAAGTCCAGTGTCAAGTACCCACAGTCAGTGATGGTGTGGGGTGCCATGTCAGCTGCTGGTGTTGGTCCACTGTGTTTCATCAAGGGCAGGGTCAATGCAGCTAGCTATCAGGAGATTTTGGAGCACTTCATGCTTCCATCGGCTGAAATGCTTTATGGAGATGAAGATTTCATTTTTCAGCACGACCTGGCACCTGCTCACAGTGCCAAAACCACTGGTAAATGGTTTACTGACCATGGTATTACTGTGCTCAATTGGCCAGCCAACTCTCCTGACCTGAACCCCATAGAGAATCTGTGGGATATTGTGAAGAGAAAGTTGAGAGACGCAAGACCCAACACTCTGGATGAGCTTAAGGCCGCTATTGAAGCATCCTGGGCCTCCATAACATCTCAGCAGTGTCACAGGCTGATTGCCTCCATGCCACGCCGCATTGAAGCAGTCATTTCTGCCAAAGGATTCCCGACCAAGTATTGAGTGCATAACTGAACATTATTATTTGATGGTTTTTTTGTTTGTTATTAAAAAACACTTTTATTTGATTGGACGGATGAAATATGCTAATTTATTGAGACAGGTTTTTTGGGTTATCAGGAGTTGTAGGCCAAAATCATCAGTATTAAAACAATAAAAGACCTGACAAATTTCAGTTGGTGGATAATGAATCTATAATATATGAAAGTTTAATTGTAATCATTACATTATGGTAAATAATGAAATTTAACACTATATGCTAATTTTTTGAGAAGGACCTGTATTACCTGTACACTGACACTATATGCAGATCTACTGTGTATAATGTCACAAGTGATCACTGTATTGCCTGTACACTGACATTATATACAGAGCTCCTGTGTATAATGGCATTAGTGTTGTGTGTTTGCTTTTTTTTAAATTAATGATCAGTATTGTATTTGGTCACTATGCGGTGGTGGTAGTATGTGATCTGGTTATAGTGTGGCGGTATTTATCCCTGTATGTGGTATTATCTGGTCACTATGTGATGGTAATATGTGATCTGGTCACGGTATGGAGGTATTTGTTCCTTGTATGTGATATTATTCCATCATTATGTGGTGGTAATATTTCGTTGTTGCTCTATATTATTGTTAATTTTGATTATTTATTTTCACCACGTTTTTGAAGATAAGCAAGGTTAAAAAGAAAGTTTACAATTGCAATAGTTCTTGTATATTAATATTATTGTTATTTACTGTTTATTGCTATTTGGACAACCTCTTCTCATTCCCCAGGTTTTCTCCCATTAAAAGGAAAATGCCTATGCTGACACCTTGTGTTGGCTGCCGGATCTGCCACGAATGACAAAAATCACTGATGTTGTAAGTAGCCTAAGTCACTGCCGACAGTGTCTGCATCAGTCATACTCACCAATGGTGGAAGCAGCAATAAAAGTGCCTACAGCATACATTCTAAATACGGCCCTGACAGTTGGTACATAAAGTATTCATACCCCTTTAAACTGTTCACCCTGTTTCATTGCAGCCATTTGGTAAATTCAAAAGTTCATTTTTTTCTCATTAATGTACACTCTGCACCCCATCTTGACTGAAAAAAACTGAAATGTAGTTTTTGGAAATGTATTAAAAAAGAAAAACTGAAATATCGCATGGTCATAAGTATTCAGACCCTTTGCTCAGTATCGAGTAGAAGCACCCTTTTGAGCTAGTACAGCCATGAGTCTTCTTGGGAATGATGCAACAAGTTTTTCACACCTGGATTTGGGGATCCTCTGCCATTCTTCCTTGCAGATCCTCACCAGTTCCGTCATGTTGGATGGTGAACGTTGGTGGACAGCCATTTTCAGGTCTCTCCAGAGATGCTCAATTGGGTTTAGGTTAGGGCTCTGGCTGGGCCAGTCAAGAATAGTCACAGAGTTGTTTTGAAGCCACTCCTTTGATATTTTAGCTGTGTGCTTAGGATCATTGTCTTGTTGGAAGGTGAACCTTCGGCCAAGTCTGAGGTCCAGAGCACTCTGGAAGAGGTTTTCATCCAGGATATCTCTCTACTAGGCTGCATTCATGTTTCCTTCAATGGCAACCAGTCGTCCTGTCCCTGCAGCTGAAAAACACCCCCATAGCATGATGCTGCCACCATGTTTCACTGGTGGGATTGTATTGGGCAGGTGATGAGCAGTGCCTGCTTTTCTACACA
Source organism: Ranitomeya variabilis (assembly GCF_051348905.1). Lineage (NCBI taxonomy): Eukaryota > Metazoa > Chordata > Amphibia > Anura > Dendrobatidae > Ranitomeya > Ranitomeya variabilis. The sequence goes on along the minus strand of NC_135235.1, from coordinate 402,752,199 downwards.
CATACCGCTTACAATTATCACCAAAAAGGTCTATCTCAGGCTACGTTCACATTAGCGTTGTGCGACGTGTCGGGCGCCACATGCGTCATGCGCCCCTATATTTAACATGGGGGCGCATGGACATGCGTTGCACTTGCGTTTTGTGACGCATGCGTCATTGCGGTGCACGCGTCAGGGCGCACAGGACGCAAGTTGCATTTTTTGTGCGTCCAAAATCAAGCAAAAAAAAGGACGCATGCGTCACAAAACGCTGCGTTGTGCATGCGTTTACATTTGCGTTGTGCGTTGCGTCGCCGACGCTGCGGCACACAACGCAAATGTGAACGTAGCCTCAGTCTCATCAGACCAGAGAATCTTATTTCTCATAGTCTGGGAGTCCTTCATGTGTTTTTTAGCAAACTCTATGCTGGCTTTCATTTGTCTTGCACTAAGGAGAGCCTTCCGTCGGGCCACTCTGCCATAAAGGCCTGAATGGTGGAGGGCTGCAGTGATAGTTGACTTTGTGGAACTTTCTCCCATCTCCCTACTGCATCTTTGGAGCTCAGCCACAGTGATCTTGAGGATCTTTTTTACCTGTATCACCAAGGCTCTTCTCCCACGATTGCTCAGTTTGACAGGACGGCCAGGTCTAGGAAGACTTCAGGTGGTCCCAAACTTCTTCCATTTAAGGATTGTGGAGGCCACTGTGCTCTTAGGAACCTTGAGTACTGCAAAAATTCTGTTGTAACCTTGGCCAGATCTGTGCCTTGACACAATTGTGTCTCTGAGCTCCTTGGCCTGTTCCTTTGACCTCATGATTCTTATTTGGTCTAACATGCACTGTGAGCTGTGAGGTCTTATATAGACAGGTGTGTGCCTTTCCAAATCAAGTCCTATCAGTTGAATTAAACACAGCTGGACTCCAAAGAAGGAGTTTAACCATTTCAAGGAGGATCACAACGAAATGGACAGCATGTGACTTAAATATGAGTGTCTGAGAAAAGGGTCTGAATACTTATGACCATGTGATATTTCAGTTTTTCTTTTTTAATAAATTTGCAAAAGTTACATTTGGTTTTTTTTCAGTCAAGATGGGGTGCAGAATGTACATTAATGAGTAAAAAATGAACTTTTTTGAATTTACCAAATGGCTGCAATGAAACAGAGTGAAAAATTGAAAGGGGTCTGAATACTTTCCGTACCCACTGTATATGTGTGTCACTGACATCTATATATCTATGTATTCTATGTGTATATATCAATCTGTGATTTTACTGTAAGTTGCTCATATATATACATATATATATGTACGTGTGTGTGTGTGTGTGTTTTGAAGAATATTTCCTTTGAAAACGATGTGTAAATGACTTAGAGAATTGCTCTATGTAAAGCTCATGTTAAAATCGCATTGCAATCGCTCTGCATTTGGATGTAAATCGGATGCTAGGTGTGAACAATCAGATTGTACTCGCATGACACTTGTATTACACTCTTGCGACTCTCGGCAGGGAGACTCGGACCGACTTTTCATATGTTTAGTGCGACTCCGGCCTTACTGTGAAACTCTGGCAAATCTCAGGTGGTTCCGATACCCATTTTCTTGGCACATAACAATGTTAAAGCGAACCTGTCAGCAGGATTATTGCTAAGTACCTTAGACACTGTGAGGTTGGCAGTGTTAAACTGATTAAAATGATACCCGGGGTGAAGAAATCCATCTCGTCTCGTGGTTCTTGTGTAATCAATGTTAGAAGTTTGAAGCTAATGATATGCTCCTGCTTTGGGGCAGGACTGTAGGCAGAGCCTTATCTTTCTGCTCTATGTCAGAGAAACCAAGGAGAGACCTGCCACAGGCCGCCCCCCAAGCACAAACAGTCTGTCTCTATAATGAGGAACATGTTTGAGGTTGGGGGCGGCCGGTGGGCAGGTCTCTCCTTGGTTTCTCTGGCATAGAGCAGGAAGATAAGACTCTGCCAACAGTCCTGCACCAAAGCAGGAGCATATCATTAGCTACAAACTCCTAACACTGATTAGGCAAGAACCACAAGACGGATTTCTTCACTCCAGGTATATGTTTAGTCAGTTTAACACTGCCAACCTGACAGTGTCTGTAGGTTACTTAGCAAAATCCTGCTGACAGGTTCACTTTAAAAACGGAGACTTAATCATTTACAACTGTAATACCTGAGCTAAATGAATTGGCTAAGTTCACTAATGTCCACCTTCTCAATATAATGACATTTATTAAATACAGTCCTATTAAAGTTGCCATCTGCTTTATGTTTCTAATTTGGCCCCTTGTTTTGTTAATGTTTATGAATGAGGTTTTCATTTTATTGCCATTTATTTGTTAACATTCTTAAACAAAAAAAACCATATAAAGATGCCATAAAAAAACAATGTACGAAAAGTTAATAAGACAAGTCAACTTTCAGCCAGATTAAAAAAAATAATTATCATCTACGCTATTTTTCGTTTTATACCTTCGTTAGAAATTGATTAAAAATCTTATTTTTTTGTTCAAATAATTTAATATAAACTAGCTAATGTACCAAATGTTAACATTAATGCGCTGCTCAAACTCGCCTCACTTGATCTTGACACAAGAAAGCTGGAACTTTTTATCTAAGTCTTAAAAAAGGCTTGTTTCCTTTTTGTGAATTTTAACATGTCTATTAAAATGACTCTTGCTTCCAAAGCTTTTCCCACATCTGGTGCAGGAATAAGGCCTTTCGCCTGTGTGAATGCGGTTGTGAGTTGTTAAATTCGATTTTTTTGTGAAACATTTGCCACAATGGAAGCAAACGTACGGTCGTTCTCCTGTGTGTATCCGCTGATGAGTGATAAGAGTCGAGTTATGCGCAAAACGTTTCCCGCAGACAGAGCACGCATACGGTCTCTCTCCTGTGTGGATTCTCTGGTGGGTCACAAGATGAGTGTAATACACAAACCTTTTTCCACAGTACGAACATTCAAAAGGTACATCTGAATTACTAATCCGATGATGGGTAAACAGACTTGAAGGTTCTGAAAAACATTTTCCATACTTGTATAGTGGGTATTGTTCTACTGGGATTTTTTCCGACTTAACGCGCTTAGAATTGAAAAATAACTGGTTGCTGTAATCACCATAGTTATGAGTCTGTCCATTGTGTATACTTATGTATTCAATAAATTCTGCATCATTCATATCCTGAGGAGAGGTATAATCAGATTGTGCATTGCTAGAGGGGATTGTAAGACTTTCTTCTTCCCAGAAGACTGGTTCCTCCTTAATATGAATGGCTGAATATTGCTGTGTCTGATTTCTGGGTGTGTAAAAGTTGGAATTTGTGAGGTTTCTGCCATCATATGAGACTGGTTCCTCCTTAATACGAGGTCCAGGATATTGTTGTCTAGCATCTGTGAGGGTATAAACAGTAGTACGGTTTCCTCCTTCACATGTGTCTGCTTCTTCCTCAATAAGAATAGAAGGGTACCGATGACCATTATCCGCAGGTACATAACTGTCTGTATCTGTGATTTTTAAGTCGCATGAGACTGGTTCCTCCTCAATATGAAAAGAAGCATAAAGTTGTGTGCGAGCAGTAGGTGTAATGAACTCAAGGTCTGCGATACTACCACGAGAGACTATTGCTTCCCTAAAATGAGGAGATAGATACTGTTGTCTATGATCAGTCTGTGCATAAATCTCAGCATCTGCGTTATCTCCTTCATCACAAGAGACTGGCTCCTCTTTAATATGAATCAATGGAAATGGTTGAGTACATTCCAAGGGGTTATAGGTGTTGTGGTCTGCGACGTTTTCTTTGCCACATGAGTTTGTTTCTTTCGCAATATCAATGGATGGACATTGTGGATAAGACGATTGACTGGTAGATGTACATTTTGTATTTCTATTTAGGTCATATACAATATTTTCTTCACTCCTTGATTCTTCATGTTTAGTTTTCTCCAAAGTGCTTTTCTTGCTTTTTTCAATAAGGGGTAAGTGTACGGCTTCCAACTCCTTGCCAGTTTTATGACCGGTTTTACTATTTGGTGAACTAGCAGCTATGTAAGGTATTCCTGCTGTTTGTTTGAGGACAGATCCATCTGATGGACAAAGAACAATTTCATTAGACATGAGTTTTACCAATTGACATGGTCATTTCAGGCCATAAAAGAATGCAATTGCTAAGTATAACAACATGTGGACACTGCACAGCATGCATACCGCTAAGAGACTAATAAAAAAAATGTTCAGCAACAAACTGGTAGCTCATAGGTTGTCTCACAATTCTATGCAGGAAGATGATGGCTGTGTTATTCAGTCATCATCTGCCTCTAACAGCTGTGAGTGAAGCGGAGTGGACCGGTTATATGTCGCTATCTGTGACAGTGGCATTTACAGCACATGTCCTGAGGGCACCCTGCTCTAAAAGCCCCTGTGACGTGATGCAGGGTGATGGGTTGGTCATGATAGCCAGGGATCTCCTTAAGAAACCTGTACCGGTCATGATGGTACTCCTATAAAAGTTTGTGGCTGGAGTTCACAGGAGACAATTTTGCTATACAAAGCAATACTATAGTTAAGCGATCAGACGATCACAGGTGCAAGCCCCCTAAAGGGACTAACAAATACAGTTAACAGTTTGTATGTTTTTAAAAAATATGAAAAAATAAAAACATACAATTTGAATCACCCTTCTTTTCCCCCATATAAAAAACAAATAAAAAATACACATGTGGTATTGCTATGTCCATAAAAGACCAACCTATCAAAATACAAATGTAATTAAACCGATAGGAAAACGGTGTAATGAGATCAAGAAGATCAAAATGCCAGAATTGTAGGTTGCAGAAAGGTGCCAATCAGTGGGGTTATACACAGCTCCTCATTCAGAGAGCTGTTAGATCTGCAGCAGATAAAATAGCGATTTTATCAAAATTGCAGCAATCAGCCCAGTAAGTGACAAATTTCTGGATTCAGGAACTCTGCCCTTACATTATCCTGCTCTTAGGCCACGTTACATAGTTACATAGGTTGAAAAAAGACCAAGTTCTACCTTTCTCCACCAATTGTACATCTTGTTACTAAATTAACTCTAGCCTGCAATGTTATGTGTATTGAGGAAATCATCCAGCCCTTTTATAAAAGTTGTTATAGTGTCTTCCATTACTACCTCTTGCAGTGGGGCATTCCACAGTCCAACAGCATTACAGTAAAGAGCCAGTGTTTTGTACTGGCAACACATATATTTATACATGAAAAGGAGATCTTTTTTTCTAAGCTAAACAAGCCCAACTTTTCCAACGTCCCCTTATATGAGAGATCTTCCATCCCTTGTAATAATCTAGTAGCTTTTGAACTGATTCTATCTTCCGAATATCCTTTTTTTTTAAAAAAATGTGGAGCCCACAGCTGGATCCCATATTCTAGATGTGGCCTTACTAGTGATTTATACAGGGGTAATACTTTGGGATCACAAGATTTTATCTCTTTATACACCCTAAAATCTTGTTTGCTTTTGCAGCTGCTGCTTGGCATTGAGTACTGCAGCTCAGCTTACTTGTAGCGAGTCCTGCTCCTGTTCTGTAGTCCTGAGTATCCTCCCATTTAATGTATATGCAGTAATAGGATTACACTCCGTCCTAGGTGCTTTACTTTACATTTATCTACATTAAACCTCATTTGCCAAGTGTTTGTCCATTCAGTCATCTTAGTCAGATCGTTTTGTACTATTGTCAAGGCCAGATTTTAGTGTCCTACATAGTTTAGTGTCGTCAGCAAAGACTGACACTTTTTATCAGATAAATTTTTATTGAATATGACAGAATAAAATATGTATTACTCATGACAGTACATTTTACTCGGGTAACAATTTTTAATGTAAAGTATCCCTCCTCCCCCTGCCCTTAGAGACCATAACGTAAACCAACAACATTCCTCACGTTGTACACATAATCAAATAGCGTACTATCACAACCCCTGAACACCTCTTATAGCGTCACATATCATTCCCACCGCACTAGTTCCAAAAGACTGACACTTTACTCTCAATCTCATCCACAAGGTCATTAAGGTTAGGTTCCCATTGCGTTTTAGTGTGAGCGCTAACGGACAGCGTTGCACGGTGAAATTAACGCCGTGCAACACGTCCGTTAGCGCTCCCATTGCCAGCAATGTTAAAGCGCATTGCTAGCGCGTGTCATTTTCGGCACGTGCTAGCGATGTGCCGTTCTTTTGTGGCGCGCCTCGTACGCTGCTTGCAGCGTCCACGGCGCGCCCGAGGTCCGTTCCCCGCTCTGGCAGATCGGGGATCTGCGCTAGTGGGGACGTTTAACGCGACCCCTAAAAAGAGATTGCGTTAGCGCAATCCGCTAGCGCTTAGCGCTAAACGGATTGCCCTAACGCAATCTAAACCTAATAAAGAAGTTAAAAAGAATCATTCAGTATTTGGTGAGTTTTTTTTTTTTTTACCTCAGTATTTGTAAACGAAAACCAGTAGTGGGTGAGAAATACAGAGGTGCTGACGTGTTTCTATTATACTTTTGATCTGCTTGTTCCACTCCTGGTTTTGGCTTACACATACTGAGGTGAACAACTCACCAAATACTGAACGTGTGATCATGGCCTGAGATAGGGTAGCAAAAACCTGGTGACAGATTCCCTTCAACAATGTTTTCAAAAAGTGAAAACTTTCTCAGCTTGGGAGTGTAACCCTCATCCCAAATTTAACTGTGTAAGACACAAATATTTTATTAGAAGCTTTCCCTAATAATGAATCTAATGATATAATGAGAGATGATCTAGCAAAATAACGGATAACCACAATCATTGAAGATCATCAAAGGGGTTCTCCGAGAATGAGACAAAATGGCGTCCGTGATGCATTTCAAATGGCAATCCCATCCTAGTCAATGTCAGGACGGCCTGCAGATCAAAGACATACGGCTCCTGAGACCTGTGCCTCAACTAACAAGAGTTGTATACACATACTTCATTTTTTTGGAATCAAGGCTGTGCTATGTGAAGTGATATATGTTCTCCTCACCAAACATAATGCAACAGAGTTATCTTCAGCTTCACCATCCTCTGTCAATCTGACAGCTCTATAGCAGTCCACAGAAATTGACAGCACAGAATGGGAAAACAAACATTGAGAAGGATGAAGCTGAAGATAACCCCCGTTGCGTTGTACTTGACAAGGAGAAGATACTTTTCTGCATATATGACAGCCCTTCTGCCAGCCGGAAACTTAGGTATGTGAGATACCGCTCTTCTCAGTTGAGACACAGGACTTGGCAGCTGTATGATGCTAGTCTGCAGCTCGTCCTGACACTTGACTAGGAAGTGCTGCCATTTGAAATATGTATTGGATGGCATTTTATCTCACAGATAGAGAACCCCTTTAGACGTAACTTACCTGGTGATGTGAGCAGCCAGTGATTCTTCATCAGGACTTCCTTGTACAGATCCTTGTGTCCTTCTATATACTCCCACTCCTCCATGGAGAAATGGACAGTGACATCCTGACATCTTATAGGAACCTGATGCACATAATACTGGTGTCATTATCCAAACACATTATTCTCTAGTATTATGGTACAATGTCCCAGTATTCCCAGCAGCACTCACCTCTCTAGTTAGCAGTTCAATTATCTTGTTAGTGAGGTCCAGGATCTTCTGATCATTGTTCTTCTCATGGATTAGTGAATGAGATGACTTTGTGATTGGGCTCTGGGCTCTGCTCCTCCTTTCACACTCACCAGATGGAACATAATCCTACATAACATAGTAAATATCATTTTTATGACCCAAGAAACCAAATCCCTACAGTACGAATACAGTTTATCACTAAAATTTCAATAAATCTTTCACCTCTTCAGTAGTGTCTTTGTTATTAACCCATTAAAGGGAGTTATTAGCAGAAAACACAAATGATTAAATCAGGTTTTTGCGTTAAATAATTTTTTTTTTATTTTTAGAAATGTTCTGTTTCTTTTACATATTACAATCTATATTAAAAAAATAGAAATTTTGCAATTTTCCAGGGAAGATAGGCGAAACGCGCGTTGGGGTGAGGGACGCAGTTGGTCCCTTAATCACTACACATGTATTCAGGAAACTTAAACCCATGGAATTACATTTAACCATATAAATATTTATTATATGAACAGGATGGTCATATAGCAATATCAGTAATTCAAAACTATGACTGTGTACTATGCATTGCATGCTTACTAGATTCTGATATTTGCACTTTCAATTTCAATTATCAGACTTTGTGTCTGTGCACTAGGCACTTTAAACTTTCTACTTGAGCTTATATGTATGTATACATGCACATTCTTATGCATTAATACATAAAGAGGTGCTTTTCACAAAATTAGAATATCAAGTGAAACTCATATATTATATATACATTACAAACAGAGTGATCTATTTCAAGGGTTTATTTCTGTTAATGTTGATGAGTATGGGTTACAGCCAATGAAAACCAAAAGTTATTATCTCATTAAATTAGAATACTTTATAACACCAGCTTGAAAAATGATTTTAAAATCCGAAATGTTCGCCTACTCAAATGTATGTTCAGTAAATGCACTCAATACTTGGTCTGGGCTCCTTTTGCATCAACAACTGCATCAATGCGACGTGGCATAGAGGCGATCAGCCTGTGGCACTGCTGAGGTGTTAAAGAAGCCCAGGTTGCTTTGATAGCTGCCTTCAGCTCGTCTGCATTGCTGGGTCTGGTGTGTCTCATCAAGCACAGTGATACTGTTGTTTTTAAACCAGGTATTGGTACTTTTGGCAGTGTGGACAGGTGCCAAGTCCTGCTGGAGAATGAAATTTACATCTCCAAAAACTTTGTTGGCAGAGAGAAGCATGAAGTGCTCTGAAATTTCCTGGTAGACAGCTGCGCTGACTTTAGTCTTGATAAAGCACAGTGAACCTACACCAGCAGATGACATGGCTCCCCAAACCATCACTGATTGTGGAATCTTCACACTAGACCTCTAGCAGCTGGGATTGTGCGCCTCTCCACCATTCCTCCAGACTCTGGGACCTTGATCTCCAAATGAAATGCAAAATTTACTTTAATCTGAAAACAACACCTTGGACCACTGAGCAACAGTCCAGTTCTTTTTCTCCTTGGCCCAAGTAAGACACTTCTAGCGTTGTCTATTGGTCATGAGTGGCTTGACACAAGGAATGCGACACTTATAGCCCATGTTCCGGATACGTGTGTGTGTGTGTGTGTGTGTGTGTGTCTCTTGAAGCAATGACTCCAGCAGCAGTCCACTCCTTGTGAATCTACCCCAAAGTTTTGAATGGCCTTTTCTTAACAATCCTTTCAAGGCTGCAGTTATCCCGGTTGCTTAAGCACATTTTTCAACCACACTTTCTCCTTCCACCCAACTTTCCATTAATATGCTTCGATATATTAAGTGGACAGCCAGCTTCTTTAGTAATGACCTTTTGTGGCTTACCTTCCTAGTGGAGTGTGTCAATGACTGCCTTTTGGACATCTGTCAAGTCAGCAGTCTTCCCCATGATTGTGAAACCTACTGAAACAGACTAAGGGACTTTTTTAAATGCTTAGGAGGCCTTAGCAGCTGTTTTTTTTGTTAATTATTCTACTTTATTGAGATAATGACTTTTGGGTTTCCATTGGCTGTAAGCCATAATCAACAACATTAACAGAAATAAACACTCTGTTTGGAATGACTATACAATGTATGAGTTTCAATTTTTGTACTGAAGAACTGAAATAAATTAACTTTTTGATGATATTCTAATTTTGCGAGAAGCAAATGTATATATTGTGTGGTTGATTACTGGGTATTATTCATGGGAATATAAGTACTAAACACTCTTTGCCAGTATTTTTTAGAGTACTATATGTATAATAAACACTCATAAGTATCTTTATTTATATAAATAACTGATCTTTTACTGTCTAAATTGTATGTATTGGTAACTCGGCAGCGTGCTCTTCATGTCATGAGGCACCACGTTTTAATCTCTGATTGTAATCTTAATTATACAACTAAAACATTGTATTATTGAGTTTTGAACACACTTCTAGTTCTCGGGTTCTGGTATCTATGTGTTGCTACGTTGGGTGAAGTGGCTGGCAAGCTTAAAATAATATCAGACTTGGGAAACTCTTTATACACAGTTGCCATGACAACCCATCAGCACCCCACAATTGTATTGTGGTGCTACTGATGGGGGAGACAGCTGCTCTATCTAATCCAACATACTTCTCTCATGTGAGGAAAAAATTCTGCACGGTAATAATACTTTCAGAAATACAGTTTATGGTTTATTTTTATCAGTTAACAAAATATAAAGTGAATTAAAGGGAACCTGTCAACCCGTTTTTTCAGTATGAGATAAAAATACCGTTAAATAGGGCCTGAGCTGTGCTTTACAATAGTGTATTTTTTGTCCCCTGATTCCCTACCTATGCTGTCGAAATACCTTACCAAAGTCGCCGTTTTCGCCTGTCAATCACGCTGGTCTGGTCAAAAGGGCGTGGTGAAATGGCTGTTTCTCCCCCACCTCTTGCTTATCTTCCAGGCGTTGGCGTAGTGTTTTGCGCATGCGCAACTGCTGAATGCACTGCGCAGCGGCAGACAAAGAGCACGATCTGCGCTATTCACCGGCTTTTCCGTGGCGGCGGCTATCTTCCTGAGGCCGCGCGTGCGCAGATGGAGTGCTCTGCTGCCCGGGGCTTCAGGAAAATGGCCGCGGGATGCCGCGCGTGCGCAGATGGAGATAGCGGCGGCCATTTTCCTGAAGCAGAGATGAGAACTCGGCTTCAGGAAAATGGCCGCCGCCTATATGCAAAGATATAGTTTTGCATACAATTCTTCTTTGAAGATCACTTCCGGCCAGACTTCATCTCTAAATAGATGGGTATACCTGGATCCCAAGGACTGCTGACGGTTCTGAGCTGATGGCACTGCTGGACATCTTCTAGACTGAATGATTTGCACAAGCCTTCATCCATAGAAGAACCTTTGGATAGTTCTCCAAAATGATTTGAACAACCTTCCTCCTGTGATACTTCAAAAACCATGCACAAGTGTATCTAGAAGAATTGGTGCTTTCATGCAGTTCAGAAGGCAAAGGGAGATCAGACCAAATAGGTTTTTATGAAGATTTCTCTTTCATTTGCTCACCTTGCTAATTGATAAAAAATAAACTATTAATATTTCTGTTTTTGAGAGCATTGTTACCGTGCAGCATTTTTCCCACATCGGCCTAAAACTTTAGCACATTAGTTGTGTTTGTATTCGGTATTATATACAAAGACCTGTTAAAACAGATAAACTGCAGAGATTAAAAAAAAAAACCTAAATAAAAACTATTTCCCAGAATCCCTCACCTCTCCGGTCAGCAGGTAGATGATCTCCAGGGTAAGGTTTAATATTCTGTCATTATCCATCTTCAGTCCAGTTCCTGGTGTTGACATTAATGATTTTACAGTAGTTGATTACATCTAGTTTAAAATGTTTTTCTGACATTATCAGTTTCTACACCGGGCCCCATCTTTAGTTCATTACTACCTGAAAAACAGAAAGAAGTGAGAGACTGTCCATGCTTTAATTACTGTGATGAGAATTATATCTAGCTTTTTGAACTACAATTAAAAAAGTGATAGTGATGGCCTATTCTTAGGCTAGGTCATGAAAATCTGTTTGACACTTTAAGACTTCCGCCGAACAGGTGCCGATGGCGGCCGAGTGTGCTCAGTTGTGGAGCTGCACAGCACAGCAGTTCCATCAACAATATACAGTGCCTTGCGAAAGTATTCGGCTCCCTGGAAATTTTCCACCTTTTCCCACATATCATGCTTCAAACATAAAGATACCAAATGTAAATTTTTGGTGGAGAATCAACAAGTGGAACACAGTTGTGAAGTTGAACAAAATTTATTGGTTATTTTACATTTTTGTGGAAATTCAAAAACTGAAAAGTGGGGCGTGCAATATTATTCGGCCCCTTTAACTTAATACTTTGTTGTGCCACCTTTTGCTGCGATTACAGCTGCAAGTCGCTTGGGGTATGTCTCTATCAGTTTTGTACATCGAGAGACTGAAATTGTTGCCCATTCTTCCTTGGCAAACAGCTCGAGCTCAGTGAGGTTTGATGGAGATCGTTGGTGAACAGCAGTTTTCAGCTCTTTCCACAGATTCTCGATTGGATTGAAGGCTGGACTTTGACTTGGCCATTCTAACACCTGGATACGTTTATTTGTGGACCATTCCATTGTAAACTTTATGTTTGGGATAATTGTCTTGTTGGAAGACAAATCTCCGTCCCAGTCTCAGGTCTTTTGCAGACTCCAACAGATTTTCTTCAAGAATGGTCCTGTATTTGGCTCCATCCATCTTCCCATCAATTTTCTTCCCTGTCCTTGCTGAAGAAAAGCAGGCCCAAACCATGATGCTTCCACCACCATGTTTGACAGTGGGGATGGTGTGTTCAGGGTGATGAGCTGTGTTGCCTTTACGCCAAACATATCGTTTGGCATTGTTGCCAAAAAGATCGATTTTCATTTCATCTGACCAGAGCACCTTCTTCCACATGTTTGGTGTGTCTCCCAGGTGGCTTGTTGCAAACTTTAAATGACACTTTTTATGGATATCTTTGAGAAATGGCTTTCTTCTTGCCACTCTTCCATAAAGGCCAGATTTGTGCAGTGTATGACTGATTGTTGTCCTATGGACAGACTGTCTCACCTCAGCTGTAGATCTCTGCAGTTTATCCAGAGGGATCATGGGCCTCTTGGCTGATTCTCTGATCAGTCTTCTCCTTGTTTGAGATGAAAGTTTAGAGGGACGGCCTGGTCTTGGTAGATTTGCAGTGGTATGATACTCCTTCCATGTCAATATGATCGCATTCACAGTGCTCCTTGGGATGTTTGTAGATTGTGAGCCTTCGCGGGCAGGGTCCTCTCTCCTCCTGTACCAGTCGTGACTTGTATTGTTTAAGATTATTGTACTTGTTTTTATTATGTATACCCCTCCTCACATGTAAAGCGCCATGGAATAAATGGCGCTATAACAATAAATAATAATAATAATAATAATGTTTAAAGTTTTGGAAATCATTTTTCATCCAAATCCGGCCTTACACTTCTCCACAACAGTATCACGGACCTGCCTGTTGTGTTCCTTGGTCTTCATGATGCTCTCTCTGATTCAAACAGAACCCTGAGACTATCACAGAGCAGGTGCATTATACGGAGACGTGATTACACAGGTGGATTATATTTATCATCATTCAGAGATCCACGATGAACTTCTGGAGTGAGTCTATTGCACTGAAAGTAAAGGGGCCGAATAATATTGCACGCCCCACTTTTCAGTTTTTGAATTTCCACAAAAATTTAAAATAACCAATACATTTCGTTCAACTTCACAATTGTGTTCAACTTGTTCTTGATTCTTCACCAAAAATTTACATTTGGTATCTTTATGTTTGAAGCATGATATGTGGGAAAAGGTTGAAAAGTTCCAGGGAGCCAAATACTTTTGCAAGGCACTGTAGCGGCTGTGGCCTGGGTACCGAACATCTGTCCCCTATCCCAATCAATAGGGGGGCAGACATGCAGCACCCGAACAAGGCCATTATACCATTGAGGAAGTTGTGCAGCTCCGCAACTGAGCACATCTGGCCAGCACCGAGTAGAGTGGATCGGTGGAGGTCCCTGGAGTTGCACCACCACCAATCAGATATTGATTACCAATCCTAAAAATAGTAAAGGTCCCAGAAACCCTTTTAGAAAACCCCTTAAAAATCACACCTAGTCCACTGATTGCACATTAAGACATCTCTTCCCAAGGAGTTCCCAATACCCAACATCTCAGAGAGGGGAGTAAATGGAAACACTTAAGAAGTGGGAATCCTATGCTTATATATAGTCATTATTAGACCATCATATGAGCTTGTTGGGTATTAATATCCCATAAGGACAGCATAATAGTAGGATTATACACCTAATACTAGGAGAGTGCAGATAACATTAGGATCATGTCTGTACAGTATAAGGATAGTACACGTGATACTGAGATCATACATGGTATATAGATATAAGTAATCTAAATATCAAACACTGTATATAACGATGGTATAAGATTGGTTTCACATTTGCGTCTGTGCACCCTGCATTTCATCCGCATGCGTCATGCATACCTATCTTTAACATGATGTACGCATGGACATGCACTTGCATGCATTCACTTGCGGATGCTTACGCATGCGTCGTTTCGAGGTGTGTGGCGGCCGGCGGGGTCCGGCGAACGCAACATGTTGTATTTTTTGAGGCGGCAAATCTTCACAGCAATACGCATGCGGATGATTGTGGATGAAGTGCGTCAAAACAACGCATTACTGTCAATCAAAGAGGGTGTGGGCACTGGAAATCCAATACTCTCTTGTCTCTGGAACTGATAGGAGCTGCTCTGGAGACTGCTTTGTTGAAGACTCTAGATTTCACTCAGGATGTGAGTATATACAAGCTCTGAAAATGTCTGTCTCTCTCTCTCACTGCAGTCTGTACTCACTTCTGTCTCTCTTGCAGACTTCTTCAAAGATGTCCTCAAGCAAACAGCAGAATTCCTCCCACAGTGGACAGAAGACTGATAAAGTGAGTACATTTGCTACTGATTAGTAAGTATTGACTGTCAATATGACACATGTGGTAAAATCATTTATTATCTTTACAGGACAGTTCTAGTGCGGCACAGCAGGAGCAGACTCAGGCCCAGGTTCAGGTGGCAAGACGGCGTGTTAGTATTCTTGAGTGTTATTGTGGAATATTAATGTTTTTCTTTGATTTCTAGGCTGCACATTGTTCTTTAAAAGAATATTGTTTTTCTTTGATTTCTAGGTTCCAAATCATGAAGCAACCATCGATAACGACCTCCTCATCACCCTGGTGCAGGAGCGAGTTCCGTTGTGGGACACCCGGGATCAGCAGCACTCGGTCATTCGGCGGATATGGGATTAAGTGGCCAGATCGCTGTTGGATGACTGGGACAGAGCCACGCCAGACAGAAAGGCTTTTTGTAAGTATTGCAATGTGGTGTGACGCGGCAGTGAACCTGTGTTGCATTATTTTACAATTTTTTTTTTCCACAGTGAACAAAGTAAGAATCCGTTGGCATTCGATGAAGGATCGCTTCAATAAGGACCTGAGAGATGAGATCCAAGTTAGAAGTGATGCTGCTTCAAAGATCAGCAAATACCATCATCTGCTGTCCTTCCTGAGGCCTGCGGTTTGTCATCGAACCTAAGTATTTTTGTGTTGTATTCCATCTGAATTTTTCTATTCCTTGTATGTTGATATGATTACTTCCATTCCACAGGATAAGATATGTTGGCACTTTTAAGATGTTTATTTTCGGTACTAATGTTTTTAATTTCTTTTCCACACAGAACCTGGAGCAGCACCACCGAAGCGGGATCGTCCTCGGTTGGAGCGGCCCTTGATCGACCAGACACCGAACAGTCCCAGTCATCCAGCAGCACTGCAGCAAGTGGGCCAGCTTTACAATCTGGAGAACAGGCAGCTGGTCCTTCAGGTCTTTCCCTGTCACAGTCCTCTGCCACTGTTTTTTTTGGGTCTTACCGCCAGCGGCAGAAGGCCTGTGACAGGCCACTCATGCCCGAGTTTATTCACTTAGGCTCGGTCTTCCAGAACGGACTCAAGGCAGTTGGAGACAGAGTGGAAAGTGGGTTCGCACATATGGCCACACTTTTCCAGGATGTCCACCGACGCCTTGACCACATGGAAGCCGACCTTCAGAGACTGGTATGATATTTTTTTACTGCTATAGAGCGAGGCATGTCGGAACACCTTATGCCTGATCTCCAGCTAACTGTGATGCAGGCCTGAAATGCTGCTTACGTTCAGGCTATGCAGCAAACACGGTTCTTCCCACAGCCACCCATAGCATTTCCGGTTGTTCCACCACTAAGCAGATTCATCATGATTCTGAGTCCATCTGCACACCTGTCTGCTGCCGCCACCATGCCGAGTCCATCTGCACACCGGTCTGCTGCTGCCACCATGCCGAGTACAGCTGTACACTTGTCTGCTGCTGCCACCATGCCGAGTACAGCTGCACACCCGGTTACTGCCGCCACCTTGATGAGTACAGCTGCACACCTGGTTACTGCCATCACCATGACGAGTACAGCTGCACACCGGGTTATCGCCACCACCATGACGAGGACAGCTGCACACCAGGTTACCGCCACCATGACGACGAGTACAGCTGCACAACCTTCTTCCTCCACCACCACGCCTAGTCCTGCTGGATGCCATGCTCTTGACACCACTCCCACCCTCCCAAAGAAAAAAAAGAGAAAACAGCTGCATGGTACCAGAAAGACTAGGGGCAGCCAACGTACCCCCAAAACTGTCGTACCCCATCCACCCTCACCTTTCAATCTGTCTCTTTTTTCTAGTTTGTCTCTCCCTAGTGTGTCTACTCCCATCCCTGACCTCCCAGACCCCACGCATTTTGTAGTCTCTTCCCCAGGAACCCTTCATCATCCACACGTGGTAGACAGTCATCCAAGCTCCACACCCCCCAGGTCCATATTTCACCCTCTTACAATCCCCCAAGTTAATTTTTCTTTTTTGCTAAATAAAATTGTACTTTTGTTTTCACAATCACTCTTTCTTCTTTGTGTATTTATGTGCTGTCGCAGCAAACACACACTTACGCGTCGTCGCCGAAAACACACACTTGTGTGTATTGTATTGTTGAGAGAACAGGGGTTTAGCTAGAGGTGTTTTATTATTTACAGGAAACATTAAAGGTAAATAACATTAGAGGTACATTTTAACAACTAAAGGTACATAACATTACAGGTACATTTTAGCAGATTACACCATTTGGTCTTGCCATGAAACACGTGCAATGTCAGAAACAAAGTAGGCAGCAAATGTATCCCTCATTTGGGCAACTTCCACTGTAGTCCTCAGAGGGTGACCTTGGTAATCTGGCAATGTGATAGCAACAGGTTGATCAAGTTCGAAGTTGGGTTTTTCTTTATCCATGATGTAGTTGTGCAAAACAACCCAAGCTTTTACAACCTCATCAATGGTCTCAGTTTTTAGATTGATCGGTGTCCCCAAAATGCGACATTTACATGCCAGCAAACCAAAGGAACACTCCACAGTTATTTGTGCCCTTGTCAGTCGGTAGTTAAAAATCCGTTTGGTGTGATTCAAGTCCCGACTTGAATATGGTTTCATGAGGTTGGCACACATTTTTAAGGCCTCATCCCCAACAACAACAAATGGCATTGGCGGTCTTTCAGTGTTGGGAATAGGTCGTGGCTGTGGAAAATTAAATTAATTACGATACAAACATCGGCCCATGGAAAAGTTTTTATAAGTCTGTGAGTCATTTCCTCGTCCAAATGAGCCAATGTTCATAGCAACAAATCTACAGTCAGCATCTGCAATAGACATTAGCACAATAGAAAACTATTTCTTGTAATTAAAGTACTTGTATCCAGTTCCAGCAGGTTTCCTAATCCGAATGTGTTTGCCGTCCACAGCCCCCAAACAGCCCCATGAATTTAGATGCATTTTGTAGCCACATTTCAGTTGAGGGAGGAATTCCCCACACAAGAACTTCACATATAGCACAACATTTTTCTCCAACAATCCCAGAGAGCGTGGACACTCCAATCCTGAATTGGAAATGTAAAGATGATAAGGTCTCTCCAGTAGCCAGGAATCTGGGGAACAGAAAATGACAAACGAAAATCAGTACACTGCATAGGGGGTTAGGGTTATTAATGACAGGAGTTCCTTTTTCAACATTAAGTATCTCAGGGTGACCAACAGACGCTCATCAGCAGGAATAGATCGACGTAGCTGTGTGTCCTGTCTGATGATGGATCCTCGGACACGTTGCAGCAACTCATCGAAGCTTTGTGACATCCTTGTGTAGTTGAAAAACTTCTAAGGGTTTGCATGCAGCTCTGTGTACAAGGAGTGGTAGGCTCCACGGCTCTCTCTGACTTCAACAATGTGGTGCTGCCAGTAGTGAGGAAGACGTCTTCTCCATCTTTCTCTTTTTCTTTCTTCATAACAAGCAACAGCAAAGGCATAAGCCAAGTTCAACTCCAAATCCAGATTACGATACAAGCTCTCCATGCGAAGATCCATCTTGCAGCTGGATACAACAGCAAAAGATGAGGATTTTATCTGTACAAGGGTATATATACAGAATTTCCATGACACACACCCATTGGACGTGGCTTGTGTCAAGGAAATTCTGGAACAGCATCCGAACACATGCGCATAAAAAACGCAAATGCATGTCAAAACGCATGCAAAAGCTGCGTTTTTTAGGCGGATGATGCGGATAAAAAAAATGCAGCGTTCGCATGCTTTTCCATGCGTTTTGACATACGTTTGCGCATGCAGATGATACGCAAAGCGCATATACGTAAATGTGAACTTAGTCTAAGTAATACTGACATTACACATGGTATACAGAATAGTATATGTAGTATTAGGTGTGGCGCCTCTGCATGGTGTCCCCTTCTCCCTCCAAGCAGGGGCGCCGGGTTACTCACCGCCCTGGCCCTTGACGTGGTCCCCAGTGTGCTTCTGCTTCCTGTGTACGCGCTGCAGTCCCGATGGCATGCTTCCAAGGAGCAGTGCGAGCATTTTGCTAAATGCCCTCAGCTTGTTGCTGAGAGGCATTTAGCATAAGTAATACACCTGCAAGATGTCTCCCGGCCAATAGCTGGAAGGCATCTTGTATAAACGACTCCCTCTCCGTAGGAAGTTGCCAAGCAACAAGTAGAATCATTAGTCAGTAAGGTGTAATACTAGTGAGTTGTGAGGTCCCCTGGTCCCGGTGCGGCCAGTGTCCTGAACCTGTATCCCTTGGCCCCGGAGTGGCCAGTCCTGTATTCGTAGTCACCTGGTCCCAGAGTGGACAGTGCTGTGTCCGTAGTCAACTGGTCCTAGAGTGGCCAGGGTCTGAACCTCATCCCCTGGTCCCAAAGCACCCAGCGCCTGAACCTCATCCCCTGGTCCCCGAGTGGCCTGTGCCTAAACCTTGTCCCCTGGTCTTGGAGAGACCAGTACCTAAACCTTATCCCCTGGTGTCGGAGAGGCCAGTGCCTAAACCTTGTTCCCTGGTGCTGGAGCGGCCAGTGCATAAACCTTGTCCTCTGGTGCTGAAGTGGTCAGTACCTGACCCATGTCCCCTTGTCCCGAAGTGGCCAGAGCCTGAATATTGTCTCCTGGTGTCGCCAGTCCTGTACCCAGAATCCCCTGGTCCCTTTGCGGCCAGTAATTGAACCTGATACCCTGGTTCATGAGTGGCCAAACCATGATCCAGTATCATAGATCGGCATATCTTAACTAAGTCCTGAATCAGTGTCAGCGTACCTGACCCGTGGGATCAGCAGCTGCAGTATCGGGTTCTGCTAGGAGTGGTACCTGGAGGCTACCTGCCGCACAAGCCTGACCTCACCACTACAGACTCCAGTGAACACCAAGACAGCTGCTTAGTTACGCCCCTTCCTGGGTATGCCCGAACCTGTGGCATAGTGGGTTCTTAAATCCACATGCGCCGCGGTTGGGCGTAACATTAGGATCATACACTGTATATAAGGATATTATGGATAATATCAGGAACATACACTGTATATAAGGACAATATAGATAATATCAGGACCATACACTGTATATAAGGACAGTATAGATATCAGGATTATACACTGTATATAAAGATAGTATAGATAATATCAGGACCATACACTGTATATAAGGGCATTATAGATAACATCAGGATCATACACTGTATATAAGGACAGTATAGATAATATCAGGACCATACACTGTATATAAGGACAGTATACATAATATCAGGACCATACACTGTATATAAGGATAGTACAGATAACATCAGGACCATACACTGTATATAAGGATAGTACAGATAACATCAGGACCATACACTGTATATAAGGATAGTACAGATAACATCAGGACTATACACTGCATATGAGGACAGTATAGATAATATCGGGACTATACACTGCATATGAGGACAGTATAGATAATATCAGGACCATACACTGTATATGAGGACAGTATAGATAATATCAGGACCATACACTGTATATAAGGATAGTATAGATATCAGGACCATACACTGCATATGAGGACAGTATAGATAATATCAGGACCATACACTGTATATAAGGATAGTATAGATAATATCAGGACCATACACTGTATATAAGGATAGTATAGATATCAGGACCATACACTGTATATAAGGATAGTACAGATAACATCAGGACCATACACTCTATATAAGGATAGTACAGATAACATCAGGACTATACACTGCATATGAGGACAGTATAGATAATATCGGGACTATACACTGCATATGAGGACAGTATAGATAATATCAGGACCATACACTGTATATGAGGACAGTATAGATAATATCAGGACCATACACTGCATATGAGGACAGTATAGATAATATCAGGACCATACACTGTATATAAGGATAGTATAGATATCAGGACCATACACTGCATATGAGGACAGTATAGATAATATCAGGACCATACACTGTATATAAGGATAGTATAGATAATATCAGGACCATACACTGCATATGAGGACAGTATAGATAATATCAGGACCATACACTGTATATAAGGATAGTATAGATAATATCAGGATCACACACTGTATATAAGGACAGTATAGATAATATCAGGACCATACACTGTATATAAGGATAGTACAGCTAACATCAGGACCATACACTCTATATAAGGATAGTACAGATAACATCAGGACCATACACTGCATGAGGACAATATAGATAATATCAGGACCATACACTGCATATGAGGACAGTATAGATAATATCAGGACCATACACTGTATATAAGGACAGTATAGATAATATCAGGACCATACACTGTATATAAGGTCAGCACAGATAATATCAGGACCATACACTGCATATAAGGATAGTATAGATAATATCAGGACCATACACGTATATAAGGATAGTATAGATAATATCAGGATCATACACTGTATATAAGGACAGTATAGATAATATCAGGACCATACACTGTATATAAGGATAGTATAGATAATATCAGGACCATACACGTATATAAGGATAGTATAGATAATATCAGGATCATACACTGTATATAAGGACAGTATAGATAATGAGGACCATACACTGTATATAAGTATAATATCAGAATCATACACTGTATATAAGGGTAGTATAGATAATATCAGGACCATACACTGTATATAAGGACAGTATAGATAATATCAGGACCATACACTGTATATAAGGATAGTATAGATAATATCAGGACCATACACTGTATATAAGGGTAGTATAGATAATATCAGGACCATACACTGTATATAAGGACAGTATAGATAATATCAGGACCATACACTGTATATAAGGACAGTATAGATAATATCAGGACCATACACTGTATATAAGGATAGTATACATAATATCAGGACCATACACTGTATATAAGGATAGTATACATAATATCAGGACCATACACTGTATATAAGGACAGTATAAATAATATCAGGACCATACACTGTATATAAGTATAATATCAGAATCATACACTGTATATAAGGATAGTATAGATAATATCAGAATCATACACTGTATATAAGGACAGTATACATAATATCAGGATCATACACTGTATATAAGGATAATATCAGGACCATACACTGTATATAAGGATAGTATAGATAATATCAGAATCATACACTGTATATAAGGATAATATCAGGATCATACACTGTATGTAAGGATATCAGGACCATACACTGTATATAAGGATAGTATAGATAATGAGGACCATACACTGTATATAAGGATAGTATAGATAATATGAGGACCATACACTGTATAGATAATATCAGGATCATACACTGTATATAAGGATAGTATAGATAATATCAGGATCATACACTGTATATAAGGATAGTATAGATAATATCAGGATCATACACTGTATATAAGGATAATATCAGGACCATACACTGTATATAAGGATAGTATAGATAATATCAGGATCATACACTGTATATAAGGATAATATCAGGATCATACACTGTATGTAACGATATCAGGACCATACACTGTATAGATAATATCAGGATCATACACTGTATATAAGGATAGTATAGATAATGAGGACCATACACTGTATATAAGGATAGTATAGATAATATGAGGACCATACACTGTATAGATAATATCAGGATCATACACTGTATATAAGGATAGTATAGATAATGAGGACCATACACTGTATATAAGGTCAGTATAGATAATATCAGGATCATACACAGTATATAAGGACAGTATAGATAATGAGGACCATACACTGTATATAAGGTCAGTATAGATAATATCAGGATCATACACTGTATATAAGGATAGTATAGATAATGAGGACCATACACTGTATATAAGGATAGTATAGATAATATCAGAATCATACACTGTATATAAGGATAATATCAGGATCATACACTGTATATAAGGATAGTATAGATAATGAGGACCATACACTGTATATAAGGATAGTATAGATAATATGAGGACCATACACTGTATAGATAATATCAGGATCATACACTGTATATAAGGATAGTATAGATAATGAGGACCATACACTGTATATAAGGTCAGTATAGATAATATCAGGATCATACACAGTATATAAGGACAGTATAGATAATGAGGACCATACACTGTATATAAGGTCAGTATAGATAATATCAGGATCATACACTGTATATAAGGATAGTATAGATAATGAGGACCATACACTGTATATAAGGATAGTATAGATAATATCAGAATCATACACTGTATATAAGGATAATATCAGGATCATACACTGTATATAAGGATAGTATAGATAATGAGGACCATACACTGTATATAAGGATAGTATAGATAATATGAGGACCATACACTGTATAGATAATATCAGGATCATACACTGTATATAAGGATAGTATAGATAATGAGGACCATACACTGTATATAAGGTCAGTATAGATAATATCAGGATCATACACAGTATATAAGGACAGTATAGATAATGAGGACCATACACTGTATATAAGGTCAGTATAGATAATATCAGGATCATACACTGTATATAAGGATAGTATAGATAATGAGGACCATACACTGTATATAAGGATAGTATAGATAATATCAGAATCATACACTGTATATAAGGATAATATCAGGATCATACACTGTATATAAGGATAGTATAGATAATATCACAACCATATACTGTATATCAGGATTGTGCAGATCATACGGAGATCATATATAGTAGAGTAGTATATATAATATTAGGATCATACAGTGTATATAATAGCAGCACAGGTAATTGGGGGTGTCATAACGTGTATACAAGGACAGGAAAGAATTTGGGGGTTACACCATGTACATAAGGCCACTACAGGTAATATAGGGGATGCACAACGACTAAAAGGACAGTGTGGCAGCTGCAAAACCAGCGGGTCTAACCAACGAAACTCACCTCAGACTCCCCTGCCCTCTGCTTCTTATAAACCTGAACCGGAAGCTGTTTGCCGGAAACACCCTGCTTGCGTTCCACGGCGCTTCCTGGATGGGCGCCCGCAGAGTTTGGGCACCTAGATGTTACGTCATGCGGTCACGTGCCGCTGGCGTCACGTGACCGCTATATATAGTGCGACTGCTACCTGAT
This sequence comes from Ranitomeya variabilis, assembly GCF_051348905.1. Taxonomy (NCBI): domain Eukaryota; kingdom Metazoa; phylum Chordata; class Amphibia; order Anura; family Dendrobatidae; genus Ranitomeya; species Ranitomeya variabilis. Next base: position 402,728,381 of record NC_135235.1, on the reverse strand, counting down.
GAGGTGCGCACAGTACACTACAGTAGTGAGATGTTGGGGCGGGAAGGGATCGAAATACAAATATCTGCACGTCATCTGGGGCTCTGAGTTAACCCTTCAGTGACCACAGAATTTTTCGTTTTGTTCTTCGTGTATTTTTCCAAAAACCATAATTTTTTTATCCCCCTCAACATAGTTATACGAGGGATTTATTTCTGCGGGATTGAGTTTCCCCTGACTGTGTCTACGTGGGCGTAACACGCTGACGTCTGTTTTTTGCCAGCAACACAGGATGCAAAATGACCCTCACACGTGCACCCTGACGACGCACAAACGACACCCGTGTGTTATCAGTGTGACACGTTTTGGCGTCTGGGACATTTCTCCCGGTGCGAGTGGTGAGGTCAGTAAGGTTACCGTAGTACATAGGCCGGCTCACACAGAACATAAAACAACTCACATCAACCCCAAAACTATTGCCCCACTTTCCAAAGCACCAGGGCAAGTACCGAGGCTAAGCGCCAAATTTGGGGCATCTAATGGATGCGCCATTTATGGGGTGGCTGAGGGCTGATGTTCTTAGCCTGGGAGAGGGCCAATATCCATGGCTCATTCCAGCCTATTAATATCAACCTGTAGTTGTCCTTTTAGCCTTTGCTGCATAGTAAAATTACGGGGGACCACTTTTTTACTAACCAGCAAAGGCTAAGTAGACAGCTGTGAGTTGTCATTAATAGTCTGGGGACCTTTATGGCTATTGGCCCCTTCCCAGAATAAAAACAACAGCATCCAGCTGGCCGCTTTCCCTCAGCTGCTTAGGAAAATTATTTAATACGCGCGATACACAGATGGGAGGTGCTAACTACAAGTCTAATCAGCATTGCGCTGATCGCAGGAAGACCAGGCGATGATGATGAGACTTGTAGTTGGCACTATTCCCAGGCGGCATGTGCTGGCTACAAATGTCATCAGCATTTCCTGGTCATGCTGATCGCAGGGAGACAAGGCGACAATGATTAGCGTTTGAATCAAGTCCCTATTGTTCCCTCACTATGCTATTTAACTGCTTTATTTTTTTTACTACTACCTGTTTAATGATGCTTCATTTGAGAATCCCAGTGCACGCTGGGATACTCAAATAAGTCACCTACATGGGGCAGAAACAGGGCTAGTCCATGTTCTTCTGAGCATGCGTCTGTTGTCAATTCCGACTTATGCTCAGTAGGGTCTTGTCACAATATTTTTCTTCGTGCATAGTGATAGTGCGCTCCCTTGCTGGAACTGATGAGCTGGCAAGAGAGCGCACTGTCATTGTAAGCAGAAAACCCAGCAAGTACAGACCATTCCACCCCTGCCATTGACATCACTTGTGAGGACTAGGCTGGTTTTTGCTTCTTTTCTGTTTACCATGGGTACTGACAGTCCGCTTTCTTGCCGACTCATCATGCAGTGACATCAGGGAGGTGTTTGATTCTCTCCAAGTTTATTCTGCAGCATGACAACAACCCCAAATATACAGCTAATGTTATTAAAGAGAACCTGTCAGTCAATTCATGCCTGATGTTTGGACAGTTCGCATAATTGTAGCCAGGTATGTTTTTTTCCCCAAGCACTCCAGCATTTCAGAGAAACCATAATTTAAAGATCCGGATGGGGACCATAGGCAAATGTGAGACTGGTCTGGTTCCACCCCTGTCCATCTTCTCTCCCTACCACTGTAAATGATAATTCTCTCCCATGTGTGTACACAGAAATCTGCCTGTCATCTAGAATACTGTGGGGAGAAAAGCCGTCCAGGGACTTGTCTCATGCCTGCATAGGGTTTCCAGATCTGGATCTTTAAATGAGTTGTCCACTACAAGGACAACCCCTTCTTGATCAAAATGTTTGGCCCCCATAAAATAATAAAGCTTATACTCACCTCCTGTGCCAACACCGTTCCTGTGATGTCAGCACTTGCACTCCCGTGGCTCTTGTGCGGTTGTTGTGGTCCTTGGGCCCACCCACGTGTACTTAGAGGAGGCAAATAGATAACTCAGTAACTCCACCTTCTATCAAAAATTACCTTCTGATCCCAGAACAGTTTTTTTAATCAAATTTTAGACATTGTTGAGCAGAGCTGACCATTATTGCATCATTACCTCAAATGAAAGGAAGTACATGTGGGTGGAACATCCTATCATTTCCACACTTTACATGCTACCAAAAATACACAAGAATGCCACAAAACCCCCTGGTCGTCCGATTGTTTCTACTATTGGTAGCATGTGCGAATTTTTTTTCTTGCAGCCCTTAGCCTCATCATTGCCTTCTTTCATTAGGGATTCGGCCCACTTCATCGAGGTATGTTGGAATATCACTCTACCATTGGAATTCCTCCTTGTGACGTACAACGTCGAGTCTCTTTACTCACATATCAGCCACCTGGATGGAATCAATGTCGTTTCATTCTTCTTGGACAAATGTAAACATATTGATCATGGGCACAATTCATTTCTCATTGACCTGTTGCATTTTGTTCTGCATCACAATTATTTTCTTTTTGATAGAGCATTTTTTCTACAGACTTCTGGAGTAGCGAAGGGGGACCGCTGTGTGCCAGCCTATGCTAATGTCTTCTTAGGATAGTGGGAAGAAAATATTGTCTATCCATCCAAGGGCTGCCAAGGAGAGGTTCGTAATTGGTATCGTTAAAAATACTACATATTCTTTCTGTGGGTAGGCACTGAAGCAGAATGCTCACACTTCTTGGATGGTCTTATACATAACTCTCATAACATCCTCCTCACCCATTCCTTTTCTACCAGCTCCGCCACCTTTCTGGACTTGATGGTCTTTATACATGATTCAAGCTTGGCCACTGACCTGTTCCGCAAGCCAACTGCTACTAATTCACTACTGGAGTACAGTAGTTTTCATCCCGCTCATACAAAGGTGGGTGTACCCATCAGTCAATTTCTTAGGGTCAGACGTAATTGTACACGTGACCAAGATTTTCTCTCTCAGGCTAGGGGTCTCACAAATCGATTTTAACAATGTGGTTACCCTAGGAGTGTCGTCTCCACAGCCTTTCAGACCAGGCTTCGCTTCTTTTCCCACCCACGCGCGAGGTGGATTCCAGACTGAGGTTCATTACCAACTATAACAGCTGACATGAGGTGAAGAGCATACTATCCAGGCATAGGCCAATTTTAACTACAGATGGCCAGACCTCCATGGTAGCTCGTGCACAGCCTCTTCTCACACTGAGAAGAGCTCCAAATCTATGGGACCTCCTTACTAAGAGCCATTTCTTAAGGCCTACTGTTAAACTCAATAAGGGGATCATATTAAAGGGGTTCTTTCCATGTGGAGACTGCAATGTCTGCCCGTTCATGAGTCCAACCCGGGATGCTTTCTTGAATCCCCTCAATCTAAGAAAACATCCATTAAAATCATATATCAATTATAAGACAAGGGATGTGATATACGTACTTATCTGTCCATGCAATAAGGTTTATGTAGGGCAAACGCAGGAGTTGAGGAAAAGGTCTCAAAAGCACATCTGGCAGCAGCCGATTTAAGGAAGGGCAAAACCCTTACCCCTGTGGCTGCCCATTTGCTTTACACAGGGGTACTGCCTCCAATATTTAAGTCGTGGGTTTACAAAAGATCACTAACAATGGAAGAGGTGGCAGTAACCATAAACGCCTTTTACAGATTAAGTCCAGATGGATTTTTGAGCTCCAGTCTGTGGCACCTACTGGGCTCAATGAGGAACTTTTGTTCACCGGCTTCTTGGGTTAACCTGTGGTCCAATAATCCCACTGATAAAGTTATGGCAATCTGTGGTCTCATTTTTGTTTATTTCCTTTCTTCCATATCAGGTCACCCCGGCCTCAGCCATTCAGTGACTCTATTTTGGATTTGTGACGTTGGCATTTGCATCTAGCAGTATCTTGGTGTCACGGGGTCCTTGTCCGATACCACACAATCAACATGTCAGGACTCTGAACATTTTTTATTACCTTTTTGTGCATTACTGCCCTTATCCAAGATGGCGTCTTTGGTCTCATGTGCACTGTGTCTTCCTGCTATAAAACTCCACCCCAGCCTTCAGTCTGTGCTAGAGTATTCTGCCTTGCATCCAGCTCCTGACCTCTGGTTACTCCTTGGCTATATACCTGCTCCTGTGAACCCGTGGGGTTATCCTGCTACTCTGCTCTGAGTTCCTGCTGCATACACCAGTTCCAGTAATCCTCCTTCATCTGCTGCACGTGTTTACTTCCATCTGCATTTGCTGGACATGTAAGCTGTTGCTGCTCTGCAAGAACCTGAGACTATTACCCAGACCTCCCTGGTTGAGCTAAGATATTTGAACTGCCTTATAAGCATATCTATCTATGTTTTGGACTAAGCAAGGACTTATTCGTGTCAAGTATCCTCAAGAATAATTGTGCTTTATAGACTTTCTGCGTGATTGCATTTTCCTCTGGTTTCCTAAAGATTGCTGAGCTGCATTTGATATTTGCACCAAGTGTTGTGGACTTGAGTTTCTCTCTGCACCTGTTTGAATCACCATGTGATAATATAGACTTTACCACTTATAAAACTCTCCTGTAGTTGTCTTGTTCCACGCAAAGAGTCTCCTGAGTTATTCCCTATAATTATTACACAACAGAGCGAGGGAAGTGTGAACAATCCTAAGACCTTTATTATAGGCAAAACTAAAAGGTCCATAAACAATCCACAACACTGAGGATACAATAGTCCAGAACACGAATGCAGTTCAGTAACAGGATAAAATGTCCAAGGAGATGAGAGTCCAATAATCCAGCAGAGGATAAAAAAATCCATATGCTTCCCTTTCTCTCTGACGTGCTGTGTTCACACCATCGTCACAACACGGGAACTGACTTCCCAGTTCCTGTCCCCCCCAGCCCCCTTCTTATCTGCAGGGGTAGTCAGGTTGGGGTGGTTTACAGGCCTCCCAGACCTGACAAAGGTGCTTCGGGGATTAAGGCACTACAGGGGGTCATCAAGAGGCATAGATAGTCAGGCTGCAGACAGTAAGGGTACTGTCACACTCTGCAACTTTCCAACGATCACGACCAGCGATACGACCTGGCCGTGGTCGTTGGAAAGTCGTTGTGTGGTCGCTGGGGAGCTGTCACACAGACAGCTCTCCAGCGACCAACGATGTCGAGGTCCCGGGTAACCAGGGTAAACATCGGGTTACTAAGCGCAGGGCCGCTGGTTACCAGCGTAAAAGTAAAAAAAAACAAACCGTACATACTCACATTCCGGTGTCCTTCAGGTCCCTTGCAGTCTGCTTCCCGCTCTGACTGAGTGCCGCCGTAAAGTGAAAGCAGATCACAGCGGTGACGTCACCGCTGTTATCTGCTCTTACTTTCCGGCCGGCAGTCAGTCAGAGCGGGAAGCAGACGGCAAGGGACCTGAAGGACACCGGAATGTGAATATGTACGTTTTTTTTTTTTTTACTTTTACGCTGGTAGCCACAGTAAACATCGGGTTACTAAGCGCGGCCCTGCGCTTAGTAACCCGATGTTTACCCTGGTTACAAGCGAACGCATCGCTGGATCGCTGTCACACACAACGATCCAGCGATGACAGCGGGAGATCCAGCGACGAAATAAAGTTCCAAACGATCTGCTACGACGTACGATTCTCAGCAGGGTCCCTGAGCGCAGTAGCGTGTCAGACACAGCGATATCGTATGGATATCGCTGGAACGTCACGGATCGTACCGTCGTAGCGATCAAAGTGCCACTGTGTGACAGTACCCTAAGTGAGCTAATTCAATTATCGGCCTTTTGGAAGGTAATTGAGACTCTAGACAATATGGGGAATACACAGAATGATACAGGACAACAAGAGAACACTATGAAAATCAGTAAAATATAAATATACACAAAATGATACCCACATAACATATCACACCATCACACTTGGAAAGCACCATCTTCTGCTTATTTGAACATCCTGCTCCTATATACTCACCTGTGCAATATGTGTCGGACAATTCTAGCGTTTTATCGTCTCACCTTACTACTGGCTTGAACAGTATACCTCCCTCTCCATGTGGACATCATATCCTCATATATATGGGACGTTGGGCTTACCTTTCAAGGATTACGTTTATGACCCATGAAGTTGGCATTTACACCTTGAAGCCCTCTCTGAGATCGTCATTTTTCATTCGGGGGATTACCCGGACATCCTGTTCTCCTATACCTTACCTGGGCACTTATGGATCCAGTAGCTCTAATGACTTATGATTCCATGTTTCTATTCGCTTGGACAGTATATTTCTTCTTTTTCATATTCTTTATGTACTTATGCTCGGTTTGTCCTTAGGGCTCCCTAACCCACTTATCGGTCTCCCCTTCTTTTTGGGATCTGATCAACACTCGTTGGTCTTTATGACCTTGAGTCTCACTATGATCACTACAATTAAATAAAACATGTGTATATCTTTTTTCTTTTCAGTTGTCATATCTGGTGAGCCATTTGGAGATTATTTTGGAGCCCACGTAGGCTCAATATGTGTTTTCCCATTTTTTGTTTATTTCTCAGTCTCCGTTTTCATTTATGAGTTTTCATTTTTTTACTTTTACTTTTATTTCTTAAATTCTATTTTTCTTTTTTCATACGTTTTTTCATTATCATTTTTTCATTTCCTATTTTTATATTTTCTTTTTTTCTTATTTTTCTTTATTTTAGTCATTTTCTCATTTTTCCCATTTTTTATTTTGTTTTCCTTTTTTTTCTTCTTCCCCCCAGTCTGTTATTGTTATATTTAACCATGGTCCATAATATGCTTATTCACAACTGATTGTTTACACAATATAAAGATGTCACATTATATATTTAGTTATCAGACTCTTTTCTTTTAGATTGTCCCGCAGTATTATCTGCTGGGCATACTGTGGACTTATTTTTTGCCCACTCTGTGGCCATTCTGATACCTGGGTATGTATGAGGCCGGCCTCTCCTTTGATCCCATGTTATGGGTATATTGCCTTTTAGCTTTACTGGCTTTCCTCCAGCGCATGCTCATTAGAGCCTACTATGGCTCGGTTCTGCGATGATACTTACTGTTTTATTTGCTCACATCCAGCATATGTTCACACAGATTTGCGATTCTACTTCCCCCTTTCTAACCTGAGGATCTTGTATGCATGCGTACGCACACTTTGCATCAACTTGGCGCTTACATTGGTTCCTACTGCCAGGTTTATTGGCGCTTACATACGCTATGGGACACGCCTCCAGTCATTGCTACCGGACCGCATCCTATGCGTCACTGACTCAGCCTACCTTCACGGTACCAAGATATATATCTTTCCTGTATCAGCCTACCTTTTCAGTCAATGGAGCTGTGTATCTCACACCGGTAAATGATCTACGTGTGATTTATTTGTATATATTCTTTCACTAGGTTCTATCGGCACACTTCCCCTGACGAAGCTGCTTCTGAGCAGCGATACTCATGGGGCCTTCCCACACCCCTGCTCAATGAGGACTGCACGCCTATTATTGGCTTCTCAAATGAGCTCCCGTTAAACAGTTCAGGTAGTTACTATTGATGTAGTGATGAGCGAGTGTGCTCGTGTTTCCTCGAGCACGGTCGGGTGGTCTCCTGAGTATTTTGTAGTGCTCAGAGATTTAGTTTGTGTTGACACAGCTGCATGATTTGCGGCTGCTAGACAGGCTGAACATATGTTGGGATTCCCTAACAACCAGGCAACCCCCACATGTACTCAGGCTGTCCAGCAGCCGTAAATCATGCAGCTGAGGCAACGAAAACTAAATCTCCGAGCACTAACAAATACTCGGAGACCACCCAAGCGTGCTCGGGAAAACCCGAGCAACGAGTATAACTCGCTCATCACTAGTAGTTACAACTACGGGGATTTTATCCCTTGCTCCTGTATTACATTTCTTTGCAGCACAACTTGATCTCTACTCATCTTGATCTTTATTCTCTGCATTGATGCTTTGCTGCTAAGTGTACACAGATCATACTATGCTGTCGATATTACACAAGGTTGCTGGTTTATTCCTCTCTGAAACCTTTCAGCCATGCTGATTACCTTGCACTTGGGCAATACAGCACCTTACACACATGGCTAGGGGGACACTCTCAGCTTCTGGTTGACCAGCATTGCGGCTTTTTACATGGTCAATACGCTATATTAAGTGACTCTGGTACATGTATATTATACTTGGTACTGAGTTATGTTTACTCTTTGCCTACCTGGCTTATTTATTTGTTTATTCCATATCAGTGGAGCTCTGTTTATCTAATTGATGTCCCATATGGTTACTCTTTGTGCAAGGGTGCTACTTGTTGATCATGTTGTTACATGTTTTTAAGTGGATTTAACTCAATTTCTTGTGTGTTGAGGATGTACAATGAAGAATACTATATTTTAATGTTTATCTTGTGTTAGGTGTGCACACCATTGTTTTTGTTTCTTTTCTCCCTAATTTACAGTTTGCTATCCAGAATAAATGTTGCACCCTATTATTTACCTATGATTTATTGTTGATGAATGGTAATGCACCCTGATTTTACCATACTCCGGTTGTTGTTACACGTGACTCCGGCGCCTAATTAGCACTGGCATCACTGTCCCCGCCTTCGGACAAATCGAACATGAAGAGGAAGTCCGGGCTGCAGCTGATCTCGGCCTTCCTCTTCCTGCTCAGTGACACCAGGGCTGATTGGGCACCGGTGTCTCGACAACAGCATGAGAGCTCTAGGAGACGGAGTGCTGACACTGCGGGAACAGCGCCAGCACAGGAGGGGAGTATAAGCTTTATTATCTTATTGGGGCCAAGCGAGGGGTATGGGAAGAATTTGTCCAAGTAGTGGACCACCTCTTTAAGCTATGTTTTCACTAAAACAATGGAATGCTTCAGAAAAAATCATATTTGCAGCAATTACTCAGCCAGGTTTTGATTCGTGCTGCCCATGGTTTGGGCAGTATAAATCGAGTCATAGGTTACCTTCAATACATAGGTGACTGTCAATATGTAATGGTCACAGCTCATCTCACATGCTGCAAAGTTTCATTTGCAGACAATAGTTTACTATTTTTTCTTCATGTTATATGTAAACTTTTGAACTTCTGTGTACAGAGCAGCACCCCAGTCAAGGTACTTAAAGGAGTGGTCCGGTACCCAAAATGTCATTTTATAAATATCTTTTGTTTCACACTAAGCATATTCCTGCTAAACCTTAAATGTTTTTTTTTTTTACTTCACTTCCTATGTTTAATTTGAAAGGAGTCTCATATACAATGACTATCACCCCTTCTTGAACAACACTGTAGCTTCAATTACACCGTTCATAAGTAAAAAAGTTAAAACAAAGTAAAAATATATATTAAAAAAAATCATAAACACAAAACAATTAAACCAATAAATAGATATTAACCCCTTCATGACCCAGCCTATTTTGACCTTAATGACCTGGCCGTTTTTTGAAATTCTGACCAGTGTCCCTTTATGAGGTAATAACTCAGGAACGCTTCAACGGATCCTAGCGGTTCTGAGACTGTTTTTTCGTGACATATTGGGCTTCACGTTAGTGTTAAATTTAGGTCGATAATTTTTGCGTTTATTTGTGAAAAAAATGGAAATTTGGCTAAAATTTTGAAAATTTTGCAATTTTAAAATTTTGAATTTTTATTCTGTTAAACGAGAGAGTTATGTGACACAAAATAGTTAATGAATAACATTTCCCACATGTCTACTTTACATCAGCACAATTTTGGAAACAAAATTTTGTTTTGCTAGGAAGTTATAAGGGTTAAAATTTGACCAGCGATTTCTCATTTTTACAACGAAATTTACAAAACCATTTTTTTTAGGGACCACCTCACATTTGAAGTCAGTTTGAGGGGTCTATATGGCAGAAAATACCCAAATGTGACACCATTCTAAAAACTTCACCCCTCAAGGTGCTCAAAACCACATTCAAGAAGTTTTTTAACCCTTCAGGTACTTCACAGCAGCAGAAGCAACATGGAAGGAAAAAATGAACATTTAACTTTTTAGCCACAAAAATGATGTTTTAGCAACAATTTTTTTATTTTCCCAAGGGTAAAAAGAGAAACTGGACCCCAAAAGTTATTGTACAATTTGTCCTGAGTACGCTGATACCCCATATGCGGGGTGGAACCACTGTTTGGGCGCACGACAGGGCTCGGAAGGGAAGGAGCGCCATTTGACTTTTTCAATGAAAAATTAGCTCCAATCTTTAGCGGACACCATGTCGCGTTTGGAGAGCCCCTGTGTGCCTAAGCATTGGAGCTCCCCCACAAGTGACCCCATTTTGGAAACTAGACCCCCCAAGGAACTTAACTAGATGCATAGTGAGCACTTTGAACCCCAAGGTGCTTCACAAATTGATCCGTAAAAATGAAAAAGTACTTTTTTTTCACAAAAAATTTATTTTAGCCTCAATTTGTTCATTTCCACATGGGCAACAGGATAAAATGGATCCTAAAATTTATTGGGCAATTTCTCCTGAGTACACTGATAGCTCACATGTTGGGGTAAACCACTGTTTGGGCACACGGCAGGGCTCGGAAGGGAAGGAGCGCCATTTCACTTTTTGAATGAAAAATTAGCTCCAATCGTTAGCGGACACCATGTCGCGTTTGGAGAGCCCCTGTGTGCCTAAACATTGGAGCTCCCCTACTTGTGACCCCATTTTGGAAACTAGACCTCCCATGAAACTAATATAGATGTGCTGTGACCACTTTAAACCCCCAAGTGCTTCACAGAAGTTTATAACGCAGAGCCGTGAAAATAAAAAATAATTTTTCTTTCCTCAAAAATTATTTTTTAGCCCGCAATTTTTTTTAACAAAAGTAACAGGAGAAATTGGACCCCAAAAGTTGTTGAGCAGTTTGTCCTGAGTACGCTGATACCCCATATGTGGGGGTAAACCACTGTTTGGGCACACGTCGGGGCTCGGAAGGGAAGTAGTGTCTTTTGAAATGCAGACTTTGATGTAATGGTCTGCGGGCGTCACGTTGCGTTTGCAGAGCCCCTGATGTGCCTAAACAGTAGAAACCCCCCTCACGTGACCACATTTTGGAAACTAGACCCCCCAAGGAACTTATCTAGATGTGTGGTGAGCACTTTGAACCCCCAAGTGCTTCACAGAAGTTTACAACGCAGAGCTGTGAAAATAAAAATTCATTTTTCTTTCCTCAAAAATGATGTTTTAGCAAGCAATTTTTTATTTTCACAAGGGTAGAAGGAGAAATTGGACCCCAATAGCTGTTGCCCAGCTTGTCCTGAGTACGCTGATACCCCATATGTGGGGGTAAACCACTGTTTGGGCACACGTCGGGGCTCAGAAGGGAAGTAGTGACTTTTGAAATGCAGACTTTGATGTAATGGTCTGCGGGCGTCACGTTGCGTTTGCAGAGCCCCTGATGTGCCTAAACAGTAGAAACCCCCCACACGTGACCCCATTTTGGAAACTAGACCCCCCAAGGAACTTATCTAGATATGTGGTGAGCACTGTGAACCTCCAAGTGTTTCATAGAAGTTTACAACGCAGAGCTGTGAAAATAAATAATCATTTTTCTTTCCTCAAAAATGATGTTTTAGCAAGCAATTTTTTATTTTCACAAGGGTAGAAGGAGAAATTGGACCCCAATAGCTGTTGCCCAGCTTGTCCTGAGTACGCTGATACCCCATATGTGGGGGTAAACCACTGTTTGGGCACACGTCGGGGCTCAGAAGGGAAGTAGTGACTTTTGAAATGCAGACTTTGATGTAATGGTCTGCGGGCGTCACGTTGCGTTTGCAGAGCCCCTGATGTGCCTAAACAGTAGAAACCCCCCACACGTGACCCCATTTTTGAAACTAGACCCCCCAAGGAACTTATCTAGATATGTGGTGAGCACTGTGAACCTCCAAGTGTTTCATAGAAGTTTACAACGCAGAGCTGTGAAAATAAATAATCATTTTTCTTTCCTCAAAAATGATGTTTTAGCAAGTAATTTTTTATTTTCACAAGGGTAACAGGAGAAATTGGACCCCAATAGTTGTTGCCCAGTTTGTTTTGAGTAGACTGATACCCCATATGTGGGGGTAAACCTTTGTTTTGGCACACGACGGGGCTCGGAAGGGAAGTAGTGATTTTTGAAATGCAGACTTGATGGAATGGTCTGCAGGCATCACGTTGCGTTTGCAGAGCCCCTGATGTGCCTAAACAGTAGAAACCCCCACAAGTGACCCCATTGTGGAAACTAGACCCCCAAGGATCTTATCTAGATATGTGGTGAGCACTTAGAACCCCCAAGTGCTTCACAGAAGTTTACAACGCAGAGCCGTGAAAATAAAAAATCATTTTTCTTTCCTCAAAAATTATGTTTTAGCAAGCAATTTTTTATTTTTACAAGGGTAACAGGAGAAATTGGACCCCAATAATTGTTGCCCAGTTTGTCCTGAGCATGCTGGTACCCCATATGTGGGGGTGAACCACTATTTTGGGTGCACATCGGTGCTCGGAAGGGAGGGAGCACATTTGACTTTTTGAATACAAGATTGACTGGAATCAATGGTGGCGCCATGTTGCGTTTGGAGACCCCTGATGTGCCTAAACAGTGGAAACCCCTCAATTCTAATGCCAACACTAACCCCAACACACCCCTAACCCTAACCCCAACTCTAGCCATAGCCCTAATCACAACCCTAACCCCAACACACCCCTAACCACAACCCCAACACACCCCTAACCCTAATCCCAACCCTAACCCAACCGTAACCCCAACACACCCCTAACCCTAACCATAACCCTAACCACAGCCTAATCTTAACCCTATTTCCAACCCTAGCCCTAATTCCAACCCTAACTCTAATTCCAACCCTAACCCTAAGGCTATGTGCTTACGTTGCGGATTCGTGTGAGATTTTTCCCCACCATTTTTGAAAAATCCGCAGGAAAAAGGCACTGCGTTTTACCTGCGGATTTACCGCGGATTTCCAGTGTTTTTTGTGCGGATTTCACCTGCGGATTCCTATTGAGGAACAGGTGTAAAACGCTGCGGAATCCGCACAAAGAATTGACATGCTGCGGAAAATACAGCACAACGTTTCCGCGTGGTATTTTTCGCACCATGGGCACAGCGGATTTGGTTTGCCATAGGTTTACATGGTACTGTAAACCTGATGGAAAACTGCTACGAATCCGCAGCAGCCAAATCCGCACCGTGTGCACATACCCTAATTCTAACCCTAACCCTAGTTCTAGCCCTAACCCTAGCCCTAACCCTAGCCCTAACCCTAGCCCTAGTGTAAAAAAAAAAAAATATATATATTTTCTTTATTTTATTATTGTCCCTACCTATGGGGGTGATAAAAGGGGGCGTTTATTTATTATTTTTTTATTTTGATCGCTGTGATAGAACCTATCACAGCGATCAAAATGTACCTGTAACGAATCTGCCGGCCATTTTGGAAGATGGCGGCGCCCATGGACAGACATGGGAGGGACACCGGAGGTCGGTAAGTATGAGGGGGGGGGGGGAAATCGGACAGTGGGGGGAGGGATCGGACTGCGGGGGGAGCAGACAGGAGGACGGAGGGGAGCGGAGGACAGCAATTACAGGACGGAGGACCGTGGGGACAAGATCGGTGGCGGTGGAGGGGGGCAGATCGCGATCTCCAGCCATGGCTGATGCTATTGCAGCATCAGCCATGGCTGGATTGTAATATTTCAACATCTTTCATTGGTGAAATATTACTATGGCTCTGATTGAAAGTGAAACATCACTTTCAACAGCCAATCAGAGCGATAGTAGCCACGGGGGGGGGGCGAAGCCACCCCCCCTGGGCTCAAGTACCACTCCCCCTGTCCCTGCAGGTCAGGTGAAATTACAGTTAACCCTTTCACCCGGCCTGCAGGAGCGCGATCCGACCATGACGCATATGCTGCGTCACAGGTCGGATTGGCACAGGTTTTCATGACGCATACACTGCGTCAAAGGTCGGGAAGGGGTTAAACGAAACGAGATAAAAAATCAAATATAAATAAATATGGTATTGCTCAAAAAGTCATCTTGTTCTACAAAAAGTAAGCTACCATACAGCTCCATCAGTGAAGAAATGAAAAAAAGTTATAGCTCGTAGAATAAAGTGATGCAAAAACATATTTTTTTTATAAAATTATTTTTATTGTGTGAAAGTGTCAAAACATTAAAAAAAATAAATTATATAAATGTGGTATCACTGTAATCGTACTGACCCCAAAAAATAAAGCTGCCTTATTAATTTTACCACACAGTGAATGGCATAATAAAAACTATTCCTGAATTGCTGGTTTTAGTTTATTCTGCCTCTCAAAAATCGTAATAGAAAGTGATAAAAAGGTTATGTGCCCAAATATGCTATCAATAGAAACATCAACTCATCCTGCAAAAAAACAAGCCCTCACATGACTGTTGGCACAAATATGGAAAAATTATAGTTCTTATAAAAATATGGCGATGCAAAAACTCTTTTAGTATGTGACAGCAGCCAAAGATAAAACCGATATAAATCTGGTATCACTGTAGATAGCACCGACCCAAAAAATAAAGTAATCTAATCACTTATATTGCACCATAAAAAATAAATAAAACCAATTCTTCAACTCCTCTTGTTGATTTGTTCATTCTGCCTCTGAAAGAGTAAGGGTACCGTCTCACAGTGGCACTTTGGTCGCTACGACGGCACGATCCGTGACGCTCCAGCGTCGTAGACAGCTGTCACACTTCGCAATGCACGGCGCTGGAGCGATAATTTCATGACGTATTTGCGATGTAGAAGCCGTTGGTTACTGTGCGCACATCATATACAATATCGTGCACACCTTTGTTACACGCTGCGATCATGCCGCCACAGCAGGACACTTGACGACGAAAGAAAGTTTCAAACGATCTGCTACGACGTACGATTCTCAGCGGGGTCCCTGATCGCAGTAGCGTGTCAGACACAGCAAGATCGTAAGTATATCGCTGGAACGTCACGGATCGTGCCGTCGTAGCGACCAAAGTGCCACTGTGAGACGGTACCCTAACGCTGCAGTGATCCTGTGCTCTACACTGAGCGCTTATACTGGGGTTTCCACGTAAATCTCTGAAATACGTGATTCAGACGAAACCCGATGGAAGATTTCCTATAATGAAGCAAATATAGACACTGGATGCTGTTTGGCCTGTGATCTGGCAATGTCTGTCTTTTTAGGCGTGTATAAAAGCGTGGTTGACCAAAGTTTTGTGCAACTCTGAAAAGAAGGACATCACTGAATAAAGGCCAGAAGGAGTCCAGAGTAACTCTGATGCATCATTATAGTGAATAGATCCCTTGGGGGTTTCATCTGAATCATGTCATTTGGAGATTCAGATAGGAACCCTGATAAGTGCTCAGCATAGAGCACAGGATAAACATGATCCAAAATGTTATGTAAAATGCTCCCAATAAAAGCTTCATTTCAATCCACAAAAAAAGCGAGTCCCCATTCAGGTCAGTCATCTGTTAACGGAAGTATAGTTACTGGTAGAACAAAGGCTCTGGAAAAGTGCTATGGCCCCTCGCGCCCCCAAAAATGAAAATCAGCAAATTCTGCTCTCCCAAATTCAAATGACCCTCTCCTTTATGAGCCCCAGTGTGCCTAAACTACATTTAGCATCCACATGTTTGGCATCTCTGTAGAGATGGAAGTCCGCTAAATTTACGGGGTACATGTGACCAGAAGCATGAGCTGGGCATAATGTAGGGCACCGGTAGTTAAATTCCCAGAGTAGTGTAATTTCCAAAATGTGGTCACTTGAGGGGGGGATTCTGTTCTTCTGTCACTTAGGGACTCTGTGTGTGGAGTCAGCAAGCTATTCTATGAAAATTGGTTCTCCATCAGAGTCTCACCGTGTGGCTAAGCAGTACTGTACAGCCACATATGGGGTATTTCCACATCCAGCAAAAATTGTGTGTTAAATTTTGTTGCCAGCTTTACCCATTTTTTTGTGTGAAAATGTAAAATCTGGGGTTAAAATCACATTTTTGTGGTTAAAATGTAGTTATTTTTTCTTCACTGTCCAATGGCATATAATTTTGAGACATACCATTGGGGTCAAAATGATAACTGCACCCTTAGATGAATTCAATGAGAGGTGTAGTTTGTAAAATGGGGTCACTTATGGGGGCTTCTGCTGTTTTGGTACTTCATGGGCTCTCCCAGTGGGTCGTGCACCCTCAAACCAGAACAGTTAAATCTGTACAATATGGCACTCCTTCCCATCTAAGCTTTGCACTGTGCCTGAAAAGTATTTCCCGATTACATGTAGGGTATTGTCGCATTCACGAGAAATTGCACAACAAACTGTGCTGTGCATTTTTTCCTATTAGCCTTTAGAAAAATTTAAAATTTGGGGCTAAAACAACATTTTAGTGGTAAAAATGTAATTATTTTTTTCTTCACTGCCCAATGGTATAAAATTCTGTGAGGCACATGTGGTGTCAACATGCTGACTGCACACCTAGATGAATTCATTGGGGGTGTAGTTTGTAAAATGGGGTGACTTATTGTGGGGGTTTTGCTGCTCTGGCACCTCAGGGGCTCTGCCAATGTGACATGGCAGCTTGCAATCATTCCAGCAAAATATTAACTCCAATATGGCGCTTCTTCCCTTCTGAGCTTTGCACTGCGCCTCAAAAGTAGTTTTTGACACATATGGGGTATTGGTGTACTCAGGAGAAATTGGATAACCAATTGTACCATCCATATTATCTTGTTTCCCTTGTAAAAATGCAAAATTTGGGGCAAAAATGAACATAAAAACTTTTTTTTTTTTTTAGTTTCACGGCTCAATGTTATAAAATTCTGTGAAGCCCCTGGGGGTTTAAGGTCCTCACTACACCACTAGATAAGTTTCATGTAGGGTGTAGTTTTCAAAATGGGATCAGTTGTGGGGGGTTTCCACCGTTTAGGCACATTAGTGGCTCTTCAAACACGACATGTCTTATCTATTCCAGAAAATGTTGCATTCCACATGACAAATGGTGCTCCTTTCCTTCCGAGGCCTGCCGTGCGCCTAAACAGTAGTTTTCTACCACATATGTGGTATCGGTGTACTCAGTAGAAATTGCACAACAAACTGTATGGTTCATTTTCTCCTGTTACCGTTATGAGATGCAAAATTTAGGGCACATTGCTTAAATTCCTGTGAAGCACCTGAATAATAAACTTCTCAAATTTGGTTTTGAACATTTTTAGGGGTGCGGTTTCTACAATGGTGTCACTTTTGGGCATTTTCTGTCATATAGACCCCTCAAAGTCACTTCAAATGTGATGTGGTCCCTAAAAAAAAAATTGTTTTTGCAAATTTTGTTGGAAAAAATTGAGAAACGGCTGATCATCTTTTAACCCTGCTAACAAAAATGTATTTAAAAAAAAAAAAAATGATGCCGATGTAATGTAGACATGGGAAATGTTAGTTATATCACACAAAATAGTTAATAAATATCTGAATTAAGGGCATAAAATTAAAGGTTTGCAAATTACAAAATATTGATATTTTCACAAATAAATGCCAAAAAATATTGGCCTAAATTTATCACTAACATGAAGCACAATGTGTCACTAAAAAATTACGGTATCTCAGATTTACTAGGACACATTGAAGCGATCCAGAGTTATTATTACTACATAAAGTGTGAGAATTGTAAAATTTGGCCTGAACAGGAAACTGAAAATAGGCACAGAAGTGATGGGATTAAATTCCTCACCTGTACAGCACCGCTGCTCTACTGTTCTCAGCGTTTACATATCCTTCAGCTATGTGATGCATGCCAGTGACTTTGTAGCCAATCACTGACTTTGCAGTCTCAAGCATCACACCTATTGGCTGCTGTGGTCACATAATGATGGATATCAGATCACTAATGCAGAAATGTAAACAAGAATTGGCAGAGACCACTGAAGTAGGCGTACAGCATAGGATCATGGGTATTTTTTTTAAATCACATTTGCTGCTGTAGTTGTTCTTTTTAAGAAGTTCTAAGGACCCGAGATGTATTCAGCTTTTTAAACCCTAAAGCCCCAAGCCTAGTTGCCTTCTATAGGCCAATGGAATGCTGACCTGAGCATCACAACAACCTTGACTTGGTCACACCACTACTGGTAAACCACATCGAACTTTGCTCACCATCTTGCAGCAACTAAAACTTCAGCCAATGTCTTGTGCTTACACCACATACGGTACTGTGCAAAAGTGTTATGGGCAGGGCCGTATTTAGAGTTTCTGCTGCCCTAGGCACTTTTAGTGCTGCCTCCCCCATTGGTGAGTATGACACCATCGGCAGTGACTTTGGCAATAATCGCTGATGTGAAAGTAGCCTTTTGCAGCAGATCCGTCAGTTTTTCTGCATCTGCCGCGTAACGGATCACTTACAGCAACACTGCGTTCGGCCTCATTCATTCCCTATGGGATTTGCGGCACTTGCCGTGATCTGGCAAATGCGGTACCATACCTCCCAACTTTTGAAGAAGGGAAACAGGTATAAAGTTTGCGGCGCGCGTAGTGCGCTGCGGCAAATTTTAGGCCACTCCTCTGACCACACCCATTTCACAACTAGTCACACCCATATCTACGTCCCAACCACACCCATTTAGCACTGCTGATCAGTTTCATATACAATAATTATAAACAAAAAAAAATATGGCCACACAGTGCTCCATACTGTATAATGGCCACACATGATGCTCAATACTGTATAATGGCCACACATGATGCTCAATACTGTATAAAGGCCACACATGATGCTCCATACTGTATAATGGCCACACACAGTTCTCCATACTGTATAATGATCCCACATGATGCTCAATACTGTATAATGGCTACACATGATGCTCCATACTGTATAATGGCCACACAGTGCTCCATACTGTATAATGGCCACACATGATGCTCAATACTGTATAATGGCCACATATGATGCTCCATAGTGTATAATGGCCACACATGATGCTCAATACTGTATAATGGCCACACATGATGCTCCATACTGTATAATGGCCACACATGATGCTCCATACTGTATAATGACCCCACATGATGTTCAATACTGTATAATGGCCCCACATGATGCTTAATACTGTATAATGGCCACACATGATGCTCCATACTGTATAATGGCCACACAGTGCTCCATACTGTATAATGATCCCACATGATGCTCAATACTGTATAATGGCTACACATGATGTTCCATACTGTATAATGGCCACATAGTGCTCCATACTGTATAATGGCCACACATGATGCTCAATACTGTATAATGGCCACATATGATGCTCCAGTGTATAATGGCCACACATGATGCTCAATACTGTATAATGGCCACACATGATGCTCCATACTGAATTATGACCCAACATGATGTTCAATACTGTATAATGGCCCCACATGATGCTTAATACTGTATAATGGCCACACATGATGCTCCATACTGTATAATGGCCACAGTGCTCCATAGTGTATAATGGCCACACATGATGCTCAATACTGTATAATGGCCACATATGATGCTCAATAGTGTATAATGGACACACATGATGCTCAATACTGTATAATGGCCACACATGATGCTCCATACTGTATAATGGCGACACATGATGCTCCATACTGTATAATGGCCACACATGATGCTCCATACTGTATAATGGCCACACATGATGCTCCATACTGTATAATGATCCCACATGATGCTCAATACTGTATAATGGCTACACATGATGTTCCATACTGTATAATGGCCACATAGTGCTCCATACGGTATAATGGCCACACATGATGCTCAATACTGTATAATGGCCACATATGATGCTCCAGTGTATAATGGCCACACATGATGCTCAATACTGTATAATGGCCACACATGATGCTCCATACTGTATAATGGCCACACATGATGCTCCATACTGTATTATGACCCAACATGATGTTCAATACTGTATAATGGCCCCACATGATGCTTAATACTGTATAATGGCCACACATGATGCTCCATACTGTATAATGGCCACAGTGCTCCATAGTGTATAATGGCCACACATGATGCTCAATACTGTATAATGGCCACATATGATGCTCAATAGTGTATAATGGACACACATGATGCTCAATACTGTATAATGGCCACACATGATGCTCCATACTGTATAATGGCGACACATGATGCTCCATACTGTATAATGGCCACACATGATGCTCCATACTGTATAATGGCCACACATGATGCTCCATACTGTATAATGATCCCACATGATGCTCAATACTGTATAATGGCTACACATGATGTTCCATACTGTATAATGGCCACATAGTGCTCCATACGGTATAATGGCCACACATGATGCTCAATACTGTATAATGGCCACATATGATGCTCCAGTGTATAATGGCCACACATGATGCTCAATACTGTATAATGGCCACACATGATGCTCCATACTGTATAATGGCCACACATGATGCTCCATACTGTATTATGACCCAACATGATGTTCAATACTGTATAATGGCCCCACATGATGCTTAATACTGTATAATGGCCACACATGATGCTCCATACTGTATAATGGCCACAGTGCTCCATAGTGTATAATGGCCACACATGATGCTCAATACTGTATAATGGCCACATATGATGCTCAATAGTGTATAATGGACACACATGATGCTCAATACTGTATAATGGCCACACATGATGCTCCATACTGTATAATGGCCACACATGATGCTACATACTGTATAATGGCCATTGGCCACACATGATGCTCCATACTGTATAATGGCCACACATGATGCTCCATACTGTATAATGACCCCACATGATGTTCAATACCGTATAATGGCCCCACATGATGCTCAATACTGTATAATAGCCGCACATGATGCTCAATACTGTATAATGGCCACACATGATGCTCCATACTGTATAATGGCCACACATGATGCTCCATACTGTATAATGGCCATTGGCCACACATGATGCTCCATACTGTATAATGGCCACACATGATGCTCAATACTGTATAATGACCCCACATGATGTTCAATACTATATAATGGCCCCACATGATGCTCAATACTGTATAATGGCCACACATGATGCTCCATACTGTATAATGGCCACACATGATGCTCAATACTGTATAATGGCCACACATGATGCTCTATACTGGATAATGGCCACACATGATGCTCCATACTGTATAATGGCCACACATGATGCTCAATACTGTATAATGGCCATTGGCCACACATGATTCTCCATACTGTATAATGGCCACACATGATGCTCCATACTAATGACCCCACATGATGCTCCATACTGTATAATGGCCACACATGATGCTCCATACTGTATAATGCCCCCCTCCCATCTTGTATGCATGGCTCATCTCCCCCATTCCTGTATGCATGGCTCATATCCCCCCCTCCTGTATGCATGGTTCATCTCCCTCCCATCCCATATGCATGGCTCATATCCCCCTCCTGTATGCATGGCTCATATTCCCCCCTCCTGTATGCATGGCTCATATTCCCCCCCCTCCTGTTTGCATGGCTCATATTCCCCCCACTCCTGTATGCATGGCTCATATTCCCCCCTCCTGTATGCATGGCTTATTCCCCCCCTCCTGTATGCATGGCTCATATTCCCCCCCTCCTGTATGCATGGCTCATATTCCCCCCCGTATGCATGGCTCATATTCCCCCCCCTCCTGTATGCATGGCTCATCTCCCTCCCATCCCATTTGCATGGCTCATATTCCCCCCCTGCATGCATGGCTCATATTCCCCCACTCCTGTATGCATGGCTCATATTCCCCCCTCCTGTATGCATGGCTCATATTCCCCCCCTCCTGTTTGCATGGCTCATAATCCTCCCCCTCCTGTTTGCATGGCTCATATTCCCCCCTCCTGTATGCATGGCTCATATTCCCCCCCTCCTGTTTGCATGGCTCATATTCCCCCCCTCCTGTATGCATGGCTCATATTCCCCCCCTCCTGTATGCATGGCTCATATTCCCCCCCTCCTGTATGCATGGCTCATATTCCCCCCTGTATGCATGGCTCATATTCCCCCCTCCTGTATGCATGACTCATATTCCCCTCCTGTATGCATGGCTCATCTCTCAACCCCCCCACTCCCGCTTCCATCTTGCATGGCTCGGCTTACCATCCTCCTTCATCCCCCCCATCCCCCATACTCACCTTTCCCACACAGCGCCGAACATCCCTCTAGCTCTGTCCCGACTCCCGGCGCAGCACCTTCTTCCTGCGTGAGCGGTCATGTGGTACCGCTCATTAAAGTCATGAATATGTCCATATTCATGACCTTAATGAGCGGTACCACGTGACCGCTCACTCAGGACGAGCTGCAGACGCTGAGACCAGGCATCGCTGGAGCAGGGTGAGTATGATATCTTCAAGGAGGGTGGGTGGGAGGTAGGCGGGCGGGCGGGACTTAAATAAAAAAAACAAAACCTTGCTCAGGTGCCGCCCCCCGCATTGTCCCGCCCTAGGCATGTGCCCTCAAGTGCCTAGTGGCAAATACGGCCCTGGCCGTGGGGAAAATGCTGCAAAGTAAGAATGATTTAAAAAAATATAACTTTTAATAGTTTATTTTTTTTATCAACAAAATGCAAAGTGAACGATCAAAAGAAAAATGTAAATCTAATATTTGGTATCTTCAAAACAGCATCAGTTTTTCCAGGTACACTTCTACAAGGTGCGGGATTTTGTAAGACTACAGTACGTTCAGGTGTTCAAGTAACCAATTATACCGAAAAGTTTATATTGATCATCATTTTCAGATGTAAGTTGGCGTCACACCGGCCTTACTGCCGGGATTATGCCGAACCCCTCTAGCTTTCATTCCGGGTACACTGGTGTATTTCCATGGTGGCAGCTGCAGAAGAAATGTAAGATTGCATGGCAGTCACTCAGACAGTGGCTCTCTAGTCCGGCTTACACTCCTTATACTGCCCCTTTAAGAAGGAAGTGCAGACGCTTTATAGTAACCTATTCTGGCATTATGCTGTACATTTATTGCCAAAAATGTGCAAAGCAGTGATGGGATAGGCTCTGGAGCTGCACCTTTGCCAATAGAAGCAGGTGTCAGCAGTAACGTGTGGTGCAGGTATGATACAGGTTCAGGGGATGAACTTGTGCCATAAGCAAAGCAGGGCAAGCATTGCGGGAACAACAGGGTAATTTCTGAAGTCAGAAGGACCTATGGTTACATCAAGGTCACGTGACCAAAGGTCCTTCATCTTGTGTGAATCTGGAGGAACTGAAGAGAAGAGGGGAAACTGGAGTGCCCTCTACATATTCTGCATACAGTATCTACCATAGATTCTAGTAGTTGTGACTGTGGAAGGGGAGAATCACATCACTTACGTCTATCTTACTTTTCCATGGCTGGTGTGAACTTCTAGAGGCTTTTCCCCTATTCAGACATTTTAACCCACATGGTTTCACCTGCAGACACCTAATTTTAGGCTGAATTCAGATGTCAGTGATGTAAGGACTGGCCTTGAGTCTCCTCACCCGAGCTCTACGGCCTCATAGACATATATTCGAGGCTGTTAAGTTCAGGTCGGAAGTTTCACGGACATCTGAAGTTACCCTCAGTCTCCGTCACCCGGGTATAAGCAGTTTTCATAAATGTTGCCATGGAGGGCATGTAGCATACATACAGGTGATGACAGGGAACATTTTCTAGCCCTTTTAGTTACAGAAGACATTACCCTGTGCCAGAGGAAATATCCACTCTGCAGTCCTCAGAGTAACCGGTTACTAAGGCAGTGAGCATGTGCAACGTGCAAGGTTGTATGCTTTAAGGCCTGCAAGCACCTATCTGAAGCTTGCTGGAAACCACCAGTCTCTGAGTCACTGTGCTTTTCCAAGTTTCAGAGGCAAAGCTGCTCATCTTGAACCAGCAGAGTGACCATGCTTCTGGTCCAAGATTTCAATTTTCAGGAGTCCACAGCCCCTGGAGACCAGAAAGCCAGAAGGCTGAGGAATGGTGTGCTCATGAAGAACAGAGAAGGATACTTTAAACCAATGCACGTCCATCTATTCATCAATAAAGAACATTGCTATGGTGGAGACAAACAAGCAGATCTGCCAAAGCACACCAACAGTCCTTGACATCTGTGCATTCTTTGACCCTGGGTGTGTCCTATATAAGGCGACTTATCTCATCATCCGAAGGCCATGTTTACTCCAGAGACTAGATATATCATTGTGAACTGTCATCAAAATGCTATTACCCACAAGTCAAGCTGCACCCCACTTATAGAGAAACTGTCATGTCAAAAAACGCTATTAACCCCTTTCTGACGTCGGAGGGGATAGTACGTCCGACGTCAGAAGCCCCGATTTGAGGTGTGCTCCGGCGGTGAGCCCACCTCAAAAGCCGCGATGTGGGCGCCCATGTGCCCACTATAGGCGAGGGCAGAATTGCACCTACTAACTAGTTAAATGCCGCTGTCAAACACTGTCAGCAGCATTTAACAAGTGCTTCCTGCTATCAAGCCGCAAATAACGCACACCGCTGACCTCTGTCACGTGATAGGGGGTCAGCGGTGCGTCGGCATGACAACCAGAGGTCTCCTTGAGACCTCTATGGTTGTTAATGCCGGATTGCTATGAGCACCACCTTGTGGTCGGCGCTCATAGCAATGCAGTAATTGTGCTACATAGCGGTGATCTGACCATTGCCTCTATGTAGCAAAGCTGATCGAGTTGTGCCAGCTTCTAGCCTCTCATGGAGGCTATTGAAGCATAAAAAAAAGTGTGACTAAAAATATGAACAAAAAAAAATATATACATAAAAGTTTAAATCACCCGCTTTTTGCCCCATTCAAAATAAAACAAAAGAAATAAAATCAAACATAGACATATTTGGTATCGCAGTGTTCAGAATCGCTCGATCAAAAAAAAAAAGGATTAACCTGATCGCTAAATGGCGTAGCGAGAAAAAAAATCAAAACGCCAGAATTAAATTTTTTGGGTCGCCACAATATTGCATTAAAATGCAATAACGGGCGATCAAAGAACGTATCTGCACCAAAATGGTATCATTAAAAATGTCAACTCGGCATGCAAAAAATAAGCCCTCACCCAACCCCAGACCACGAAATTTGGAGACAATACAGGTGTCATTCAAAAGTACAACTCATCCCGCAAAAAATAAGCCCTCATATGGCCATATTAATGGAAAAATAAAAAAGTTATGGCTCTGGGAAGGAGGGGAGCGAAAAACGAAAACGCAAAAAGCTCCGGTCATGAAGGGGTTATACCCTGTAGATATGGGGTTAATCTGCAAGTTCTTAGTATTCTACAGCTGCACGTGGCTGCAGTACTGAAAGACCGGCTGCCAGAGAAAATGAACTTTATTTATCCCGGTAGCCTCCACCTTCCAGTCATAGAGCTGCGGACACCATAGATTCATTCACCGCCTAGTACATAGTGTGTGGCTAACTATGCTCTAGCACTGACTGACCCGCCGGCTAAGCAGTGTATCAGTACCGTGCCGACTGTCATTCAGTGCTGGTGTGTGGTTACAATGGCAGCTCAATATGTACTGAGCGGTGACTGAAGCCGCGCCTCTATAACTGAAATCCGGAGGCTGCCGGGAAGAATAAAGTGCATTTCCTCCCTGCAGCTGAGCTCTCAATGTAGTGGCCGCATGACTTTAGCATGCTATTAGCTGAAGATTAACACCAGATATGCAGGATAATATTGTTTTTTGACATGACAGGTTCCCTTTAATGTTTAGGCATATTGCATCTAACAATGCTTTTTACAAAGTACATTTTATATTAAATACAAAATATTTTGTTAAAATCAGTAATTTGGGATGGAAGAGAAGAATGCAAACTCCTCAAAAAAAGGGGAATTTTCTTGTCCTGTGCGTCCTTTGGTGCGCAAACAGGCTGGAGCTTTTCATAAAGGATTTCCCACATTCTGCACAGTAGAATGGCTTATCCCCTCCATGTATCCTCTGATGTGAAACAAGGTTGGAACTCTTTATGAACCTTTTTCCGCAAATTGAACATACAAAAGGTTTTTCTCCCGTGTGGGTCCGCTGGTGCGTCACGAGGATTGATTTCTGGTTAAAGCTCCTGCCACATTCCGAACAAGAGAAGGGTTTTTCGCCGGTGTGGATCCTTTGATGTCGAATGAGATGGGGTTTAGTTGAGAAATATTTTCCACACATAAAACAGAAAAACTGGTTCTCTCTAGGATTAAATCTGGGTTGTCGGGAAAAGTCAGATGTTTTTGGAAACCTTTTTTCTCGTTCATAACTGACAACTGGCCTCGCCATGGGTTGCTCCTTCTGCTGGATAGCCATACTAGAGTTACTAGCAACTGATTTCCACCAGTCAGAACAAGCTGCCACCTTATCTCCCACAGAAGACCTTGGATTCATAGGAAAAGCTGATCTATTGGTAAAGAGCTCCCCATGTTCAGGAAAGTTTATCAGTGACGAGTGATGGACATTCTCTGAGCCAATATCCCAGTTATCATATTCCAGAAACCCCATGTCTGTATAGAGCTGGTCTACTGGTGTACACATATTGAGGTTACCTTCTTGATAAATATCCGCCGGTGCATAAAAGTCACACTCTGGAAAGTTTCCACCATCCCAAGACATCAATTCCTCTTTAATGTGTGTATTTGAGTGCGGTATATGATCATAATTGTTTAAAACACTGGTCTTGGTTGAATTTCCTTCTTCACATGAGACGGGTTCTTCTTTAATACAAATAGATGACTGATGAGTAGTTGAAGTAAGTTTTCCAGCATTCCATGTCATTGAATCGTCCTTAATAGGAGAAGATTGACAATTCTGTGTATGATCTGTAGCTGTGCAACAATCATAATCCTTGAAGTCATTTTCTCCAGATGGGCCTGATTGTAAAAGGGCAGCTAGCTCCGGGGTCTTCTCCGTTTCAGTGTTTTCATATTCCGGAAGGGATTTTGTTTGATGGGACACAACAGAACTTATTTGATCACTGCCATGGCTGGAAATAGAGCTTAGGTTAGGGATGTCAGATGAACTTTTGTCATTTATAGGTATACCTGTATAATAAAAAAGAAACACAACAATTACACTTGTCAAACTATGAGAGCAAAAGTCCATTGGATCTGTAATCTTATTCATTTTCAATAGGTAACTCAAAAGCATGTATCACCTTATCTTACTTGTTTAATTCATATACTCAAACGCTCCATTTTTCACACATGGCTTTTATTTCCTAATTGCATTGTATTTATATGATTGTGCAGGTAGCCATGGGGTTTGATTTGCTGCACGAACAGATCCAGAGTTTGGCTTTACAGCAAGCAGCTGTGTTAGAGGTCACTGGGCAGGGAGGGACAGGAGATTAGATGTTCCCATCACCTATAGGTATAATCTAGTTTTGGCTTCTTTCACCTTGAATCCACATTCACATGTGGAGTAAATGCCACAGAATTTTGTATACTGGCCCAAAAAAGTCTCCTCCAAAGCACAGTACGCTGCTAGGGCGTGCAGGTTTAAAGCACCACACTTGTGTTTTATTTCAGCACTGATGAAATAGTAACAAATAATTTTATTTACCGTATATGGCACCAACATATTTCGCAGAACTTTAAAATTAAGAGGGGACATGTATAGACAACACAAAGTAACAGAGCTAATAGCACAATTAAAAACATGGGGGCTTAGTCAGATCGTCAAAGACAGTACATTCCAGAAAACTGAAGCAGCATGAGAGAAATCTTCGAGAAGGAATTGGGAGGTTCAGAATATGGAGGATTTTAATCTTACGTCAGTTGCGGAGCAGAGATGAGAGAGGAGATGTAAGGTAGTGCAGAATTTTGGAGAGATTTGTGGGCGAGAGAGATAAGTTTGTATTGTATTTTGTAGCAGAGGGGCAACCAGTGAGTGTAATGACTGGTACAAAATGGAGGCATCAGTGAAGCAGTTGGACAGAAAAAGGATCCTGGCCTCCGCATTCAGGATGCAATGTAGAGGAGAAAGTTTGGTTGGAGGGATACCGATCAAAAGAGAGTTGCAGTAGTCCAGAGGAGAATGAATAAGACCATCAGTAAGAGTTTTTGCAGTTTTAAGGGTGAAAAAAGGTTGGATCCTTGAGATGTTTTTAAAATATAGGTGAGATGAGCGAGTGAGAGATTGTATATGGGGAATAAAGGAAAGTTTTGTGTCAATTATAATTACAAGACAGTGAGCATACTGTTTGGGAGTTATGGCTGAACCGGCCAAGGAAATGGCAATAGGGGTACAAGTCGGGGCCCTGGACAGACGGGGGACCTACTCGCCATCGGTGACACCGGCACGCTATGGGGAGTTGGGTACTTTAAACTGTTTCAAATACTCACCTCTCCTCATTCCCAGCTGCTCTGGTTTGATCAGCGTTTTCTGACTCTACATGTCTCAACGCAGAGGAGGTGATGACGTCAATAGAGCGCGCCCTCTACGCAGAGAAGTGCAGAGGGTCAGAAGACGCTGAGGAGACTGGAGCGACGGAAACGAGAGGTGAGTATTTGGTTATTCTGCATGAAGCAATGTAGGGGGCTCATTATACCATATTAAGCACTATGTGAGGCCATTATATTGTATGGAGCACTATGTGAGGCCATTATGCTGTATGGAGTAATAAAAGGGTCCCATTACACCGTTTGGAGCATTATAGGGGGCCCGTTATCCTGAAAGAAGCACTATGTGGAGTCAATTATTCTAAATGGAGCACTATGTGGTGCCCATTATACCATATAGAGGACTATGTGGTGCCCATTATACTGCATTGAGGACTATGGAGTGCCCAGAATACTGTATGGAGGACTATGTGGCACCCAGAACACTGTATGGAGGACTAAGTGGTGCCCAGAATACTGTACAGAGGACTAAGTGGTGCCCAGAATACTGTATGGAGGTCTATCTGGTGCCCATAATACTGTATGGAAGACTATGCAGTGCCCATAATACTGTATGGAGGGCTATGTGGTGTCCATAATACTGTATGGAGGACTATGTGTTGCTCATAACACTGCATGAAATACTATACTGTCCGGTCTAAAATTATAAGTCTGCAGTCACTCTGTGTGACTGCAGACTTTTGAATCACTCCAGGGCACGCACTGTGCGCTGTGAGGATTTGCCAGTTTCTGAGCAATTGTAGAATTTACAATAGAAATCACTCATGTAATGTAAGAAGTACCATATTTTTGGACTATAATGCGCCCGTTTTTTCCTTCAAAAATGGGGGAAAATGGGTGTGTGTCTTGTAGTCCAAATGTAGCTTACCATGGGAAGGGGGGGGGGGGGGCCGCAGGAGTCAACGATGCTGTGGGCCCTGGACTGGAAGGAGGGGTATTCAGAGATGCGATGCTGAGAAACCCAGGCTTGTAGGAGGGGGTGTACAGCGGTGCTAGGCTATACCAACATTTTCTGAAGGCTCGGAGCCCCGACACTTAAATGGTTTCAATGCACTGGACTCTGGGAAAATGGCCGCCTGAGGCGGCGTATGTGCAGATTGAGATCCCGGTATCGAGATCTTGTCTTCCGAGATCTCAATCTGTGCATACGCTGCCATTTTCCCAGAGTTTACCACATTCAAACTATGCGGGGGCTCCAGGCTTTCACAAAATGTCATAGAAGCCCTCGCATCACATAGCACCCCCTCCATCAAACTCCACCGCACCCAATAGCACCACAAATACTGCCTGGCGACTAGCTCATGCAGCCTTTATCTATCCCCCACTCCCTCAAGATGGCTGCACCATCATTGTAAATAAGCCCCTGTGCTTTGTATCTCCCCCACCTCATTGTAGATTGTAAGCTCTCACGAGCAGGGTCGTCTTTTTTTACTTTAATTATTGTATTGTTAACGTTGTTACTTACAACTGTTGTGTATGAACTGTTAAACTGTAAATTGCTGCGGAATATGTTGGCGCTATATAAATAGCGATAATTATTATTATCACCAGTCTGGGATGGGACTCGCAGCATCACCCCATAGCTTCATACCACCTCCTGTGACCCCACTCCACCGCCACGGCCTCCCACCCCGCTTGTAAGCTGAATGGGGACTGCGAGATGAACCCTCATTTGGCACATTACATTTTTCCCTAACTTACTCCTGAAAATTTGGGGTGCGTCTTAAGGTCCTGTGTGTCATATAGTCTGAAAAATACAATAAGTTAAATCTTTGGCACTGTACTATACCTATATTTCTCTGCTGCATCTGTGCATCATGAATTGTGGTATGTGTTAACCCCTTAACCCCTTCACCCCCAAGGGTGGTTTGCACGTTATGGACCGGGCCAATTTTTACAATTCTGACCACTGTCCCTTTATGAGGTTATAACTCTGGAACGCTTCAATGGATCCCGGTGATTCTGACATTGTTTTCTCGTGACATATTGTACTTCATGATAGTGGTAAAATTTATTTGATATTACATGCGTTTATTTGTGAAAAAAACGGAAATTTGGCGAAAATTTTAAAAATTTTGCAATTTTCCAACTTTGAATTTTTATGCAATTAAATCACAGTGATATGTCACACAAAATACTTAATAAGTAACATTTCCCACATGTCTACTTTACATCAGCACAATTTTGGAACCAAAATTTTTTTTTGTTAGGGAGTTATAAGGGTTAAAATTTGACCAGCAATTTCTCATTTTCACAACACCATTTTTTTTTAGGGACCACATCTCATTTGAAGTCATTTTGAGGGGTCTATATGATAGAAAATACCCAAGTGCGACACCATTCTAAAAACTGCACCCCTCAAGGTGCTCAAAACCACATTCAAGAAGTTTATTAACCCTTAAGGTGTTTCACAGGAATTTTTGGAATGTTTAAATAAAAATGAGCATTTAACTTTTTTTTCACACAAAATTTACTTCAGCTCCAATTTGTTTTATTTTACCAAGGGTAACAGGAGAAAATGGACCCCAAAAGATGTTGTACAATTTGTCCTGAGTACGCCGATACCCCATATGTGGGGGTAAACCACTGTTTGGGCGCATGACAGAGCTCGGAAGCGAAGGAGCGCCATTTGACTTTTCAATGCAAAATTGACTGGAATTGAGATGGGACGCCATGTTGCGTTTGGAGAGCCCCTGATATGCCTAAACATTGAAACCCCCCACAAGTGACACCATTTTGGAAAGTAGACCCCCTAAGGAGCTTATCTAGAGGTGTGGTGAGCACTTTGACTCACCAAGTGCTTCACAGAAGTTTATAATGCAGAACCGTAAAAATAAAAAATCATATTTTTTCACAAAAATGATCTTTTCGCCCCCAATTTTTTATTTTCCCAAGGGTAAGAGAAGAAATTGGACCCCAAAAGTTGTTATACAATTTGTCCTGAGTACGCTGATACCCCATACGTGGGGGTAAACCACTGTTTGGGCGCATGGGAGAGCTCGGAAGGGAAGGAGCGCCGTTTGACTTTTCAATGCAAAATTGACAGGAATTGAGGTGGGACGCCATGTTGCGTTTGGAGAGCCACTAATGTGCCTAAACATTGAAACCCCCCACAAGTGACACCATTTTGGAAAGTAGACTGTTATGACCCCAATGGCGAGGGTCTCAGAGGAACGTGGAAGTCTGCAGAATACAAAATCCAGCTCATAGGGCAGTGGTAACTGGGTTGACCATATAAGTCTGCAGAATACAAAATCCAGCTCATAGGGCAGTGGTAACTGGGTTGACCATATATCTACTCCTAACGCCAACACTAGAAGTAGCCGGGGATCATACCTACGTTGATTCTAGATGACACGCGCCAGCCGGAGAATCTAGCTACCCCTAGTAGAGGAAAACAAAGACCTTTCTTGCCTCCAGAGAAGGGGACCCCAAAGCTGGATAGAAGCCCCCCACAAATAATGACGGTGAGGTAAGAGGAAATGACAAACACAGAAATGAATCAGGTTTAGCACAGAGAGGCCCGCTTACTGATAGCAGAATAAAGAAAGGTAACTTATATGGTCAACAAAAACCCTATCAAAATCCACACTGGAAATTCAAGAACCCCCGAACCGTCTAACGGTCCGGGGGGAGAACACCAGCCCCCTAGAGCTTCCAGCAAAGGTCAGGATATAGATTTGGAACAAGCTGGACAAAAATACAAAACCAAAACAAATAGCAAAAAGCAAAAGGCAGACTTAGCTGATATAACTGGAACCAGGATCAGTAGACAAGAGCACAGCAGACTAGCTCTGATAACTACGTTGCCAGGCATTGAACTGAAGGTCCAGGGAGCTTATATAGCAACACCCCTAACTAACGACCCAGGTGCGGATAAAAGGAATGACAGAAAAACCAGAGTCAAAAAACTAGTAACCACTAGAGGGAGCAAAAAGCAAATTCACAACAGTACCCCCCCCTTAGTGAGGGGTCACCGAACCCTCACCACGACCACCAGGGCGATCAGGATGAGCGGCATGAAAGGCACGAACTAAATCGGCCGCATGAACATCAGAGGCGACCACCCAGGAATTATCCTCCTGACCATAGCCCTTCCACTTGACCAGGTACTGAAACCTCCGCCTGGAGAGGCGAGAATCCAAGATCTTCTCCACCACGTACTCCAACTCGCCCTCAACCAACACCGGAGCAGGAGGCTCAGCAGAAGGAACTACAGGCACAATGTACCGCCGCAACAAGGACCTATGAAATACATTGTGAATAGCAAACGACACAGGAAGATCCAGACGAAAAGATACAGGATTAAGGATTTCCAATATCTTGTAAGGCCCAATAAAACGAGGTTTAAATTTGGGAGAGGAGACCTTCATAGGAACAAAGCGGGAAGAAAGCCATACCAAATCCCCAACGCGTAGTCGGGGACCCACACCGCGGCGGCGGTTGGCAAAGCGCTGAGCCTTCTCCTGTGACAACTTCAAGTTGTCCACCACATGATTCCAGATCTGCTGCAACCTATCCACCACAGAATCCACCCCAGGACAGTCAGAAGGCTCCACATGACCCGAAGAAAAGCGAGGATGGAAACCAGAGTTGCAGAAAAAAGGCGAAACCAAGGTGGCGGAACTAGCCCGATTATTAAGGGCAAACTCAGCCAACGGCAAGAATGTCACCCAATCGTCCTGATCAGCAGAGACAAAACACCTCAAATAAGCCTCCAAAGTCTGATTGGTTCGCTCCGTCTGTCCATTAGTCTGAGGATGGAAAGCAGACGAAAACGACAAATCAATGCCCATCCTACTACAAAAGGATCGCCAGAACCTGGAAACGAACTGGGATCCTCTGTCTGACACAATATTCTCAGGGATGCCGTGCAAACGAACCACGTTCTGGAAAAACACAGGAACCAGATCGGAAGAGGAAGGCAGCTTAGGCAAGGGAACCAAATGGACCATCTTGGAGAAGCGATCACATATCACCCAGATAACTTACATGCCCTGAGATAGCGGAAGATCAGAAATGAAATCCATGGAGATATGTGTCCAAGGTCTCTTCGGGACAGGCAAGGGCAAGAGCAAACCGCTGGCACGAGAACAGCAAGGCTTAGCTCGAGCACAAGTCCCACAGGACTGCACAAATGACCGCACATCCCTTGACAAGGAAGGCCACCAAAAGGACCTGGCCACCAGATCTCTGGTGCCAAAAATTCCCGGGTGACCTGCCAACACCGAGGAATGAACCTCGGAAATGACTCTGCTGGTCCACTTATCCGGGACAAACAATCTGTCAGGTGGACAAGACTCAGGCCTATCAGCCTGAAATCTCTGCAACACACGTCGCAGATCCGGAGAAATAGCTGACAAGATAACTCCATCTTTAAGAATACCAACAGGATCAGCGACTCCAGGAGCATCAGGCACAAAGCTCCTAGAAAGAGCATCGGCCTTCACATTCTTTGAACCTGGTAAATACGAGACAACAAAATCAAAGCGGGAGAAAAACAATGACCAGCGGGCCTGTCTCGGATTAAGGCGTTTAGCAGACTCGAGATACATCAGATTTTTGTGATCAGTCAAGACCACCACACGATGCTTAGCACCCTCGAGCCAATGACGCCACTCCTCAAATGCCCATTTCATGGCCAACAACTCCCGATTGCCCACATCATAATTTCGCTCGGCAGGCGAAAACTTCCTAGAGAAAAAGGCACAAGGTTTCATAACAGAGCAACCAGGGCCTCTCTGCGACAAAACGGCCCCTGCCCCAATCTCCGAAGCATCCACCTCAACCTGAAAGGGAAGTGAGACGTCAGGCTGGCACAAAACAGGCGCCGAAGTAAACCGGCGTTTCAACTCCTGGAAAGCCTCCACGGCAGCAGGAGCCCAGTTAGCTACATCGGAGCCCTTCTTGGTCATATCCGTCAAAGGTTTCACAATGCTAGAAAAATTAGCAATAAAACGACGGTAGAAGTTAGCGAAGCCCAAGAACTTCTGAAGACTCTTAACTGACGAGGGCTGAGTCCAATCAAGAATAGCTCGGACCTTGACTGGGTCCATCTCCACAGCAGAAGGGGAAAAAATGAACCCCAAAAAGGGAACCTTCTGTACACCAAAGAGACACTTTGAGCCCTTGACAAACAAAGAATTTTCACGCAAAATTTTAAAGACCAACCTGACCTGCTCCACATGCGAATCCCAATTATCAGAAAAAAACAAAATATCATCCAGATAAACAATCAAAAATTTATCCAGATACTTCCGGAAAATGTCATGCATAAAGGACTGAAAAACTGAAGGCGCATTGGAGAGCCCAAAAGGCATCACCAAGTACTCAAAATGACCTTCGGGCGTATTGAATGCGGTTTTCCATTCATCACCTTGCTTAATGCGCACAAGGTTGTACGCACCACGAAGGTCTATCTTGGTGAACCACTTGGCACCCTTAATCCGGGCAAACAAGTCAGACAACAGCGGTAAAGGATACTGAAATTTGACAGTGATCTTATTTAAAAGCCGATAATCAATGCAAGGTCTCAAAGATCCGTCCTTTTTTGCCACAAAAAAGAATCCCGCACCAAGAGGGGAAGAAGACGGACGAATATGTCCTTTCTCCAGAGACTCCTTGATATATGAACGCATAGCGGTATGTTCAGGTACCGACAGATTAAACAGTCTTCCCTTAGGAAACTTACTGCCTGGGATCAAATCTATAGCACAGTCACAGTCCCTATGAGGAGGCAGTGCACTGGACTCAGACTCACTGAAGACATCCTGATAATCAGACAAATACTCCGGAACTTCCGAAGGCGTAGAAGAAGCAATAGACACAGGCAGGGAATCCCCATGAATACCACGACAGCCCCAACTTGAGACTGACATAGCCTTCCAGTCCAGGACTGGATTATGGGTCTGTAACCATGGCAGCCCTAAAACAACCAAATCATGCATTTTATGTAAAACCAGGAAACGTATCACCTCGCGGTGTTCAGGAGTCATGCACATGGTAACCTGTGTCCAATACTGCGGTTTATTTGCTGCCAATGGTGTAGCATCAATACCCCTAAGAGGAATAGGATTTTCTAATGGTTCAAGAGTAAAACCACAGCGCTTAGCAAATGAGAGATCCATGAGACTCAGGGCAGCACCTGAATCTACAAACGCCATGACAGGATAAGATGACAGTGAGCAAATCAAAGTTACAGACAGAATAAATTTAGGTTGCAAATTACCAACGGCGACAGGACTAACAACCTTAGCTATACGTTTAGAGCATGCTGAGATAACATGTGTAGAATCACCACAGTAGTAGCACAAGCCATTCCGGCGTCTATGAATTTTCCGCTCATTTCTAGTCAGGATTCTATCACATTGCATTAAATCAGGTGTCTGTTCAGACAACACCATGAGGGAATTTGCGGTTTTTCTATCACATTGCATCACATCAGGTGTCTGTTCAGACAACACCATGAGGGAATTTGCGGTTTTTCTATCACATTGCACCGAATTAGGTGTCTGTTCAGACAACACCATGAGGGAATTTGCGGTTTTGCGCTCCCGCAACCGCCGGTCAATTTGAATAGCCAGTGCCATAGTATCATTCAGACCTGTGGGAATGGGAAAACCCACCATAACATTCTTAATGGCTTCAGAAAGGCCATTTCTAAAATTAGCGGCCAGTGCACACTCGTTCCAATGTGTCAGCACGGACCATTTCCGAAATTTTTGGCAATACACTTCAGCCTCGTCTTGCCCCTGAGACATAGCCAGCAAGGCCTTTTCTGCCTGAATCTCAAGATTGGGTTCCTCATAAAGTAAACCGAGCGCCAGAAAAAACGCATCAAGATCAGCCAATGCCGGATCTCCTGGCGCCAGTGAAAAAGCCCAATCCTGAGGGTCGCCCCGTAAGAATGAAATAACAATTTTTACTTGCTGAGCAGAATCTCCAGATGAACAGGGTCTCAGGGACAAAAACAATTTACAATTATTCACGAAATTCCTAAACTTAAACCTGTCTCCGGAAAACAGTTCAGGAATCGGTATTTTAGGTTCTGACCTAGGATTTCTGATAACATAGTCTTGTATGCCCTGCACACGAGTAGCCAGCTGGTCCACACTTGTAATCAAGGTCTGGACATTCATGTCTGCAGCAAGCATAGCCACTCTGAGGTAAAGGGTAAGAAGAAAAAAAAAAAAAAAAAAAAAAACTCAGAATCTTCTTTCTTATAATCCCTCTTCTGCAATGCATTAAACATTTAATACTGGCCTGGCAAACTGTTATGACCCCAATGGCGAGGGTCTCAGAGGAACGTGGAAGTCTGCAGAATACAAAATCCAGCTCATAGGGCAGTGGTAACTGGGTTGACCATATAAGTCTGCAGAATACAAAATCCAGCTCATAGGGCAGTGGTAACTGGGTTGACCATATATCTACTCCTAACGCCAACACTAGAAGTAGCCGGGGATCATACCTACGTTGATTCTAGATGACACGCGCCAGCCGGAGAATCTAGCTACCCCTAGTAGAGGAAAACAAAGACCTTTCTTGCCTCCAGAGAAGGGGACCCCAAAGCTGGATAGAAGCCCCCCACAAATAATGACGGTGAGGTAAGAGGAAATGACAAACACAGAAATGAATCAGGTTTAGCACAGAGAGGCCCGCTTACTGATAGCAGAATAAAGAAAGGTAACTTATATGGTCAACAAAAACCCTATCAAAATCCACACTGGAAATTCAAGAACCCCCGAACCGTCTAACGGTCCGGGGGGAGAAC
This sequence comes from Ranitomeya variabilis, assembly GCF_051348905.1. NCBI lineage: Eukaryota > Metazoa > Chordata > Amphibia > Anura > Dendrobatidae > Ranitomeya > Ranitomeya variabilis. The sequence goes on along the minus strand of NC_135235.1, from coordinate 402,691,100 downwards.
ACCAGCCCCCTAGAGCTTCCAGCAAAGGTCAGGATATAGATTTGGAACAAGCTGGACAAAAATACAAAACCAAAACAAATAGCAAAAAGCAAAAGGCAGACTTAGCTGATATAACTGGAACCAGGATCAGTAGACAAGAGCACAGCAGACTAGCTCTGATAACTACGTTGCCAGGCATTGAACTGAAGGTCCAGGGAGCTTATATAGCAACACCCCTAACTAACGACCCAGGTGCGGATAAAAGGAATGACAGAAAAACCAGAGTCAAAAAACTAGTAACCACTAGAGGGAGCAAAAAGCAAATTCACAACAGTAGACCCCCTAAGGAACTTATCTAGAGGTGTGGTGAGCACTTTGACCCACCAAGTGCTTCACAGAAGTTTATAATGCAGAACCGTAAAAATAAAAAATCATATTTTTTCACAAAAATTATCTTTTCACCCCCAATTTTTTATTTTCCCAAGGGTAAGAGAAGAAATTGGACCCCAAAAGTTGTTGTACAATTTGTCCTGAGTACGCTGATACCCCATATGTGGGGGTAAACCACTGTTTGGGCGCATGGGAGAGCTCGGAAGGGAAGGAGCGCCGTTTGACTTTTCACTGCAAAATTGACAGGAATTGAGATGGGACCCCATGTTGCGTTTGGAGAGCCACTGATGTGCCTAAACATTGAAACCCCCCCACAAGTGACACCATTTTGGAAAGTAGACCCCCTAAGGAACTTATCTAGAGGTGTAGTGAGCACTTTGACCCACCAACTGCTTCACAGAAGTTTATAATGCAGAGCCGTAAAAATAAAACAAACATTTTTTTCCCACAAAAATTATATTTTAGCCCCCAGTTTTGTATTTTCCCGAGGGTAACAGGAGAAATTGGACCCCAAAAGTTGTTGTCCAATTTGTCCTGAGTACGCTGATACCCCATATGTGGGGGGGAACCACTGTTTGGGCGCATGGTAGGGCTCGGAAGGGATGGAGCGCCATTTTGAATGCAGACTTAGATGGAATGGTCTGCAGGCGTCACATTGCGTTTGCAGAGCCCTAATGTACCTAAACAGTAAAAAAAAAACACAAGTGACACCGTTTTGGAAAGTAGACCCCCTAAGCAACTCATCTAGATGTGTTGTGAGAGTTTTGAACCCTCAAGTGTTTCACTACAGTTTATAACGCATAGCCGTGAAAATTAAAAAAAAAAAATTTCCCCCCAAAATTATTTTTTAGCCCCCAGTTTTGTATTTTCCCAAGGGTAACAGGAGAAATTGGACCCCAAAAGTTGTTGTCCAATGTGTTCCGAGTACGCTGATACCCCATATGTTGCAATTTGGAATGCAGACTTAGATGGAATGGTCTGCAGGCATCACATTGCGTTTGCAGAGCCCCTAATGTACCTGAACAGTAAAAAAAAAAACAAGTGACACCATTTTGGAAAGTAGACCACCTAAGCAACTCATCTAGATGTGTTGTGAGAGCTTTGAACCCCCAATTGTTTCACTACAGTTTATAACGCAGAGCCATGCAAATAAAAAATATTTTTTTTCCCACAAAAATTATTTTTTAGCCCCCAGTTTTGTATTTTCCCAAGGGTAACAGGAGAAATTGGACCCCAAAAGTTGTTCTCCAATGTGTTCCGAGTACGCTGATACCCCATATGTTGGGGTAAACCCCTGTTTGGGCGCACGGGAGAGCTCGGAAGGGAAGGAGCACTGTTTTACTTTTTCAACGCAGAATTGGCTGAAATTGAGATCGGACGCCATGTCGCGTTTGGAGAGCCCCTGATGTGCCTAAACAGTGGAAACCCCCCAATTATAACTGAAACCCTAATCCAAACACACCCTAACCCTAATCCCAACGGTAACCCTAACCACACCTCTAACCCAGATACACCCCTAACCCTAATCCCAACCCTATTCCCAACCGTAGATGTAATCCAAACCCTAACCCTAACTTTAGCCCCAACCCTAACCCTAACTTTAGCCCCAACCCTAACTGTAGCCTTAACCCTAGCCCTAACCCTAGCCCCAACCCTAACCCTAGCCCCAACCTAACCCTAGCCCCAACCCTAGCCCCAACCCTAACCCTAGCCCCAACCCTAACCCTAACCCTAGCCCTAACCCTAGCCCTAACCCTAGCCCTAACGGTAAAATGGAAATAAATACATTTTTTAAATTTTTTTATTTTTCCCTAACTAAGGGGGTGATGAAGGGGGGTTTGATTTACTTTTATAGCGGGTTTTTTTTTTTTTTGTATAAATCAAGTTTATTGAAGCATATGAACAATACAGAAATGGAACAAAGCTGAAACACAATTGGTCAAAGCAATAAGGTACAACCCATAATTCAAACATAGAGATGAAGTCCCAGCAGTGTCCGAGTGTTATTGGCCAATGCCAATGTTATCACAATCTTTATGATAATAATAACTTTTATTATTATAGCACATGAACAATAACGAGGAAAACTAAACGTGACTTAATATATTAAGTCATTTGTTTTAAAAGAAAATGACACAAAGTAGAAAGGGCAGCTAGAGAAGGGGAAAGTTAAAGGAAAGAGGAAAGAAGGGGGAAAGAGGGAAATGCGGGTAAAAATAAAAGGGTGTGATGAGTATGGGGAATGCGGGCCCTCCCTCGGGTGAGTCCCAGTCCCCATGAAGCAATGGGGAAGCCAATATAGAGCTGATATTGATTCAAGCCATGGTGGCAAGTTGAGATAAAGAGATAGCATCCACATTGTGGACGCGTCCGGGGTGGTGTCGCATGTAAATTAAAATCCAGATAACCACATGTCCAACTCCGGGGTCTCCCTGAATACAATCCACGGAGCCCAAACATTATAAAATTTTTCAGGATGCCCAGTGGACTGGTTTATCAATTGTTCCATTCTGTAAATATCATTCAGTTCCGTAACAAAGTCAGAGCCCGAGGGGCAACGATCCTGCTTCCAGTATCGGGGGATCAAGTTCCTGATTGCTGTGAGAAAGTGTCTGAGAAGACTCCTCTTAAACCCAGAGATCGATAGGTCACACAGAGACAAAAGGGCTAATTCTACCGTGGGCTGTAATTTGCGAATAGATAATTTATTATAGAGATCAAAGACTAACATCCACAGTTTCTTTACAGGCGGGCACTCCCACCAGATATGGACATATGTCCCCTTTTCTGTTGTACATCCCCAGCAGATATCTGGGATCACCGGGAACATAGCATGAACCCGGCAAGGGCATCTATACCACCTCGACAGAACCTTGTAGCTCCTCTCCTGTGACACAGCAGACAGCGAGGTCCTAAAAGTAAATAATAAAATCTTGTCCCTCTCCTCTCGAGACAAAGACCTCCCCAGGTCGTCCTCCCATCTCGAAAAGAACCCTGGGAAATCATGTGTTGGGGTTTGACTCTCCTGAAAAAGATTATACAACAAGGAGACCTTGCGGGTCGGGGGCTCCCCGGTGAGACAAATTCTCTCGAAAGGGGTCAGTGTTCCCATGGACTTATTATGTTTGAATGTCGCGCCTATAAAGCTTTTTAACTGCTCATAGAAGAACCAGGAGCCCTCAGGAGGCTCCCCCCCCTGATAAATTTCATGTAAGGGCTTAATACCAGTCTGATCTATGAAGTCATGTATGATAGGCCTTGAAGCCCTGTTCCTGTTCAGGTATGTCTCCCTACGAAGCCCTGCAGGAAAGTGAGGGTTGTCATATATTGGTGTTAGTGGTCCCGGGGATGTAGAAGTTTTTATATTCCTGCCACTCTGCCGGACAAGCATGAGCATGTTTCTAGTCATGAAGGGTAAGCTAGGCCCCCCCCCCCCCCATAATATTGTCTGAGGATCCCCATCAACAAGATCACCCTCCAGACCAACCCACTTCTTATTAATTCTGCTATGGTATAGATCTAGAATGCAGGTTCCTATTGAGGCACGACTATAAACCAAAAGGTCTGGTAGGCCAACTCCCCCCACCTTCTTGGGTCTACTCAAGACAAAATATGATATTCGTGATCTGGTGTGGGCCCAGACAAGTCGGATGACCGCCTTCTTAAGACGCGAGAAGAAGGAGGCAGGAAGGTATAATGGGATAGTCTGGAAAAAATATAAAAGACGTGGCAACAAGTCCATCTTGATTACGTTGACTCTGCCAAACCAGGACAATTGAAGCTTATGCCACCTCTCCAGATCCCGCTCCGCTTTTAGTAACGCCGTTTTAAAGTTTGCGTCGTACAGGCCGGAGGTTTTGGCTGTTATTTTGATCCCTAAATACGTAAGCGAGTCAAAGCGCCACCCAAACGGGAAGGAGGCGCGTAACTGACCCACCTCAGATAATGGTAGTGATATATTTAAAATCACTGATTTGTGGGAGTTAATTTTAAAATTGCTTAGATGTCCAAATTTTGTTAATTCTGATATAATATTTGGTATACTAGTTATAGGGGAAGTAATATATAAAAGGATATCGTCGGCAAAAAGCGCTAACTTATGTTCCTCCGATCTTAGTTTAACTCCCCTGATTGAGGGATTATTGCGTATGGCGGTGGCCAGATATTCCATTGACAAAATGTACAGGAGAGGGGAAAGTGGGCACCCCTGCCTCGTGCCATTCCTAATTGCAAACGCCTCAGAGAGGACGCCATTTACCTTTACCTGGGCACTAGGGGAGGTATACAGGGCCTTAATTCTATGTAGCATGTTTTCTCCTAAGCCAATCCCCCTCAAAGCCTGGAATAGAAACTCCCAATGCACCCGGTCGAAGGCCTTTTCGGCGTCAATCGACAGGATACACATAGGAACTCCCCCCTCCCGCCCCACCTGGTCTATCAAAGAGATAGTCCGTATGGTGTTATCCCGTGCTTCCCTACCCGGGACAAAGCCCACCTGGTCCTGATTTATCAAGTCCTGAAGGAGAGGACTCAATCTGTTTGCAATCATTTTTGCATAGATTTTTACGTCTAGATTTATTAGGGATATTGGACGATAGTTATTGCATAACGAGGGATCCTTATCCGGTTTTGGCAAGACCGTGATGTGGGCGGCTAAAGCCTGAGGAGGAAATGAACCGCCGGAGGAAACAGAATTGCACATTGCAAGGAAGATCGGGCTCAATGATGTGGAAAATAACTTATAAAAACCAGCTGAATACCCATCTGGACCTGGGCTTTTCCCCTGCTTCAGATCTTTAATAGTTTCCAATACCTCCTCCAGAGTAAATTCCCTTTCTAGATCCAGTACCTTATCTTCCGATAGAAGGGGTATATTGTTTTGACCAAGATATGTATTAATTTTATTATGGAGTGAGGATGAGGACATATCTTTATAGTGACCCTCTATGTTATATAAGTCTTTATAATAGTCACTGAAACCCGAAATGATGTCCCTGGTGTTGTGCACCTTTTCCCCCCTCCCATTTTTAATAAAGGGAATAAATGTGTTTGGACCGCGTGGATTAATACATCTAGCCAGAATCTTGCCACTTTTATTTCCAAATTGATAAAAGCGATTTTGGAGCCTTTCCCTGAGGTATCGTGATTTTTGGTCTAATAGGGCGAGCAACTTTTGCCTAGCTGTAAACAGATGTGCAAACGTGACATCATTAAGATCTCTTTTGTGTTGCGTTTCTAATTTATTGATTTGGTCTGATAGTTTAATTATTTCCGCAACCCTCTCCCTCTTCAGGCGTGCACTATGCGAAATGAGAACACCCCGTATTACGCTTTTTAGAGCCTCCCATTTCACAGGAGGGGGATGTGGAATCCCCCTCGTGATCTGTTACAAAGTTAGAAATCGCCTTCACCACATCGGCTTTGCATAACGTATCCTGGAGCAAGTTCTCATTAAGGCGCCATGAAAATCCCGGTTTTATGTTAGAATGAAGCAGAATTGAAAAATAAATCGGTGCATGATCCGACCACAGGATCGAACCCACCTCTGCCTCCACTGGGAGATCCAATAAGTTGTGTGAAATAAAAAAATAATCAATTCTGCTATATATGTTGTGGACTTGTGAGAAAAAGCTGTAATCCCTTGTGTTAGGGTGGAGAACCCTCCATATGTCTACTAATCTCATATCGCGCATTTGCTTGCGGATCCGGCTAATAGAAAAAAGTGAGTAGGAAGTCTTACCCAAAGAGACGTCTACCGTTGGGTTCATGGGGATGTTGAAATCGCCCCCCAGTATCACAGGAGAGGAGCCAGCAAACTCCCCGAGGAGCCTCCCACACTCCGCACCGAAACTTTGCTGACCCTGATTCGGGAAATAAACATTAGCTAAGACCAATTGACGTGTATCACAGGAAATTTTTAAAAACACATATCTACCGCCTGGGTCTATTAAGGAACTCAGCACTTCAGGCATAAAATTTTTATGGAAAGCTATCGAAACCCCTTTGGACTTAGCATAAGGATTGGAACTGTGGTACCATTTGGGATAATATTTTGAAGTACATAGAGGAACAACCCCAGTCTTAAAATGGGTCTCCTGTAGCATTAAGACCGAAACTTGCTGTTTGTGGCTTGTGTATAGAACCTGCCTTCTTTTTTCAGGGATATTTAGCCCCTTTACATTAAAGGAGCAAAACCTTAATTTACCCATGGTCCAAATGCCTCACGATACGGCAAATTTTCATCGGTCCACCCGAGAGAAATACCCGCATGAGTAAGAGACATTTAGGAAGGAGAAGAAAGGGGAAGAGTGTAGAGTAGAAAGAGGAAGAAACAACAAAAAAAAAATGAAACACGACCATAGTTACAATGGAGCCTAGGCTCAGTGATTCTTGTAACGCTAAGACGCGTTCTGGTAGCATACTACCCGAGAACCCAGCCAAAGGGAAGGAAGCCCAAAGAGGGACCATGAACCCCCCCCCCCAACCCCAAAGAACATAAAGGATAACAATTGGACACATGTCAACACTACTATCCATAAACATTGTATATGAAAACAAGGCAAGTAATTATCTGTGCAGATAACAAGGTGTAAAGTCGAGGCTGTTTATATGCTATAGAAAATATTGATATAGGCCTATTTATGCATGCAAATCTCCCGAATAAGTGAGAAGGGGAAAAAAAAAAAAAAAAAAAAAAAAAAAAAAGGGGGGGGGGGGGGGGCGGGGAACGGAGGGAAAAAGAAGGAGAGAAGAGGGAGAAGGAAGAAAAGAAAGGGAAAAAAGAAGGGGGGGGGTGAGAAAAAGGGAAACAACTGGAAAAGGGGGGGGGGGGGGAGGGGGTTTGGAGGGAGAACTCCTTCTACGAACCTAGGACTTCCCCCGGTCCGCGACATCTGCACATGAGAAACTAAGAATATAAAAATAACGTGTTAACAGGATATAACTATGCAGTGATAGCCAGACAACCATGTCTAGCAGGACAGATAAAGGAGAAAAACCAGACTATAAAAGCCGTCGCGTGGAGCCCTCTCTATCAATAGGCAGGACCCACCCACCAGGACACACGAGCAAAAACAAGGAGTTCTCATGGCGGATCAGTTGAAGAACGCTTATTATCTCGTTTTTTGGCCTGCTGGACCTTGAGCCATTTTGGTGGAGCTTCCGGAAGCATCGGACTCACGGGCCACTCAGGGAGATTCACCATGGGAAGTTCGAAGGTGCCCAGGAAAGTAGACAAATCACATAATCTTCGAAAAGAAGCCGTTTTGCCTCCTTTAAACGCTGTTAATTGAAAAGGAAACCCCCATCTGTATGGGATGTCTTTCTTTTTAAGTTCTGCCAGTAATGGTTTCAGTGCTCTGCGCAGCAGTAGGGTGCGTCTGGATAAGTCTGAAAGAATTAGAATTTGATGACCCTCAAATCGGACAACTTCTTTTTTCCTGGCAGCCATCATTATGGCATCTTTAATCCTGTAATAGTGAATCCTGCATATGACGTCGCGTGGACGTGTGTCAGAAGTGGGTTTGGGACCCAGAGAGCGATGGATCCTATCAAACTCAATTGAGTTGTCCCCCCTATCATCCAGCAAGTCCAGGAAGATTCTTTGTACTGTGCGGTCTAGATCAGTGTAGCCAATAGATTCTGGTAGACCTCGTATACGAATGTTATTTCGTCTATTGCGGTTTTCGAGGTCTTCCATGCCAGATGATATGTCTTCTAGCTTAAGAGTATGGTCTATTAAGATGTCTCTATGAGCTTGCAATTCTCGGAAGATGTTCTCCTGGGTTTTTTCTACATCCTCTATTCGTGTAGTTCTGTAGGTTGTGAATTTCTTGTTTATATGAATTTTCAAGCCTACAGGCAAAACCCTCGAGATCTTTTTTTTGTAGGTAGAGCTTTGATATATTTGCTTAGTTCTACGATGCTCATTTCTTCCGAATCCGTGTTATCCTCTACGAAGTCATCGGCCAGCGAACTACGTGCACCCACTAACTCCTCTATCGGAGAATTGTCGCGATTAGCAGTAGGTGTCATTGCAGACCTTGTGTGTCTAATCTGGGGGGTCGGATTTAAGTAGCGTTTCATATCCTCAGAGGTGGTCTCCCCAATTGAGTTTGCTTTCTGATCAGGAATCCTTCTGGTTTTCCCCATAGATGTCTGGGATTAATACCATGTGTCTAGAATGGCAGTGGGATACAGGGGGGAGGGTGAGTCACCCCACACGGTCTAGTCCCCCATCAGCAAGCCCATCCCGGGCCGAGATCTCGATTTTCAGTGGGAACAGGCACAAGATCCTGTAAGCTGAGTCCCAGTACCTTTAGAGTAATGAGTATAATGTAAATCTGGCGTTATTCCAAATTTCGCCACTAGATGTCAGCAACGGCCCTTAATGTTTGTTCCAGCGTTTTTATGTAAGATCAGGCAGGCTGGTTGTTACTGAAGAATCCAAAAGATATAATAAATAGTGGATCATATAGTACTAGAAGAGGTCAGTAAAATCTCCAGTTTATGTCACAAAAGCTCAGCCCGAATATTAGCACAGCCAGATCAGGGCACAATGTCAAGCTGTCTCCCCAATGCAACCCACCAACAGATTTTTACTTTGTGGGATTTATGCTGAATATATGGGTATGGGGCAGCAGGGGGGTAGGCACAGAGACGAGCTATAGAGGGGGAATGATCCTGTCCTGTGTACAGCCCACGGGAATTCTTCTCCCCTGTACCATGCGGAGGGTCCAAGATGGCGCCAAGCTTGGCGGGAAGGATCCTTCACCCCGCTCCTAGGGGCGCGCTGTCCCTCCGATGTAGCCGCCGAGTCGAGGGGGGCACAGAGCGCCGCCGAGGACGGTGAGCCCACTCCGTAGTCCCGCCGACAGGCACGGCCTCTTTCTTCCCCGCTAAGCACCGGAGGCAGGGAGCGGAAGCAGGGCCCAGCAGCCACAGTCCAGCGCGCCGCGCGAGACGCCGGACCACAGGAGACGTTGGCACAAGCCAGCGACGGACCGCGTGAGCTGGGACTAAGGTGGGTGAGGGAGTCCAGGCAAGGGGCCGCTTGTACCTTCACGGCGCCACTGGGATCCGCAGCGCTCCCAGCCTGCTGGTCGGCCAAGATAGCGGCACCACCTCCACTTCACTCGCTCTCCTCCAAGGTCCGTCGGTCCCGCGCCGAGACGAGGTGTGACTCCCGTTCAGAGGTGCCCACTGGGTTAGGCAAAGTGTCTCCAGCCGCTCCTGAGGTTAGAATTGTCGCTGCGGAGCCGGTAAATTAGGAAGACTCCCAGGCCCGGCAGGAGCTTCCAAAGTATGCGACCGCTCTGCTGCACGATTAGGCCACGCCCCTATAGCGGGTTTTTTAGCGGATTTTTATGATTGGCAGCTGTCACACACTGAAAGAAGCTTTTTATTGCAAAAAATATTTTTTGCGTTACCACATTTTGAGAGCTATAATTTTTCCATATTTGAGTCCACAGAGTCATGTGAGGTCTTGTTTTTTGCGGAACGAGTTGATGTTTTTATTGGTAACATTTTCGGGCACATGACATTTTTTTATCGCTTTTTATTCCGATTTTTGTGAGGCAGAATGATCAAAAACCAGCTATTCATGAATTTCTTTTGGGGGAGGCGTTTATACCGTTCCATGTTTGGTAAAATTGATAAAGCAGTTTTATTCTTCGGGTCAGTACAATTACAGCGACACCTCATTTCTATCATTTTTTTATGTTTTGGCGCTTTTATACGATAAAAACTATTTTACAGAAAAAATAATTATTTTGGCATCGCTTTATTCTGAGGACTATAACTTTTTTATTTTTTCGCTGATGATGCTATATGGCGGCTCGTTTTTTGCGGGACAAGATGACGTTTGCAGCGGTACCATGGTTATTTATATGTCTTTTTGATCGCGTGTTATTCCACTTTTTGTTTGGCGGTATGAGAATAAAGCGTTGTTTTTAGCCTCGTTTTTTTTTTTTTTTTTTTACGGTGTTCACTGAAGGGGTTAACTAGTGATATAGTTTTATAGATGGGGTCGTTACGGACGCGGCGATACTAAATATGTGTACTTTTTTTTTTCTTTATTTAGGAATTTTTTTTTATTTTTTTTTTACACATGTGGGAATTTTTTTTTAAACTTTTTTACTTTGTCCCAGGGGGGGACATTACAGATCGGTGATCTGACAGTGTGCACAGCAATCTGTCAGATCACCGATCTCACTTACAGCCGTGCAGGCTGCAGCTTTCATCTGCAGCCTGCACGGCACCCGGAAGTAATCCCTGCAGGACCCGGATGCAGCCCCGTGGCCATTTTGGATCAGGGGCCTGCAGGGATAGGAGGTAGGAGACCCTCGCAGCAACGCGATCACATCACGTTGCTCCGGGGGTCTCAGGGAAGCCCGCAGGGAGCCCCCTCCCTGCGCGATGCTTCCCTGTACCGCCGGCACACCGCGATCATGTTTGATCGCGGTGTGCCGGGGGTTAATGTGCCGGGGGCGGTCCGTGACCGCTCCTGGCACATAGTGCCGGATGTCAGCTGCGATAGGCAGCTGACACCCGGCCGCGATCGGCAGTGCTCCCCCCGTGAGCGTGGCCGATCGTGCTGGACGTACTATTCCGTCCTTGGGAATTAGGGCCCACCCCACATGGACGGAATAGTACGTCCAATGGCAGAAAGGGGTTAATCACCGGGCCATTTTCCATTTTTGCGTGTTTGTTTTTTGTTCCCCTTCTTCCCAGAGCCATAACTTTGTTATTTTTTTGGTCAATATGGCCATGTGAGGACTTATTTTTGCAGGACAGGTTGTACTTTTGAACGACACCATTGGTTTTAACCCCTTAACGACCGCCGATACGCCTTTTAACGGCGGCCGCTAAGGGTACTTAATCCACAGCGCCGTTAATTAACGGCGCTGTGGAAAAAGTGAATAGCGCCCCCCAGAGTCGGATTTTCTCTGGGGTCTTGGTTGCCGAGGGTAGCCGAGACCCCAGAGAACATGATTCGGGGGGTTTTTACCGACCCCCGAGTTGCGATCGCCGGTAATTAACCGTTTACCGGCGGTCGCAACAAAAAAAAAAAACGCGATTTGCCGTTTAATTTCTCTGTCCTCCGATGTGATCGCACATCGGAGGACAGAGAAATGTGGTCCCCGATGGCCCCCAATAGCCCCCCAATACTTACCTACCTCCCCCGGTGCTCCTCGTGTCTCCCCATGGGCGCCGCCATCTTTTTTCCGGGAAAAAATGGCGGGCGCACGCGCAGTGCGCCCGCCGCCCGGCACCCGGATGTTCTTTGGGGTCTCGGCTGCCGGGGGTAGCCGAGACCCCAAAGAACATGATCGGGGTCGGTTTGCACCGACCCCTGCTTTGCGATCGCCGGTAATTAACAGTTTACCGGCGACCGCAAAAAAAAAAAAAAAAAAAAAAAAAAAAGCGATCAGTTATTTCTCTGTCCTCTGATGTGATCGCACATCAGAGGACAGAGAAATAGGGGGATTCGGGGACCCTATCATACTCACCCGGGGTCCCTGGGTCCTCTTCTGTCTTCTCCTGCCAGCCGGCTTTTTCATCATGGCGGGCGCATGCGCAGTGCGCCCGCCATCTGCTGCCATCTGCCGGCCGGCAGGAGAAGACAAGTTGGGGCTAAAATTAGGGTTAGGGTTAGAGTTAGGGTTAGAGTTAGGGTTAGAGTTAGGGTTAGGGTTAGAGTTAGGGTTGGGGCTAAATTAGGGGTTAGGGTTAGGGCTAGGGTTAGGGTTAGGCTACTTTCACACTAGCGTTTTTTGGCTTCCGTCGCAATGCGTCGTTGGAGAAAAAACGCATCCTGCAAAAGTGCTTGCAGGATGCGTTTTTTCTCCATTGGCTTGCATTAGCGACGCATTGCGACGGATTGCCACATGTCGCATCCGTCGTGCGACGGATGCGTCGTGCTTCGGCGGACCGTCGACACAAAAAAAACAACATGTAACTTTTTTGTGCGACGTGTCCGCCATTTCCGACCGCGCATGCGTGGCCGGAACTCCACCCCCGCCTCCCCGCACCTCACAATGGGGCAGCGGATGCGTTGAAAAAACAGCATCCGCTGCACCCGTTGTGCGGCGCTTACAACGCTAGCGTCGGTACGTCGGCCCGACACACTGCGATGGGCCGAGTACGACGCTAGTGTGAAAGTAGCCTTAGGCTTCTTTCACACTTGCGTCGGTACGGGGCGGTCGCAATGCGTCGGCCCGATGTACCGACGCACGTTGTGAAAATTGTGCACAACGTGGGCAGCGGATGCAGTTTTTCAACGCATCCGCTGCCCAGTCTATGTCCTGGGGAGGAGGGGGCAGAGTTACAGCCACGCATCCGCGGAAATGGCGGACGCGACGTACAAAAAAAAGGTTACATTGAACTTTTTTTGTGACGACGGGGGCTAAAGTTATGGTTAGGGTTGGGGCTAAAGTTAGGGTTGGGGCTAAAGTTAGGGTTAGAGTTGGGATTAGGGTTAGGGTTTGGATTAGGGTTGGGATTAGTGTTACGTTTGGGATTAGGGTTGGGATTAGGGTTAGGGTTGGGATTAGGGTTAGGGGTGTGTTGGATTTAGGGTTTTGATTAGGGTTATGGTTAGGGTTGAGATTAGGGCTGTTTTGGGGTTAGGGTTGTGATTATCGTTAGGGTTGTGATTAGGATTATGGATCGGGTTGAGATTAGGGTTAGGGCTGTGTTGGGGTTAGGGTTGGAGTTAGAATTGGGGGGTTTCCACTGTTTAGGTACATCAGGGGGTCTCCAAACACGACAGCCAATTTTGCGCTAAAAAAGTCAAATGGTACTCCCTCCCTTCTGAGCTCTGCCGTGCGCCCAAACAGTGGTTTACCCCCACATATGGGGCATCAGCGTACTCGGGATAAATTGGACAACAACTTTTGGGGTCCAATTTCTCCTGTTACCCTTGTGAAAATAAAAACTTGGGGGCTAAAAATCTTTTTTGTTGGAAAAAATATATTTTTTTATTTTCACTACTCTGCATTATAAATTTCTGTGAAGCACTTGAGCTTTCAAAGTTCTCACCACATATCTAGATAAGTTCCTTAGGGGGTCTAGTTTCCAAAATTTGGTCACTTGTGGGGGTTTCTACTGTTTTGGTACATTAGGGGTCTGCAAACGCAACATAACGCCCGCAGACAATTCTATCAAAGTCTGCATTCCAAAATGGCGCTCCTTCCCTTCCGAGCTCTGCCGTGCGCCCAAACAGTGGTTTACCCCCACATATGGGGTACCAGCATACTCAGGACAAATTGGACAACAACTTTTGGGGTCCAATTTCTCTTGTTACCCTTGTGAAAATAAAAACTTGGGGGCTAAAAAAATCTTTATTGTTAAAAAATATATATTTTTTATTTTCACGACTCTGCATTATAAACTTCTGTGATGCACTTGGGCATTCAAAGTTCTCACTACACATCTAGATAAGTTCCATGGGGGGTCTAGTTTCCAAAATGGGGTCACTTTTGGGGGGTTTCTGCTGTTTAGGCACATCAGGGGCTCTCCAAACGCGACATGGCGTCCGATCTCAATTCCAGTCAATTTTGCATTGAAAAGTCAAATGGCGCTCCTTTGCTTCCGAGCTCAGCCATGCGCCCAAACAGTGGTTTACCCCCACATATGGGGTGTCGGCGTACTCAAGACAAATTGTACAACAGCTTCTGGGGTCCATTTTCTCCTGTTACCCTTGGTAAAATAAAAATTTGGAGGCAAAAAGATCATTTTTGTAGAAAAAATGCGATTTTTTTATTTTCACGGCTCTACGTTATAAACTTCTGTGAAGCACCTGGGGGTTTAAAGTGCTCACCACACATCTAGATAAGTTTCTTAAGGGGTCTAGTTTCCAAAATGGTGTCATATGTGGGGGGTCTCTACTGTTTAGGCACATCAGCGGCTCTCCAAACGTGACATGGCGTCCGATCTCAATTCCAGCCAATTCTACATTGAAAAAGTAAAACGACACTCCTTCTCTTCCAAGCTCTGCGGTGCGCCCAAACAGTGGTTTACCCCCATATATGGGGTATCGACGTACTCAGGAGAAATTGCACAACAACTTTTGTGGTCTAATTTCTCCTGTTACCCTTGTGAAAATAAAAATTTGGGGGCAAAAAGATCATTTTTGTAGAAAAAATGAGATTTTTTATTTTCACGGCTCTACGTTATAAACTTCTGTGAAGCACTTGGGGGTTCAAAGTGCTCACCACACATCTAGATAAGTTCCTTAAGGGGTCTAGTTTCCAAAATGGTATCACTTGTGGGGGGTTTCCACTGTTTAGGCACATCAGGGACTCTCCAAACGCGACATGGCATCCGATCTCAATTCCAGCCAATTCTGCATTGAAAAAGTCAAACGGTGCTCCTTCACTTCCAAGCTCTGCGGTGCGCCCAAACAGTGGTTTACCTCCACATATGGGGTATCGACGTACTCAGGAGAAATTGCACAACAACTTTTGTGGTCTAATTTCTCCTGTTACCCTTGTGAAAATAAGAATTTGTGGGCGAAAAAATCATTTTTGTGAAAACAAATGCGATTTTTTATTTTCACGGCTCTACGTTATAAACTTCTGTGAAGCACTTGGGGGTTCAAAGTGCTCACCACACATCTAGATAAGTTCCTTGGGGGGTCTAGTTTCCAAAATGGTGTCACTTGTGGGGGGTTTCCACTGTTTAGGCACATTAGGGGCTCTCCAAACGCGACATGGCGTCCGATCTCAATTCCAGCCAATTCTGCATTGAAACAGTCAAACGGTGCTCCTTCACTTCCAAGCTCTGCGGTGCGCCCAAACAGTGGTTTACCTCCACATATGGGGTATCTGTGTACTCAGGAAAAATTGCACAACAAAATTTGTGGTTAAATTTCTGTTTTTACACTTGTGAAAATTAACAAAAATGGTTCTGAAGTAAAATGTTTGCAAAAAAAAGTAAAATGTTCATTTTTTTCTTCCACATTGTTTTAGTTCCTGTGAAGTACGTAAAGGGTTAATAAACTTCTTGAATGTGGTTTTGAGCAGCTTGAGGGGTGCAGTTTTTAGAATGGTGTCACACTTGGTTATTTTCTATCATATAGACCCCTCAAAATCACTTCAAAGGTGATGTGGTCCCTAAAAAAAACATGGTGTTGTAAAAATGAGAAATTGCTGGTCAACTTTTAACCCTTATAACTCCCTAACAAAAAAAAAAATTGTTTCCAAAATTGTGCTGATGTAAAGTAGACATGTGAGAAATGTTATTTATTAACTATTTTTTGTGACATATCTCTCTGATTTAAGGGCATAAAAATACAAAGTTTGAAAATTGCAAAATTTTAAAAATTTTCGCCATATTTCCATTTTTTTCATAAATAATCGCAAGTAATATCGAAGAAATGTTACCACTAACTTGAAGTACAACATGTCACGAAAAAACAATCTCAGAATCAGCGGGATCCGATAAAGCGTTCCAGAGTTATAACCTCATAAAGTGACACTGGTCAGAATTGTAAAAATTGGCTCGGTCATTAAGTACCAAATTGGCTCTGTCACTAAGGGGTTAACATATCGTGTATTGGAAAACAGTAAAAAAATTCTAAGTGCAGTGAAACTGCAACAAAAGTGCAATTTGTGGAAAAGTGCAGTTGTTTGGGTTTTTTTTAACCATGTTCACTAAATGCTAAAACTGACCATTCATTATGATTCTCCAGGTCATTACGAGTTCATATACACCAAACATGTCTGGGTTCTTATTTATTCTAGTGGTGAAAAAAAATTCCCAAATTTGTTAAGAACAAAAAAAAGGCGTCATTTTCCAAGATCTGTAGCATCTCCATTTTTCGTGATCTCGGGTTGGGTGAGGGCTTATTTTTTGCGGGCCAAGCTGTCGTTTTTATCGATACCATTTTGATGTAGATACGATTGCCTGTTATTGTATTTTATTGCAATGTAGCGGTGACCAAAAAAAGTAATTCTGTCATTTTTAATTTATTTCTCGTTACGCCGTTTAATTCTTTTTTTATATCGATAGATCGGGCAATTCTGAAGACGGAGATACAAAATATCTGTATATTTTTTTTTTATTGTTATTATTTTGAATGGGGTGAAAGGGGGTGATTTGAAATTTTATTTTTTATTTTTTATATTTTTAAAAACATTTTTTACTTTTTTTTACAAGCTTCAATAGTCTCCATGGGAGACTAAAAGATGCAGTATTTTTATTGCCTCTGCTACACACAGGCAATGATCAGATCGCCTGTGTGTAGCAGAAATGCTCACTTGCTATGAGCGCTAACCACGGGGCAGCGCTCATAGCAATCTGGCAATGACAACCACAGAGGTCTGCTGCAGACGTCTGGCTGTCATGCCGACCCATCGGTGGTGACCCGCGATCATGTGACGGGCTCACTGATGGGCGAGATTAGTGAAACGCTTCCTGTAAACGTGAGTTAAATGCCACCGTCAGAGATTGACAGCAGCATTTAACTACCGTAGTTAGCAGTTGTGGGTGGATCACGATTCCACCCATGGCTGTTGCGGGCACCTGTCAGCTGTATAGATCAGGGGGAGCTTGACATGTGCTTACCATTACGCCACATGTCGTAAAGGGGTTAAAGGGAGACCATGTAAACTTGGAGCTGGCCCTGATCTTTACCCTACTCTCACCTTTACCTCTCTCCTACGTATACCATCCAGAGAAAAAACAAACTCTGAGTTGTATGCTCATACATGATGAACAACAACATATAACAAATTACACTGTGTCATTTATCAAAAACTGGGACAACCTGCAGAAGCTGTGTGAAAAAAATAATTCCCCCCCCATGAATCAACAGCTGTAGAACCATCTTTAGCTGCAATAGCTTAGTATTTTCTGAAAAATGTTATTTCAGTCTTTCACATTCTTCTTTACAATTTTGCTTAAAAGGAATCCCTACTATGCCGTCTATATGGGCATGTATGTAATCGAAATATGAATAATATGATACCTTGATATCTGCGATCTGATGTATTATTCCACATAAATCCACATTTTTCTTATATGTAAATGAGCTGTTCCAGGCTATGGGCTGGACACTGATCTGCATGAGAATCTGCCTTCAGAGATTATTTTAGATGAAAGGGAGAGTTACCAGGGTGAGACATGTAATGACTGACAGTCTGCTCTCCTAAGCTACATGTCTCACACTGGTAACGCCCCCTTTCATGTAAAATAAGCACTGGAGGCAGATTCTCTGGGAGATCTATGTCTGACCCATAGATCTTAATAGCTCATTTACGTATAAGAAAAACGTGTATTTCTCTGGAATAATACATCGGATCACAGATAACAAGATATCACTTTATTCAGCTTTCTATGACCTACATACCTACATAGACTGCTTAGGAGAGTTGATCCCACTGACAAATTTCCTTCAAGTTCATAGAGGTTTGTGGACATTTGTTTATGCGTCGATCTCTTAAGGTCACGTCACAGCATTTCAATCGAATTGAGGTCTGGACTATTGCAAAACCTTCTTTTCCAGTCATTCTGATGTAGATTTCCTGCAGTGATTTAGATTATTGTCCTGTTGTGTGATCCAGTTTCAGCCATGCTTTATGTTTTCAATAAAATAGCGGAAAATTTAACTCCAGAAATATTTTGTTTACAGAGATGTTTTTGGTCAACTCAATGACTGCAAGGTGCCCAGATCCTATAGCTGCAAGACATCCAAATTCACTACCCCTCTACCATCATGCTTGATAGTTTGTATGAGGCATTTGTGCTGTTATGATGTGTGTTTTGTTTTTGACAAACATAGCGCAGGGTATTACGGCCAAACATCTTCACTTTGGTCTAGTTTGTCAAAAGGGTGCTATTCCAGAAGTCTTGCAATTTGTTCAGATGCAACTTTGCAAACTTTATCTGTGCTGCTATGTGATTATTTTTATTTTTAGAAAGAAGAGGCTTTCTTCTGGCAACCCTTCTAAGCAAGCCATACTTGTTCAGTCTTTTTCTAATAGTACTTTCATGAATTTGAACATGTAACAAACTGAGGCCTTTAGAGTCTGAGCTGTAGCTCTTGTATTTTTTTTCTGCAATTTCTCTAAGCATTGCATGATCTCACCTTGAGTTAAATTTGCTGAGACATCCACTTGGGAATAATCTTTCTCACTGAAGAAAGGTAGACACCAAATGGTTTGGAAATGGCCTTGTGTTGTGAACTATACCTTTTGGCTCCCTCTTGTAGTCACTAGTGATTTGGCACTTGGATTGTCTTTTACCAGGTTGGTACTCACCTGCTTCGTTAGACCATGGGTGTTGCTATTTAAACTTCCTGGATTCTCAGTCCAGTGCCTGGCATCGTTGTAATCAGTTCACTTCTGTTTGCTCCTGTCTTCAGGTCCTGGTTCTTTGCAAGATAAGCTAAGTCCTGCTTTCATACTTTTGATCATTTGTATTGTTCTTATTTTTTGTCCAGCTTGTACAAAATGTGTTTCCTGTTATCGCTGGAAGCTCTAGGGGGCTGATATTCTCCCCCCACGCCGTCAGTCGGTTTGGGGGTTCTTGGATATTCAGCGTGGATATTTTGCAGGGTTCTTTGCTGACCATATAAGTCTTCTTACTATATTCTGCTATTAGTCAGTGGGCCTCTCTTTGCTAAATCTAGTTCATTCTTACGTTTGTCTTTTCTTCTTACCTCACCGTTATTATTTGTTGGGGGCTTGTATTACTTTGGGGTCTTTTCTCTGGAGGCAAGAGAGGTCTTATTTTCCCTGATAGGGTTAGTTAGTTCTCCGGCTGGCGCGAGACGTCTAGGATCAACGTAGGCACCTTCCCCGGCTGCTGTTAGTGTTTGCGCTAGGATCAGGTATATGGTCAGCCTAGTTACCACTTCCCTAAGAGCGAGTATTTATGTTTTGCAGACTTTGTGGTAATCTCTGAGGTCCCCTGCCATTGGGACCATAACAGCCTTGTAACACTTCACAGATTGATGGACTGCAACAATTGCTTATCTAAGATCACTAATAATGTTTACATGCCTTGATGCCGCAGACCAGAAAGCTGCCAAAACTTCTGCTTTTATACAGGTGGACTTAAGGTACCTTCACACTAAACGATATCGCTAGCGATCCGTGACGTTGCAGCGTCCTGGATAGCGATATCGTTGAGTTTGACAGGCAGCAGCGATCAGGATCCTGCTGTGATATCGCTGGTCGTTGGTTAAAGTTCAGAACTTTATTTGGTCGTCAGATCGCCGTGTATCGTTGTGTTTGACAGCAAAAGCAACGATACCAGCGATGTTTTACAATGGTAACCAGGGCCGCGCTTAGTAACCCGATGTTTACCCTGGTTACCAGTGTAAAATGTTAAAAAACAAACAGTACATACTCACCTTCGCGTCCCCCGGCGTCCGCTTCCTGCACTATCTGAGCGCCGGCCGTAAAGTGAAAGCACAGCACAGCGGGGACGTCACCGCTCTGCTGTTAGGGCCGCCACTCACAGTCAGTGCAGGAAGCGGACGCCGGGGGACGCGAAGGTGAGTATGTAGTGTTTGTTTTTTAACATTTTACACTGGTAACCAGGGTAAACATCGGGTTACTAAGCGCGGCCCTGCGCTTAGACACCCGATGTTTACCCTGGTTACCCGGGGACCTCGGCATCGTTGGTCTCTGGAGAGCTGTCTGTGTGACAGCTCTCCAGCGACCAAACAGCGACGCTGCAGCGATCGGCATCGTTGTCTGTATCGCTGCAGCGTCGCTTAGTGTGAAGGTACCTTTACTGAAGAAAATAAATCAATGATATTTGATTACCAACCTATGGAAGTAGTAAGGGTATACTTAATTTTTCACACACTAGTTTTTGGTAAATAGTGTCATGGTGTAATTTGTCATGTGTTGGGAATCTGAGGTTGTATTTACTTAATCTTAAGATCTCCTAAGGGCCAGATGAGTTTTTTTTTATATGTCCTAATACACAAACCCTTAGCATTCAAAGAGGACGGACTTTAT
The DNA here is from genome assembly GCF_051348905.1 of Ranitomeya variabilis. Taxonomy (NCBI): domain Eukaryota; kingdom Metazoa; phylum Chordata; class Amphibia; order Anura; family Dendrobatidae; genus Ranitomeya; species Ranitomeya variabilis. Next base: position 402,670,755 of record NC_135235.1, on the reverse strand, counting down.
TTTTCCTCGAGACTGTACAGAGAACTATAAAATAACAAATGTCATGCAGCTCTGCAACTTCAAAATTGCTGTCCTCCGAATATTACACTTGGAATTTGGAGGCTTGGTATAAGAATATAGGCAAGAGTCAAATCTCTAGTCCCCATAGTTGCAGCAAGTGATCAGTCATGCATGTATTACATGTATCCTTTACAATAAAAGGGTTTCTATTACTAGTTGACCCCCTTTCATGTATTTAACTCTTTTTAATCACTTTTCTAATAACTTTCATTACCTGAGCTTCTTCTATAAGTGCAAATCAATGTGTGTCCTTTGACGTGCAGGCACTACTTTCTGTCTTTTACGTCTGATCCAACCCTCGTCTGGGCACAGGATTCAAACAGAATGAGAAGAGCGGGTCAATCCAGTCCTGAGGGCAGCGATGCCTTTATATGATTGACAGGGTATCTGAGTATGCAAGCTAAGATGACAAGCTCATTGTCCTCTGCTCTGAGCCTGCTGATGCTTTGGAGTGCTGGCCCATTCAATTGACAAGTGCTGCAATGTGCTTGTCATTAGCAAGTATACAGCAGCACTTGCGAACTGTAGGAGCCGGCACTTATACTCCAAAGCATTGGCAGGACAGTGATATCTATCATCGGAGCTTGCCAATGCTTTCTAGGTGCCGAACCCTTCAAATGACATGTGCTATGAGGAGCTTTCTAATGACAAGCACATCACAGCGCTTGTCAATTGAGGAGGTTTGCGATTCAAAGCAGTGGCAGGATCCATGAAGAATGATCCGAGCTTGTTCTCAGATATCGCATCAATCATTTAAAAGGTAGCTGTGCCCCCCATGAGGAGCAAATTAAAATGCTCTGCTCATTCAGTCTGTGTCCAGAAGAGGGGTGGATTGGATGTAACGGACATGAAGCATTATTTGCATATCAAAAACTGATTACGTGACCCATACCAAAATGCGCTCACTGAAGAAGTGCAGGTAATTACAGTATATTAGTATTATGAAAAGTGAGGACATATGGAAGGGGGTCAAATAGTGGTGGGAAACCCCATTCAAGACAACCACTTTTTATTGCCTCAATGCATCTAAAATTACGGTAAGCAACTTTGGAGACATTCTTGAATCATTTTTTTTGCAGTTTTGTTTCTACAACTCCAGTGCATCCGTCTAGGTTTCAAAGTCACAAAGTACAAAACAACTCTGTGAAATCTTATCTGTAGTCATAAGGCCCCGTCTCACTTAGCGAGATCGCTAGCGAGATCGCTGCTGAGTCACAAGTTTTGTGACGCAACAGCGACCTCAGTAGCGATCTCGCTATGTGTGACACGTAGCAGCGACCAGGCCCCTGCTGCGAGATCGCTGGTCGTGTCGGAATGGCCTGGACCTTTTTTTGGTCGTTGAGGTCCCGCTGACATCGCTGAATCGGTGTGTGTGACACCGATCCAGCGATGTCTTCACTGGTAACCAGGGTAAACATCGGGTTACTAAGTGCAGGGCCGCGCTTAGTAACCCGATGTTTACCCTGGTTACCAGCGTAAATGTAAAAAAAAACAAACAGTACATACTCACCATCTGATGTCCGTCAGGTCCCTTGCCGTCTGCTTCCTGCTCTGACTGACTGCCGGCCGGAAAGTGAGAGCACAGCACAGCTCTCACTGTACGGCGGCACTCAGTCAGAGCAGGAAGCAGACGGCAAGGGACCTGACGGACATCAGATGGTGAGTATGTACTGTTTGTTTTTTTTGGTAACCAGGGTAAACATCGGGTTACTAAGCGCGGCCCTGCGCTTAGTAACCCGATGTTTACCCTGGTTACCCGGGTGCTGCAGGGGGACTTCGGCATCGTTGAAGACAGTTTCAACGATGCCGAAGTCGTTCCCCTGATCGTTGGTCGCTGGAGAGAGCTGTCTGTGTGACAGCTCCCCAGCAACCACACAGCGACTTACCAACGATCACGGCCAGGTCGTATCGCTGGTCGTGATCGTTGGTAAATCGCTATGTGTGACGGGGCCTATACACTAATCAATCTCCCCCCTACAACTTAAATATTTATACTGTGATACTAAGAAATTTAGTGACAACGAAGATCATTGCTGACCTGATGATATGACATTCTGGTGGTTCTTCATCACGATGTCTTTGTACAAGTCCTTGTGTCCTTCTATATACTCCCACTCCTCCATGGAGAAATGGACAGTGACATCCTGACATCTTATAGGAACCTGACACACAATGATACAATCATCATCCAGACACATTATTCCCAAGTATTATGGTACCATGACCAATTATTCCCAGCAGCGCTCACCTCTCTAGTTAGCAGCTCAATAATCTTGTTGGTAAGGTCTAACATCTGATCATTTTTTACCCCCTGAGGTGACCTTATGTTAGGGCTCTGGGTCCGACTCCATTTTCTACACTCAATAGTTGTCTTCTTCTCTGGAACATAATCCTAGGAATTCAAAATAATAGCAGATTTATATAACACTGTTTTGTAGACTCAAAATTATCCACTAAGTGGTCAAACCCTTTGATACTTTTCAACCAGTTTCATTACTGACTATATTTTATTTTTATGACCCCAGAAACAGGACTTTCAATAGTATTAGAAATATAGCACAAAAGGCCTATAATCTCCCACCTGTCTGGTGAAGTCATGTGCCTTTAATGACAAAGTCCCTCACTTTTCTGGTCATGTTCCAATAGTAATAAAGAAATATGACATGTGAGGGGTACAGCTGTATGATGCCACCTTGATGATTGAAGTAGATTCAGCTAATTATAACAACGAAGCAGCCTCATTTCTGCTTCTGGTTTGCTCTGCAGAGAATGACATCTCTACCCATTCAGTGAAATCTGCAGCCTAGATGAGAGCGGAGCTGTGTTGAAGAAAATGTAGCAGTAAGGCTGGAGTCATACTAGCAGTCCGATGTTGATCCAGAAAAGTGGGTGTGTCATGCTAGTACAATGCAATTTTTAGCAAGTAGCATCTGTCTGACAAGCGTACGCAAAGCATTTTTAACATCTGCTTTTACATACAATTCTCTTTCATTTCAAGCTAGTTTTCTAACTAATACAACAATGTTATATACAGATATTGGTAGATGTAATTGAGATATATACTCAGTGCTTTACATGTGCAGTTTTTTATTGACCAGCTGAGGGAAAGCAGACAGCTTAAAGCTGGTCTTAATAGCGTGGGAAAAGGGTAATAAACATGGAGCTTCCCAGGCTATTAATATCATCTCACAGCTGTCTGCATAGCGTTTACTGGTTATTATAAAAAACTGGTTATTAAAAAAATTACGTGGGATTCCCCTATTATTAATAACCAGCAAAGGCAGTCAGCTGCGACCTGATGTTAATAGCCTAGGAAGGGGCCATGGATATTGGCCTCCTGCCAGACTAAGAACATCAGCCCTCAGCTGCCCCAGAAATGTTGCATCCACTAGATGAGCCAATTCTGGAGCTTAGCCTCTGCTCTTCCCACTTGCCATTGTGCAGTGGAAAGTGGGGTAATAGTATTGGGGTTGAGTCAGCTTTGTAATGTCAGCTGGCATCAAGTTCAGGGGTTAGTAATTGAGAGGCATCTATAGAAATAAGATAAAATTCTCACGATGCGAGTGGTGACGTCAGGCTATGACTAATGATGACCGAGTATACTCGTTGCTCGGGTTTTCCCTAGCACGCTCGGGTGGTCTCCAAGTATTTGTAACCGCAGCTGCACGATTTGCGGCTACTAGACAGCTTGATTACATGTGGGGATTCCCTAGCAACCAGGCAACCCTCACATGTACTCAGGCAGCCGTAAATCATGAAGCTGAGTCAACAAAAACTAAATCTCCGAGCTGTCACAAATACTCGAAGACCACCCGTGCGTGCTCGGGAAAACCCAAGCAACGAGTACACTCGCTCATCACTAGCTATGACCAAGGCTATGAACTCCGGTGACCTTAAGTCAGCACTAGAGACTGCAGGAGCATTCTCCTGCAACATGTCACCGCTCAACAAACCATCCAAATATAGCATAGCTGGAGTTCTTCATCGAACAGCATCATATATGGATTATCTTCAGACAGGTGAGGATTACTTTGTGTTTTTATATTTCTCTGGCTATTAATAAAGGGTAAAAGAGGGTCGGGGAGTTTTTATTTGAAATAAAGGACTTTGTTTGTCTATATTACATTTGACTATGGGGTAAATAATGGGAGTTGCCTCTCCATTACTAACCCCTGGGCTTGATGCCAGCTGACATTACAAATCTGACATCAGCCCCAATACTATTACCCCACTTGCCATCATACCAGGGAAAGTGGGAAGAGCGGAGGCTAAGAGCCAGAATTGGAGTATCTAATGGATGCGCCATTTCTGGAGCGGCTGAGGTCCGATGTTCTCTTAGTCTGGGAGGGGACAATATCCATGGCCTCTTCCCAGGCTATTAATATCTGCCTGCAGCTTCCTGCCTAGCCTTTGCTGGTTATTAATAATAGAGGGACCTCACATTATTTTGGGGGGTCACCCCTTGTTAATAACCAGTAAAGGCTAAGTAGACAAAAATTCTGCGTTTCCGTGCGGGCGCCTCACGCCTCAAATTGCCGCATGCGGACACATCCGTATACAACGCATGTCCCTGCGTACCCAATGTTAAACATAGGTACGCAGGGAAACGCAGGACGCAGCCGGCAGTAGGCGGAGCCTGGGTGGAGCTTCACGGAGGAAGCAAGGAGGAAGTATGCTGCCATCTGCAGCGCACAGGAACGCAAGTCTGAAACCAGCCTTAGGCAGCAAAGATCCGGCTGTCAATCAGAATGACATTGGGAGTGATGCCTTGTCAAAAGAGCAGAGAGAAAAAGAAGACACCAATCTGTCAATGGGACATTAATGGAAGCAAGGGAATCGCTGGCAGGAGAGTCTGTGACTGATTTGAGCTGGCAAAAATTGTTGCTAGGCGGGAAGTTTAGCAAATACCTGCTTGTTAGTTCTTAACAAGAATAATAAAAGTTCCAGAACACATTTTTAATTGGAGTCACTGTAACTGTTAAGGGACTCTCCAGGAAATAAATAAATAAAAATAAATAACTAAATAGAGAAAAACCTTAAACTATTATTCATACAGTGTGGAAAATAAGTATTTGATACACTGTAAATTTTGCAAGTTTTCCCACCTACAAAGAATAGAGAGGTTTATAATTTTTATCATACATACACTTCAACTGTGAGAGACAAAATAAAAATAAAATAAAAAACAGAAAATCACACTGTATAATTTTTACATAATTAATTTGCATGCTATTGCATGAAATAAGTATTTGATACAATAGAAAAACAAAAGCTACTATAAGGTACAAAAACCTTTGTTTGCAATTACAGAGGTCAGATGTTTCCTGCAGTTCTTGACCAAGTTTGCACACACTGCAGCAGGGATTTTGACCCACTCCGCCATACAGATCTTCTCCAGATTTTTTCTGGTTTCGGGGTCGTTGCCCTCCCATGTAGTTCTGGGCTGATTCCTAACCTTTTTCAGAATCATCCTTACCCCACAAGGCATGACCATGCATGGAGACCCAGAATGAGGAAGACTGACAGTCATCTTGTGTTTCTTCTATTTTCTAATAATTGCGCCAACAGTTGTGGCCTTCTCACCAAGCTGCTTTCCTATTGTCCTGTAGGCTATTCCAGCCTTATGCAGGTCTACAATTTGTCACTGGTATCCTTAGACAGCTCTGTCATGCTGCTGCAGTGCAGTACAGTGCAACCTCCACCAGAGGGAGCTTGAGAGGGAAGTAAGACTGTGTACACAGAGAAGCACCACAGAGCAGCAGCACAGGCGCCACCGAGTGGCGAGAGAGGTCAGACAAGCCGAGTCAGAAAACAGAGGCATATGTACCAAAGGGATCAGCAGTACATGTGGTCAAGAACAAGCCAGGAGGTTCAGCAACGGTCAGAAGCGGATAAGACAAAGTCAGAAGGCAGAAGCGAGTCCAAATACAAGCCAAGTCAGAAACCAGAGAATCAAATCGACAAACAGGGAAACGCTGGGAAAAGGACAGAGGGAGTCAACAGACACGGGGCAAGTCTGCGATCACAGCAGGACAAATCAAGGGCTACCGGAGGCAGAACTATAGTCGACACCGCCAGCAGGATGCATAGCAGCTAAATAGCAAACCTGAATCCAGAATGAGGCAGAGCAAGGTTTTCCCTTGACATGATCTGCCCGGAAAAGGGGCAGACAGGATTAAACCCTGGAACAGATCATGACAAGCTCTTTTGTCTTGGCCATGGTGGAGAGATTAGAGTGTGATTGATTGTGTGGACAGGAGTCTTTTATACAGGTAACGAGTTCAAACAGGTGCAATTAATATAGGTAATGAATGTAGAGTAGGAGGGCTTCTTAAAGAAAAACTAACAGGTCTGTTAGTCAGAATTCTTGCTGGTTGGTAGGTGATCAAATACTTATTTCATGCAATAAAAAGCTAATTATTTAAAAATCCTACAATGTGTTTTTCTGTTTTTTATTATTAGATTCTGTCTCTCACAGTTAAAGTGTACCTACAATAAAAATTGCAGACCTCTCCATTCTTTGTAGGTGGGAAAACTTGCAAAATCATCAGTGTATCAAATACTAATTTTCCTCACTGTATATGCAGAGTAAAAAATGCACAGTGAGCATGCGATTTCTAGAAATCCTGTCAACTTTGCTGGAACTTTAATACAAAAATTGCCAAACTCAAAAATCGCACACAGCCCTGATCCTGTTTACATTTGTGATGTGTGTATGTCCTTCATATCGGAGCCTTTTTCTGTTTCTTTGACTTTGCCTATATACATTTTGTGATATATTTTTTATGCTTCATTATTTAATAAAATTATTTTGATTATTATACTGTGGACTTATACTCCGAGTGTCCATCTATATTCCCTACTTTTATTATGGCATAGGGCCAGTTTTGATATTTAAGTAGTAGGTTTCAGCCTGTTCCGGCTGTTAGGCCTCATTCAGACCTTCGCGAGTCATTTACGTATGTCTCTGGATTCCAGAAATAGAACCCATTATCATTAGTGATGAGTGAGTATACTAGTTGCTCGGGTTTTCCTGAGCACGCTCGGCTGGTCTCCAAGTATTTGTTAGTGTTCAGAGATTTAGTTTTCCTCACCTCAGCTCCCAGACAGATTTGTGGCTGCCAGACAGGCTGAATACCGGAGGGGATTCCCCTTACAAACAGGCATTCCTCACATGTACTCAGCCTGGCTAGCAGCCGTAAACCATGCAGCTGAGGTGAGGAAAACTAAATGTCTGAGCACTAGAAAATACTCGGAGACCACCCGAGCGTGCTCTGGGAAACCCGAGCAACGAGTATATTCGCTCATCACTAATTATCATCTATTAGGCTGTTTGTTTTTGATCCAAGTCACAGATCAAAATTACCCCTACAAGTCTGTGGGTTCAGAAGGACACGTGCACTTTATTTTTTCATCAGTGAAAATCACTCAAACATTAAAGAGGTTGTCCACTACTAAAATAAAGAACCTACTCCTTTCCCGTGCCGGCGCCATTCCAGTGATATCAGCACTTGCATTCGCAGGCTCACGTGCGGCTCTTATGACACGTGAGCCCTGCGCCCAATTACCACTGGCGTCACTGTCTCTTCCTTCAGCCATATAGGAAATCAAGAAGAGGTGAGACAGCAGCCGCAGATACCACTTACCCCTGATTATGTATAGGTACAAAGGAAGAGACAGAGACGCCAGCACTGGTTGGACGCCGGGCTCAATGGTCATAACAACCGCATGTGAGCTCGGGAAGCGTGAGTGTCAGCACCACTACAACGGTATCGGCACAGGAGGCGAGTATAAGCTTTTTCTGTTTTATCAGGGCCAAACATGGTAAATGGTCAGGAGTTTCCCTAGTAGAGGACAACCCTTTTAATGGTAAAAAATTAAACACTGATGAAACTTGGATCATCAACGGTGTTTTTACTTCTGAGAAAAATTATGGACGTCTGAATGAGGCCTTAGATAGCGAGAAAAGGGAGTTGTGGCTTTAACAGAGTCGGCACTCGATTATGAAAGGCCATCTGCTACTCCTGCATCGCAGGCAGAGGCGTAGCTAGGGTTTCAACTTAGGGGGGCGAAACATCTGAGTGGGCCCCTAACCAGCTAACCCTGATTACAGCTACGGTTGCGCACGCTAATTGTGAATATAGGGGAACCTCAGAATATGACCCTACTGTTATTGAAAATAAATCTATATACAAAAACGAACATTGACTTTACCGCCATATTGTGACCATATGCAACTTTGATGGTCGCAATACTCTGAGTGCCCCTATAAAAATACAGTAATGCTTAAGTGCCCACTTTACATTTAATAATGTCCCCTAAGATCCCTCATGTACTGCTCCATTATACACAGTATGGTGAGCTCAAAGCTTCCATACACACAGTATAAGGCCCCCACAGCTCCCCTATACACAGTATGATGATTCTATAACTACCCGATACACCGTATCACGTTCTCACTGCTCCCCTTTACACAGTATAATGCTGACAGAGCTCCACTATAGAAAGTATAATGCCTCCCCAGAGCTCCCCTATATACAGCGTAATGGGCCAACAGCTCCCATATGCACAATATGCCTTCACAGTTCCCTATACACAGTATGGTGGGTCCACAGCTCCCTTATAAACAGTATGATGGGCTCGCAGATTCCGTCAAACAGTATGATGTCCCTCACAGTTCCCCTGCACACAGTATGATGGGGCCACAGCTTCCTTATACACAGTATGATGGGCCCGCAGCTCCCTTATAAACAGTATGATGGGCCTGCAGGTTCCGTCAAACAGAAAGATGTCCCTCACAGTTCCCCTGTACACAGTATGATGGGGCCACAGTTTCCTTATACACAGTATGATGAGCCCGCAGCTCTTCTATACACAGTATGATGGGCCCACAGCTCTCCTATACACAGTATGATGGACTCACAGCTCCCTTATACACAGTATGATGGGCCCGCAGCTCCCGTATACACAGTATGATGGACTCACAGCTCCCTTATACACAGTATGATGGGCTCGCAGATTCCGTCAAACAGCATGATGTCCCTCACAGTTCCCCTGTACACAGTATGATGGGCCCACAGCTCCCTTATACACAGTATAGTGGGTCCACAGCTCCCTTATAAACAGTATAATGGGCCTGCAGGTTCCGTCAAACAGAAAGATGTCCCTCACAGTTCCCCTGTACACAGTATGATGGGGCCACAGTTTCCTTATACACAGTATGATGAGCCCGCAGCTCTTCTATACACAGTATGATGGGCCCACAGCTCTCCTATACACAGTATGATGGACTCACAGCTCCCTTATACACAGTATGATGGGCCCGCAGCTCCCGTATACACAGTATGATGGACTCACAGCTCCCTTATACACAGTATGATGGGCTCGCAGATTCCGTCAAACAGCATGATGTCCCTCACAGTTCCCCTGTACACAGTATGATGGGCCCACAGCTCCCTTATACACAGTATAGTGGGTCCACAGCTCCCTTATAAACAGTATAATGGGCCTGCAGGTTCCGTCAAACAGAAAGATGTCCCTCACAGTTCCCCTGTACACAGTATGATGGGGCCACAGTTTCCTTATACACAGTATGATGAGCCCGCAGCTCTTCTATACACAGTATGATGGGCCCACAGCTCTCCTATACACAGTATGATGGACTCACAGCTCCCTTATACACAGTATGATGGGCCCGCAGCTCCCTTATACACAGTATGATGGACTCACAGCTCCCTTATACACAGTATGATGGACTCACAGCTCCCTTATACACAGTATGATGGGTCCGCAGCTCCCTTATACACAGTATGATTGGCCCACAGCTCCCTTATACACAGTATGATGAGCCCGCAGCTCCCTTATACACAGTATGATGGGCCCGCAGCTCTTCTATACACAGTATGATGGGCCCACAGCTCTCCTATACACAGTATGATTGGCCCACAGCTCCCTGTACACAGTATGATGGGCCCGCAGCTCCCTTATACACAGTATGATGGGCCCATAGCTCCCTATACACAGTATGATGGGCCCGCAGCTCCCTTATACACAGTATGATGGGCCCGCAGCTCCCGTATACACAGTATGATGGGCCCGCAGCTCCCTTATACACAGTATGATGGGCCCATAGCTCCCTATACACAGTATGATGGGCCCACAGCTCCCTTATCACAGTATGATGGGCCCGAAGCTCCCATATACACAGTATGATGGGCCCGCAGCTCCCTTATACACAGTATGATTGGCCCGCAGCTCCCTTATACACAGTATGATGGGCCCGCAGCTCCCTTATACACAGTATGATGGGCCCACAGCTCCCTTATCACAGTATGATGGGCCCGCAGCTCCCTTATACACAGTATGATGGGCCCACAGCTCCCTTATACACAGTATGATTGGCCCGCAGCTCCCTTATACACAGTATGATGGGCCCGCAGCTCCCTTATACACAGCAGGATGGGCCCACAGCTCCCTTATCACAGTATGATGGGCCCGCAGCTCCCTTATACACAGTATGATGGGCCCACAGCTCCCTTATCACAGTATGATGGGCCCGCAGCTCCCTTATACACAGTATGATGGGCCCGCAGCTCCCTTATACACAGTATAGTGAGTCCACAGCTCCCTTATAAACAGTATGATGGGCCTGCAGGTTCCGTCAAACAGAAAGATGTCCCTCACAGTTCCCCTGTACACAGTATGATGGGGCCACAGTTTCCTTATACACAGTATGATGAGCCCGCAGCTCTTCTATACACAGTATGATGGGCCCACAGCTCTCCTATACACAGTATGATTGGCCCACAGCTCCCTGTACACAGTATGATGGGCCCGCAGCTCCCTTATACACAGTATGATGGGCCCATAGCTCCCTATACACAGTATGATGGGCCCACAGCTCCCTTATCACAGTATGATGGGCCCGCAGCTCCCATATACACAGTATGATGGGCCCGCAGCTCCCTTATACACAGTATGATTGGCCCGCAGCTCCCTTATACACAGTATGATGGGCCTACAGCTCCCTTATCACAGTATGATGGGCCCGCAGCTCCCTTATACACAGTATGATGGGCCCACAGCTCCCTTATCACAGTATGATGGGCCCGCAGCTCCCTTATACACAGTATGATGGGCCCGCAGCTCCCTTATACACAGTATGATTGGCCCGCAGCTCCCTTATACACAGTATGATGGGCCTACAGCTCCCTTATCACAGTATGATGGGCCCACAGCTCCCTTATACACAGTATGATGGGCCCACAGCTCCCTTATCACAGTATGATGGGCCCGCAGCTCCCTTATACACAGTATGATGGGCCCGCAGCTCCCTTATACACAGTATGATTGGCCCGCAGCTCCCTTATATGCAGTATGATTGGGCGCAGCTCCTGTATACACAGTATGATAGGCCCGCAGCTCCCTTATACACAGTATGATGGGCCCTCAGCTCCCTTATACACAGTATGGTGGGCCCACAGCTCCCTTATACACAGTATGATGGGCCCACAGCTCCCTTATACACAGTATGATGGGCCCGCAGGTCCCTTATACACAGTATGATGGACTCACAGCTCCCTTATACACAGTATGATGGACACACAGCTCCTCTATATACAGTATGATGGGCCCACAGCTCCTCTATACACATGGGCCCACAGCTTCCTTATACACAGTATGATGGGCCCGCAGCTCCCTTATACACAGTATGATGGGCCCGCAGCTCCCTTATATACAGTATGATAGGCCCGCAGCTCCCTTATACACAATATGATGGGCCCGCAGCTCCCTTATACACAGTATGATGGGCCCGCAACTCCCTTATACACAGTATGATGGGCCCGCAGCTCCCTTATACACAGTATGATGGGCCCACAGCTCCCTTATCACAGTATGATGGGCCCGCAGCTCCCTTATACACAGTATGATGGGCCCACAGCTCCCTTATACACAGTATAATGGGCCCGCAGCTCCCTTATACACAGTATGATTGGCCAGCAGCTCCCTTATACACAGTATGATGGGCCCGCAGCTCCCTTATACACAGTATGATGGGCCCGCAGCTTCCTTATACACAGTATGATGGGCCCGCAGCTCCCTTATACACAGTATGATGGGCTCGCAGCTCCCTTATACACAGTATGATGGGCCCGCAGCTCCCTTATACACAGTATGATGGGCCCACAGCTCCCTTATACACAGTATAATTGTCCCACAGCTCCCTTATACACAGTATGATGGGCCCGCAGCTCTCTTATACACAGTATGATGGGCCCGCAGCTCCCTTATACACAGTATGATGGGCTCGCAGCTCCCTTATACACAGTATGATGGGCCCGCAGCTCCCTTATACACAGTATGATGGGCCCACAGCTCCCTTATACAGAGTATAATTGTTCCACAGCTCCCTTATACACAGTATGATGGGCCCGCAGCTCCCTTATACACAGTATGATGGGCCCGCAGCTCCCTTATACACAGTATGATGGGCCCGCAGCTCCCTGTCCTGATTTGGCAGTCTGCAGTCACAAAGTGACTGCAGACATTTATTCCAATCCTTTATCAACTTTTTAGTAATAAATTGCTTATTATTAAATTATTAAAACACCACTCTAGCAGGGTTTTTTTTTCCACCGCTGGAGTGGTGTTTTAAGCGCAAGTCCCCGTCCCTGGTCATGTACTCATCCTCCGGCGTAGTCACTATTTTGTGGCACTGCTGCAGTCCCACGGCTCAAACTTGTGAGCGCAGCTTCTGACAGGCCAGAAGCTGGAAGCTACGTCACAAGCGCTCAATGTAAGACTATGAGGCTATGTGCACTTGTTGCGGATTCGTGTGCGGATTTTTCCGCACCGTTTTTGCAAAATCCACAGGTAAAACGTGCTGTGTTTTACCTGTGGATTTACCGTGGATTTCCTGTGTTTTTTGTGCAGATTTCGCCTGCGTTTTTACACCTGCGGATTCCTATTATGGAGCAGGTGTAAAACGCTGCGGAATCCGCACAAAGAATTGACATGCTGCAGAAAATACAATGCAGCATTTCCGCGCGGTATTTTCAACACCATGGGCACTGCGGATTTGGTTTTCCATAGGTTTACATGGTACTGTACACCGCATGGAAAACTGCTGTAAATCCACAGCGGCCAATCTGCAACATGTGCACATAGCCTGAGAGTGAGAAAGAGGCCAGAACGAGGCCCCCATAGACTCACACTGATTAGTGACCTCTGCGCTGCTCCATGAAACACTGGAGCCCCAGACAGGCCACAAACTGCAGGAGACGGAGCCGAGGGGAGACAAAAACAGATGAAAACGCCAGAAGGTGAGTATCAGACAGGGGGCAGGGGAAGGGGATTTTCAGCAGTGAAATAAAAGTGGTGCTGTAAATGTGATGCAGCTCTTGGTTACTATATAGGGGCTTTGTATACTAGTACTCATAAAAGACCCAGGTGGTACCTATCAAAAGCCCCCTGCCCTCCCCCCCCATCTCCAGCCTCCCCAGACAGCAAATATTACGTGATGGAGCACATATAATATCATAACAAAACATTATAATATTCAGCCTCCAGTGACCTGTCCCCCTCCCCCACTTCAGCCCCAATGCCCCCATCAACTCACATCCACCCCCTCAATGCCCTGTCCCCCCTCACACACTTTCAGCGCCCACAACACCCCCATGGTCTCACATTCACATCACAGTGACATACCTGAATTTAATAAACCTAAAATGTTCCATCCCCAGCACTTACTGATAAAGTTTGCAGGCAGGACCAGGAAGTGTCTAGGTGAAATGCAAGGTGGGCACTAGGACCCAGCGTGCCTGAGCCAATCCCAGCGTGCACAGAGTGAAGAAAACTGCAGCTGGGGAAAAGCGTCATGATCAGGTCAGACGGGCAGCACCATTCACTGCAGGAGGGAGACAGCAGCCGGCCACTGTGCTAGTAGCGTGCAGAGTCTTCCAACTCCTCAGTTTCCCTCACTCCCGACTCACTCCACAGCACTGGTCACTACTGACCATGTACATAAAGTGCAGCACAGATTCATCTCAACTAAAGGCCGAGATCCTGAGATCAGGAACAGAACAGACATTTATAGGACATTTCCCTGACTCCCGACCCCACAGCACTGGTCACTACTGAGCATGTGCATAAAGTGCAGCACAGATTCATCTCAACTAAAGGCAGAGATCCTTAGATCAGGAACAGAACAGACATTTATAGGACATTTCCCTCACTCCCGACCCCACAGCACTGGTCACTACTGACATGTGAATAAAGTGCAGCACAGATTCATCTCAACTAAAGGCAGAGATCCTTACATCAGGAACAGAACAGACATTTATAGGACATTTCCCTCACTCCCGACCCCACAGCACTGGTCATTACTGACATGTGCATAAAGTGCAGCACAGATTCATCTCAACTAAAGGCAGAGATCCTTAGATCAGGAACAAAACAGACATTTATAGGACATTTCCCTCACTCCCGACCCCACAGCACTGGTCACTACTGACATGTGAATAAAGTGCAGCACAGATTCATCTCAACTAAAGGCAGAGATCCTTACATCAGGAACAGAACAGACATTTATAGGACATTTCCCTCACTCCCGACCCCACAGCACTGGTCACTACTGACATGTGAATAAAGTGCAGCACAGATTCATCTCAACTAAAGGCAGAGATCCTTAGATCAGGAACAAAACAGACATTTATAGGACATTTCCCTCACTCCCGACCCCACAGCACTGGTCACTACTGACATGTGAATAAAGTGCAGCACAGATTAATCTCAACTAAAGGCAGAGATCCTTACATCAGGAACAGAACAGACATTTATAGGACATTTCATAGCTTTCGCATATTCTTATAATAACATTTACAGCACATCCTGCATTGTACTACTGCACCCAATTTATTATATATTTTAGGAGTCCATTTAATACCGACTCCACCAAAAAGGACACTGACTCCGCAGTCCTGCTGCATCGTGTCCCTCCTCCGTCAGATACATCTGCCAGTGCTCAGTTTTTGGGAACAACTGACAGGTTATCCGGTTTGGGTCAGGCTGGTTCTCTGGATTCACTGATATCAAGTAACATGAAAAGGAAAAATGGTTCACATAGGTCTGGAGTTCTCTGTAGTGACACCACTGGTCCTTCTCCAGGTCTAGAACAGGCGTTGTGCTAACCAACAAGACGGTTGCCATTGTAACAAATCTAATGATTACCCCTAAACAAGATGAGCATATACACAGTTATTTTTCAAAAAAAAATTCTCTTTTTCCCCTTAAGAACCTGGGGATTTTCGGTTTTGCATTTTTGTTTTTTTCCCTCCCTTGTTCCTAGAGCCGTGACTTTTTTTTCTATTTTTCAGTCGACATGGCGGTACAAGGGCTTGTTTTGAAAAACATTTATTTTACCATAAAATGTGAAAAATTCCACGTGAGACAAAACTGCAATCCTGCCATTGTATTTTGTTTTTACGGTGTTCACTGTACGGTTAAAATGACCCAGCGATTCTCCACATGCCGCCTAGTCTCACAGGGAAAAGTGACAGTGTGCCATTGCCCACGGTCGCAACGCGGCAGTTTGTAGTCCCATACAGTGAGATGAGACTGCAAGTATAAAAATGGCATACCGGAGGTCACATGACCACCCACTTACATCAGTGCAGTGACTGCCAACTTTTCTTTTCAGACTGGTCAACCCCTTTTAGTGGCACCATGTTTGGGGTACACTAAATATATTGGGTGGAAATGGGTTAGTATAAAAAGATGAAAGTGAGCTCATGTGACCTATTTCCCCTAATCCCCACTTGTCTGGCCATGGCCTTAAAATATTACGGGGCTGGCCTCCCAGCAGACACTTATCTCCAGAGCAGAGGTCCTGAGCTGCACAGCCATGTCTATATACTGGATACAGTTGAACAAGAGCATCCACCTCCCGTCACATGGGCGGGGAAAGACGGGACCCTGTTCTGGAGAGTTGGGATTTGGGGATAATCCAGAAATGTGCACCCTATTACACCCCCTAATAGATAAGTGAAGTATTGCCCTTAAACCCTCACCTCTCCGGTCAGCAGGTAGATGATCTCCAAGGTGAGGCTGAGAATGGCGTCGGTGACGTTGCCTTTGGCCATGGTTACTCTATGATAGGCATAATACTGTAGAATAGTAGAAGAGGTTAGGTTATAGAGGAAGGGGCATTATTACAGTAGAAGAGGTTAGGTTATAGAGGAAGGAGCATTATTAAAGTAGAAGAGGTTAGGTTATAGAGGAAGGAGCATTATTACAGTAGAAGAGGTTAGGTTATAGAGGAAGAGGCTTTGTTACAGTAGAAGAGGTTAGATAATAGAGGAAGGAGCATTATTACAGTAGAAGAGCTTAGGTTATAGAGGAAGGAGAATTATTACAGTAGAAGAGGTTA
The DNA here is from genome assembly GCF_051348905.1 of Ranitomeya variabilis. Taxonomy (NCBI): domain Eukaryota; kingdom Metazoa; phylum Chordata; class Amphibia; order Anura; family Dendrobatidae; genus Ranitomeya; species Ranitomeya variabilis. The sequence continues at coordinate 402,654,269 of NC_135235.1, read as the reverse complement.
GGTTATAGAGGAAGAGGCTTTGTTACAGTAAAAGACGTTAGGTTATAGAGGAAGGAACATTATTACAGTAGAAGAGGTTAGGTTGTTAGGTTATAGAGGAAGGGGCATTATTACAGTAGATGAGGTTAGGTTATAGAGGAAGGGGTATTATTACAGTAGAAGAGGTTAGGTTATAGAGGAAGGGGCATTATTAAAGTAGATGAGGTTAGGTTATAGAGGAAGGGGCATTATTACAGTAGAAGAGGTTAGGTTATAGAGGAAGGGCCATTATTACAGTGGAAGAGGTTAGGTTATAGAGGAAGGGGCATTATTACAGTAGATGAGGTTAGGTTATAGAGGGAGGGGTATTATTACAGTAGAGGTTAGGCTATAGAGGAAGGAGCATTATTACAGTAGAAGAGGCTATGGTATGGGGATGTGGCATTATTACAGTAGAAGAAGCTATGCTGTAGAGGAAGGGGCATTATTACAGTAGATGAGGTTAGGTTATAGAAGAAGGAGCATTATTACAGTAGAAGAGGTTAGGTTATAGAGGAAGGGGCATTATTACAGTACAAGAGGTTAGGTTATAGAGGAAGGGGCATTATTACAGTAGATGAGGTTACGTTATAGAGGAAGGGGCATTATTACAGTAGATGAGGTTAGGTTATAGAGGAAGGGGCATTATTACAGTAGATGAGGTTAGGTTATAGAGGAAGGGGCATTATTACAGTAGATGAGGTTAGGTTATAGGGGAAGGGGTATTATTACAGTAGATGAGGTTAAGTTATAGAGGAAGGGCAATATTACAGTAGATGAGGTTAGGTTATAGAAGGAGCATTATTACTGTAGATGAGGTTAGGTTACAGAGGAAGGGGCATTATTACAGTAGAGGAGGTTAGGTAATAGAGGAAGGGGCATTATTACAGTAGAAGAGGCTATGGTATAGAGGAAGGGGCATTATTACAGTAGAAGAGGCTGTGCTATAGAGGAAGGAGCATTATTACAGTAGATGAGGTTAGGTTATAGAGGAAGGGGCATTATTATAGTAGATGAGGTTAGGTTATAGGGGAAGGGGTATTATTACAGAAGAGGTTAGGTCAGAGAGGAAGGGGCATTATTACAGTAGAAGAGGCTATGGTATAGAGGAAGGGGCATTATTACAGTAGAAGAGGCTATGGTATAGAGGAAGGGGCATTATTACAGTAGAAGAGGCTGTGCTATAGAGGAAGGAGCATTATTACAGTAGATGAGGTTAGGTTATAGAGGAAGGGGCATTATTATAGTAGATGAGGTTAGGTTATAGGGGAAGGGGTATTATTACAGAAGAGGTTAGGTCAGAGAGGAAGGGGCATTATTACAGTAGATGAGGTTAGGTTATAGAGGAAGGGGCATTATTACAGTAGAAGAGGTTAGGTTATAGAGGAAGGGGCATTATTACAGTAGATGAGGTTAGGTTATATAGGAAGGGGCATTATTACAGTAGAAGAGGTTAGGTTATATAGGAAGGGGCATTATTACAGTAGAAGAGGTTAGGTTATAGAGGAAGGGGCATTATTACAGTAGAAGAGGTTAGGTTATAGAGGAAGGGGCATTATTACAGTAGATGAGGTTAGGTTATATAGGAAGGGGAATTATTACAGTAGAAGAGGTTAGGTTATATAGGAAGGGGCATTATTACAGTAGAAGAGGTTAGGTTATAGAGGAAGGGGCATTATTACAGTAGATGAGGTTAGGTTATAGAGGAAGGAGCATTATTACAGTAGAAGAGGTTAGGTTATAGAGGAAGGGGCATTATTACAGTACAAGAGGTTAGGTTATAGAGGAAGGGGCATTATTACAGTAGAAGAGGTTAGGTTATAGAGGAAGGAGCATTATTACAGTAGAAGAGGCTGTGCTATAGAGGAAGGGGCTTTATTACTCTTCACCCTTCACCTTTACCCTATGACATGTTACTTCTAGATCACATGACTAACCTGATCACGTGAGTCACCTCAGTGCCGGTCACGTCAGGGGGATCCGCGCACGCCGCATTGGTCAGTCATAACGTACACGTGACCACAGGGCTGAGAGGTAACCAGCAGTAATTAATCGCTCCCTTAGCAACATACCGGATTCATGGTTGTGGGATAGGCGGAAGTCATGGTCAATCACCCCGCCCACATTGCCATTAAGGTCTCCCTGACCATGTGACCATGACGTGCCAATCGTAAAGCAGCAGTCACAGTCACAAGAGGATGCACTGTCAGACAGAAGTGTCACCAGAGCAGGTGCTGTCAGTCTCCGGAGCCGCCATATTCTGGGGGACTAGCTATACCCGGAGATATCGGAGTGGCCGGACTGTCACTGACCGTCGACCTCTGCTTCTCACTATGTAAAAGGCAGAATGTGTGTTCCTACTTAAATAATACATCATGTTCATATAGTTCATGGAGAGGGATGGTGTTCAGGCGCCTTTATATTTGCTAGATAACGATATGACGTGAGGTGGGATGGGGGATGTTAGTATTCCTGGTGAGATTTCTGGTGGTAGCCAGGGAAGGGGTTAATAGCAGTGTCCCTGTGGCGTGTGGATGGAGCGGTGGTCAGTCCTGCACACTGCTGATCCATTCACACTCCATGGGACCACTGGAGCTGACCCAATGCAGAGCTCAGCCATCGCGGGGGGTCCCATAGAGAATGAATGGAGCCGCACTATTCACACTGCCCAGTTTTCGGTATTATTAGGCTACTTTCACACATCAGGTTTGTTGTTCAGCTTTGGATCAGACTGTGTAAGGCTACGTTCACATTTGCGTTGTGCGCCGCAGCGTCGTCGCCGCAACGCACAACGCAAACAAAAACGCAGCAAAACGCATGCACAACGCTGCGTTTTGCGCCACATGCTTTCAACGCATGCGGCGCAAAACGCTGCGTTTTTTGTAAACGCAGTTGCGTTTTCAACAAAAAACGCAGCGTTTTGCGCCGCATGCGTTTTTTGTGCAGTGAGTCATTCTTCATCCCACCCACAAAAAAAAGTGTCTACACAATAGATAAGGACCACCAATGGCTAGAAGAGGGTTGGTGTTTATGTAATTGTGTATATATACCATGGCAGACATGAATTCCTCCCATTTGCTGGTATTCATGATGGAGCGTCCCATGGACAGTATCGTCATGGATATGGAGATGGAATTTGCCTTTGCTCATGCCTATGCTGTCGCCTGTTCTCATCAAAGAGAAAGAGAAAAACGGAGATGGATTCATCGCCGATTTTGGATACACCCTATCTTGGAAGTCCGGGAGAGCCGTGGAGCATACCATAGCTTGTTTGGCGAACTGAATGAGAACCTGGAGAAATATTTCGAGTACACCAGGATGTCTCAGGAGAGCTTCCGGTATCTTCTGCGTCGGGTGGAAGGAGCCATTAGCAGGCAGGATACTCAGCTCCGGAGAGCTATATCCGCAGAGGAGCGGCTTCTGGTGACTCTACGGTACGTAGCTGTTTGAATGACTGAGATATGTTCTTTCCTTTTTTTTTTATTTTTTCTTAATTTTTTTTGGGGGTGTTATGGTCAATGTACTTTTATAAATTGCAATGTACTTTAATGTGTACTTTAATGTAATTTCTTTCTCTTCTTGGCAGTTTCCTGGCTACTGGAGAGACCTTGCGATCCCTTCAGTTTCAATTCCGGATTGGAGTCTCCACTCTCTCCGGGATTATTGCTGAGACCTGCCGCGCTTTGTGGGATAATCTCCGGGAGGAATTTTTACCCGTCCCTACAAGAGAAATCTGGGAGTACAACGCCCAGAAATTTGACCAACTGTGTTCTTTCCCAAACTGTATTGGCGCGGTGGATGGAAAGCATATTCGGATTACCAAGCCAGGGAAAAGTGGATCCATGTTCTTCAACTACAAAAAATACTTTTCTACTGTGCTAATGGCAATTGCCGGTGCGGACTGCCGTTTTCTCGCAGTGGATATTGGTGCATTTGGCCGTGCAAATGACTCTCGCACATTTAAAGACTCTGATATGGGCCAAAAATTATATACCAACAATTTTAATTTCCCCCAGCCACGACCTCTTCCCCACACCGAAGGCCCTGCGATGCCATTTGTTGTGGTTGGGGATGAAGCATTCCAAATGTCTGCCAACCTATTGAAACCCTACTCCAGTCGGGGCCTGGACCATACAAAAAGGGTCTTCAATTACAGGCTGTCCAGGGCCAGAAGGACTGTGGAGTGCGCCTTTGGCATCCTTGTCTCCAAATGGCGTATATTAGGATCCGCCATTAATCTGAAAACTGAGACAGTGGATGAGGTGGTGAAGGCGTGTGTGGTTCTCCACAATTATATTCTGACCAAAGAGAGACTGAACATTGAACTGGATGAACCCATAGCCAACACATTGCCCGATTACCAGGATCATCCTCTGAGGACAAGTGTGGAAATTGCACAGATGAGGGATCGTTTTGCGGCCTATTTTGTGTCAGATGTTGGCCGTGTGTCATGGCAAGATACAATGGTGTAGTGTTTGTTTTACTGTTGGACTTTATTCTGCATTTAACTACACCAATAAATCCCTGTATTGTGATTGTGGTAATAAACTAATTCTACATGATGTGCAATAAATCCTTTTTGGTTGGTTTGGTTATGTCAAATTAGGCATCTACCTATAGTTCACTAATGTAATGTGCCATTCTAAAAATTTGTAAACCTTTCTTTTGAAAATGTTGTTTAATAAAATTTTTTTCTAAGTTTTCTACCCTTTTTCAAAGAGCAAATTATTATGCCATAGCATATAACATATTTGTTTAAGATCGCAGTGTATCGTTGTGTTTGACAGCAACAACAACGATACCAGCGATGTTTACTGTTAACCAGGGTAAACAACGGGTTACCAAGCGCATGGTCGCGCTTAGTAACCCGATGTTTACCGTGGTTACCAGTGTTAAATGTAAACTAAAAAATAAAAATAAATATACTCATCTTCGCGTCCCCTGGCGTCCGCTTCCTTCACTGACTGAGCGCCGGCCGTAAAGTAAATTCACAGCACAGCGTTGATTTTACCGCTTTGCTGTGAGGGACGTCACTCAGTCAGTGCAGGGAAGCTGACGCCGGGCGATGCGATTGTGAATGTTTTTTTTTTTTCATTTTACACTGGTAACCATGGTAAACATCAGAAGTGCGCCCTGCACTTCAACCCGATGTTTACCATGGTTACCCGGGGACCTCGGCATCGTTGGTCGCTAGAGAGCTGTCACACAGACAGCACTCCAGCGACCAAATACCGATGCTGCAGTGAATTGCATCATTGTCTGTGTTGCTGCAGCATTGTTAAAGGCCCCGTCTCACATAACGAGATCGCTAGTGAGATCGCTGCTGAGTCACAAGTTTTGTGACGCAACAGCGACCTCAGTAGCGATCTCGCTATGTGTGACACGTACCAGCGATCAGGCCCCTGCTGCGAGATCGCTGGTCGTGTCAGAATGGCCTGGACCTTTTTTTGGTCGTTGAGGTCCCGCTGACATCGCTGAATCGGTGTGTGTGACACCGATCCAGCGATGTCTTCACTGGTAACCAGGGTAAACATCGGGTTACTAAGCGCAGGGCCGCGCTTAGTAACCCGATGTTTACCCTGGTTACCAGCGTAAATGTAAAAAAAAACAAACAGTACATACTCACCATCTGTTGCCCGTCAGGTCCCTTGGCGTCTGCTTCCTGCTCTGACTGCCGCCGTAAAGTGAGAGCACAGCAGTGACGTCACCGCTGCGCTCTGCTCTCACTGTACGGCGGCTCAGTCAGAGCAGGAAGCAGACGCCAAGGGACCTGACGGGCAACAGATGGTGAGTATGTACTGTTTGTTTTTTTTTACATTTACGCTGGTAACCAGGGTAAACATCGGGTTACTAAGCGCGGCCCTGCGCTTAGTAACCCGATGTTTACCCTGGTTACCCGGGTGCTGCAGGGGGACTTCGGCATCGTTGAAGACAGTTTCAACGATGCCGAAGTCGTTCCCCTGATCGTTGGTCGCTGGAGAGAGCTGTCTGTGTGACAGCTCCCCAGCGACCACACAGCGACGCTGCAGCGATCAGCATCGTTGTCTGTATCGCTGCAGCGTCGCTGTGTGAGACGGGGCCTTTTGTGTGAAGGTAACTTTACGGTATGTGTCCACGTTCAGGATTGCATCCGGATTTGCTCAGGTTTTTTCATCAGTATTTGTAAGCCAAAACCAGGAGTGGAACAATTAGAGGAAAAGTAGAATAGAAACATATGCACCACTTCTGTATTTATCACCCACGCCTGGTTTTGGCTACAAATATTGAATTAAAATCCTGACCAAATCCGGATGCAATCCTGAGCGTGGACACATACCCTTAGTGTTTGAAAACACCTCATACACTTTAGTGTTTGTAAACACCTCATACAGCAATGAGAGACACCCAAAGAAATGTTAAAATTAAAAAATCCAAAAATACTGTCTGACATTGCATATATGAGGTGTTTGAAGCACAAATAAACGGCGCACGGAGTGAATTGCCGAGAAGTGTACGTTAAAAGAAGACCAAATATTTTTTTCAATAAAATAACTTTTTATTTGGGGGAAACAGAAAAAAAAGGGAAAAGAAAATTAGGGGGTATCATCAACAGCCGAGGGGGGATCAACTTCCGCTACCAGCGGTGACCGGTAGCTTCGAGTTCTTGAACGTGGACGGGGAGTGGAATAGGAGGAGGAGGAGGAGGAGCCATAGTCGAGGAGGCTTGACGGCAGGTCCAAACCCCCCGCAGGGTACACTGGGGAGACCGCATCATCAGTAGGGGAGGGAGGAGGCAACACAAGCCGCCTGTATTTCTGTCTTGGTTGGCCCTGGCTGCTCCTGCTGTGACTAGAGCCACGATGAGATGGTGTCTGTACTGGAGCAGCCAGAACCTGTGCCTCTGTGTGTCTCTCTGTGTGCCTCCTCTTATGTGTTTTTTTTTTTTTTCCTGCCTTCTGCGGCATCTCCCCCAGAAGCACTCCTACGGGAGGATGAGGGTCTGGCAGGAGCAGGAGTGGGCCGCACACTAGTATGGTGCCTGTGGTGGCGTCGCCCGGCACTTGGACCAGGGTGGGGTGGCTGGAGTGACTCTGCAGCAGGAGTCGGAGTCATGCTAGCCAGCGACGGCACTACGGGCAGTGTCGCTGACTGCATGACCCGAGCCTGCTGCAGAGCCCTCACGTAAGAATTGTTGCAGTCCTGCATCACCGAAATCTGGAGTTCCGGCGTAAGGTTTTCCACCATGCCTTTAGCAATTGTACTTAAAAAATGCTTTGCCGGATTTGAGAGCTCGGCTTCCAGGTTTTCAAGGCGCCGTTCCATACTGGACATTTGATCTCTCAACGCCTTGAAACCGTTCTGGAACACCGTGCTCAAGTGCAAAAATTCGGGCATGACTGACCTGTCCGAGGCACGCTGGCACTGTCGGGAATTCCCGAATGAAGGTGCGCCAGAGGCCTCGGGCAGGGGAAAACCTGATGTACCGGCAGCCGGTTCTCCAGATGATGGTGGTGCAAGCCTGCTGTCGCTGTGGGAGGGCTGTGACGGGTCAGATGGCGATCCATGAAGTTCCGCTTCACAGGGGCGAGCTCGCTGGAGGGTGCTGCTGTGTGTCCTGTGAAAAGAAAAGGAAAAAATTAGTCTTCAATTAATAAACTATCACATACGCCAACTCCTGTAAAAAATTTACATTACATGACACATCAAAACATTACAATCCCCTGTCTCTCAGTCTGTGTGGCCTATAATAAATTGCTGATTGTTATCGCCAGCTGACCATTAGGGCTCACGATAACAATCATGGACATACCGACGGCAGAAAATGACTGTACATTCCCTCTGCCAAAGGCAATGCATACCCGTCATATTTTTAAAAAATTTTTGTGTGAAAAAATAATTTCAAGATGCCGTCTATGTCGCAAAAATAATATAAAATTTAAGGTCTATAAAAAAATAAAAAAAAAATAAAAACCAGACTTTGCTGATCTGATCGCAGGAATGTCCATGACGTTAGGATCATGTGATCGAGACGTCATCATTATTCCTGCGATCAGAACTACACTGACTCAGAACCAGGGCCGGACTGGGACTAAAATTCAGCCCTGGCATTTGAAGTTACACAGGCCCACTTGTCACATGGTGACTGTATAATATCTTTGTACACTTGTAGGCAGGGCCGGTTTTAGGCAAAGTGGGGCCCTAGGCAAAGTTTAAAATGGGTCCGCAAATGCTAACATATTGCACATCACACAGAAGCCTTTCTGTTGTATTTACGTGCGCTGAGTTCAGGCCGCTAAACGAGTTTGATCGACAATACTGAAGTTGTTCAACGCTTGTTTCCCGGCCTCTTTCCACCAGCTGAGGAATAATGATGAGACAGAACGATCACTAATAGATCACCATACAGTATCATGTTTTCAGCAGCACATCTACAGTTTACACTGGCAATGTGCTGCTGACAACAAGGCTTTTTGTTCCAGCAAAAACAATCCGAATATGCAGCATTTTACTTGTTTAGTAAAATACACCCCATAGTCCTCCATATATTATAATGTGCTCCATAGTCCTCCATATAGTATAATACACTCCCTATAGTCCTCCATATATTAAAATACACTGCTCAGTCCTCCACATAGTATAATACACTCCTCATAGTCCTCCATATAGCATAATACAATCCTCATAGTCCTCCATATAGCATAATACAATCCTCATAGTGCTCCATATAGTATAATGCACCGCCAGTCATCCATGTAGTACAATTCACTTCCCATAGTATAATGCACCCCATAGTTCTTCATATAGTATAACGTATTCCCCATAGTCCTCGATACAGTATAATGCAGCCCACATATAGTATAATGCAGCCACCCCAGAGTATAATGCAGCCACCCCAGAGTATAATGCAGCCACCCCAGAGTATAATGCAGCCACCCCAGAGTATAATGCAGCCACCCCACAGAGTATAATGCAGCCACCCCAGAGTATGTAACCCCCATAGAATATAATACAGCCCACCTCCCCATAATATATAATGTAGCCCCCCATAGAATATAATGCAGCCCCCCATAGTATATAACGCAGCCTCCTCCATAGAATATAATATACCCCCACAATAGTATATAACACAGCCACATTGTACATAACATGGCCTCCCCCATAGAATATAATATACTCCACATAGTATATAGCAAAGCCCGCATATTATATAGCACAAACCGCATAGTATACAGCACAGCCTGCATACTATAGCACAGCTCGCGTAGTAGATAACACAGCCCACACAGCAGTATTCAGCACAGACCACACAGTAGTATACAGCACAGACCACACAGTAGTATACAGCACAGCCCACGTAGAAGTATACAGCACAGTCCACACAGTAGTATACAGCACAGCCCACAGAGTAATATATACAGCACAGCCCACAAAGTAATATATACAGCACAGCCCACAAAGTAATATATACAGCACAGCCCACAGAGAACTATATACAGCACAGCCCACAGAGAACTATATACAGGACAGCCCACAGAGAACTATATACAGCACAGCCCACAGAGAACTATATAAAGCACAGCCCAGAGTACTATATACAGCACAGCCCAGAGTACTATATAAAGCACAGCCCAGAGAGTACTATATACAGCACAGCCCAGAGAGTACTATATACAGCACAGCCCAGAGAGTACTATATACAGCACAGCCCACAGAGTACTATATACAGCACAGCCCACAGAGTACTATACACAGCACAGCCCACAGAGTACTATATACAGCACAGCCCACAGAGTACTATACACAGCACAGCCCACAGAGTACTATATACAGCACAGCCCACAGAGTACTATATACAGCACAGCCCACAGAGTACTATATACAGCACAGCCCACAGAGAACTATATACAGCACACAGTATTATACAGCACAGAGCACAGCCCAGAGAACTATATACAGCCCACAGTAGTATACAGCACAGAGCACAGCCCACAGAGAACTATATACAGCACAGAGCACAGCCCACAGAGAACTATATACAGCCCACAGTAGCATACAGCACAGAGCACAGCCCACAGATAACTATATACAGCCCACAGTAGTATACAGCACAGAGCACAGCCCACAGAGAACTATATACAGCACAGAGCACAGCCCACAGAGAACTATATACAGCCCACAGTAGCATACAGCACAGAGCACAGCCCACAGATAACTATATACAGCCCACAGTAGTATACAGCACAGAGCACAGCCCACAGAGAACTATATACAGCACAGAGCACAGCCCACAGAGAACTATATACAGCCCACAGTAGCATACAGCACAGAGCACAGCCCACAGATAACTATATACAGCCCACAGTAGTATACAGCACAGAGCACAGCCCACAGAGAGCTATATACAGCCCACAGTAGTATACAGCACAGAGCACAGCCCACAGAGAACTATATACAGCCCACAGCAGTATACAGCACAGAGCACAGCCCACAGAGAACTATATACAGCCCACAGCAGTATACAGCACAGAGCACAGCCCACAGAGAACTATATATAGCACAGAGCACACAGTAGTATACAGCACAGAGCACAGCCCACAGAGAGCTATATACAGCCCACAGCAGTATACAGCACAGAGCACAGCCCACAGAGAACTATATACAGCCCACAGCAGTATACAGCACAGAGCACAGCCCACAGAGAACTATATATAGCACAGAGCACACAGTAGTATACAGCACAGAGCACAGCCCACAGAGAGCTATATACAGCCCACAGCAGTATACAGCACAGAGCACAGCCCACAGAGAACTATATACAGCCCACAGTAGTATACAGCACAGAGCACAGCCCACAGAGAGCTATATACAGCCCACAGTAGTATACAGCACAGAGCACAGC